>NW_024387485.1:1200000-1536179 GCF_900408965.1 Simochromis diagramma
GGACAGCACCAGAAGTCTAGACAGTGGTAGTAGCAAAGGTGAAGCTGGTGGAGACTTGGAGGAAGATGTATAATTCACCAGGATGAGGTGGAGGGGTGTAGGAGGAAAGTGGCACAAATAAGAGTCTGAAACACAGAATGACAGAAGAGCACAGGACATCAGCTGACTGGCTCATAGAGACAGAAAGTGATTGGGCCAAAGCGGTGATGGCAGAATGAAAGTTGGCAGTGCGGGAAAATATTGAATAGTATGATATGATGAGTATAATGAACACAATACACAGGAATCCAGCCACATGAGTGAAACCAGCCACACCTTACTTATACGCACTGAACTCGTGCATAAGCTTCGATGTAAGGCGTAGCTATGGCCATCTACTAATTGGAAAGTTGGTGGTTCGATCCCTGGCTGCTCAAGTCTGCATGTCAAAGTATCTTTGGGCAAAATACTGAACCCCCAGTTACTCCTTATGCGCTCGTTGGAGTTTAAATGTGTGCGTGAATGTTGACAGAAAGCACTTAAAATGTAAAAAATGTGTGTGTGACTGGCTGAATGAGCCATGATCGATAATGTGCCTTGAGTCTTGCATAGAAAAGCACAACAGAAGAGCCAGTCCATTTACCATTTGGCAAATTATGCAATAAATACAGTTCAAAAGTTGCCCAGACTTTTTTGTAGACAGTGCACTTGTCCACCATGTCTGTATAGGTTTCAGAGGTTGTAGTTTCTGTCATACTCACAGTTACAGGCTTAATTAGTTTATTATGTGACAATGTCCTTTAAAAAAGTTCGGGTTAGACTATGAGGACATATTTACATTGTGTTTTGAAAGACAGACATTTTAGTTTTGGTCACAACTAAAAAAAATGCTTGTTGAATTAATATTTGAACAAATGCCCACCGACTGGAAACCAATAATCACTACAGGATTCTCACTCATGGTGGTCTATTATAGGTAAACCTATACACTGTACCTGATACCACAATCACTGCAGCATAAATGAATTATGAATTTTAATTCACTGTTTGCCATTACAGAAGCAACACCTCAGTATAAAAAGTAAACTTACTAATAAACAAATGTCATTATTTGTATTTTCAGTTTATGGACAAATCTTCAGTAAGCTCTGGATAGAAAACTTCATTTTGTTCTTCAGAGAAAAGCAAAGCCACAGTAGCAAAAATGGAATCAGCATGCAACCGTGTCCTTTCAGCTAAATGAAAAGTTCTGTGTAATGGTACCTGACATCGAATCCCAAGGTTTTTACCATCTTGTCTCCTTTACTCGTCTCTCCTGTCACATCTACTTCAAGATAAGGTTTGTTAGGAATGAAGAAAGATGTACACTTCCATGTTTGTGTTTGTGTGTGAGAGAGAGCCAGACAGAGAAAGAGGGCTTGATATGCTTTGCGGGAACTTTGAACATCAATTTTTTAAACAGTCAATCCTACGGGTGAGCTGAATGTCCTCGCAGAGATGTGGCTCATCCATCGAAGCAGAACATATGCAGTGATATAAATTGCTACGTGGAAACGACCAACAATACGTATCAAAGATAAAACTATGTCAGTCTGTCCAGGAGGAAAAGCTGCAGGAGATGCAGATTCACTGAGGAGTAAAGACGATCACATTTTTCTGAATTGAACACAAAATAAAATCAATGCATCAATAAGAGATGAATAGTCTGTCATATAATGTGGATGTTATGCTTTAAAGTAGATAGAACTTAAACGCAAACAAAGAAAAACTATTCGTTTCAGTTCTGTTTTATTTCTATAGTGCCAATTCACAATTTTAAGATATTTTATATTTTAAAGATGCTTCAGTGTTTTTTATTTATTCATAAATCTAAAGCACATAATGAGAGCAAATATCACTGATGCTTTTTGGTTTGGTTTTATTATTGTTATTATCCATCCATCCATTCGCTTCCTCCTTTTCAGGGTCACGGGGGGCGCTGGAGCCTGTCCCAGCTGTCATAGGGCGAGAGGCGGGGTACACCCTGGACAGGTCGCCAGTCTGTCGCAGGGCCAACACACAGGGACAGACAACCATTCACGCTCACATTCACTCCCGCATTCACACCTATGGGCAATTTGGATTAACCAATTAACCTATCCCCACTTATTATTATTATTATTACTATTTATCAGTTATTTTATAAAAAGCAAAGAGTTTCAAATAATTCTAGCAACTGTAACCACTAGACGCTAGTTTTAAATTGCTACATAAAGACATGTTGGAATGTCTGTGCTGATGAAGCTGTGAAGGACACAATGACATTTCTCTCATTGCTCTGCTGGATTTCCTCTGGCACGATTTAGTGAACATGCCGATGGATTTTTCCCCCCAATATGGGTCAAGGTGAATCATGTCTACACCGCAGTGATGAAGACCAGTTGGCAAAGACTGAAGGCCCATGTGACATTTAAGTCCAATGGAAATCTTAAATTAAACTTTAACCTGAATATCGATGGAGCTTTGACAGCTTTTGTGCTCACTAATGGAACAAACTGTGTCATAACTAATATTTTTCTCAACCTCGACGATTGGCGTGTTGCACTTTTTCCCTTTTGTTGGAAGATTGACTTTTCTAAGGCACTCAGTCCTTCTGGGCTTGTTAAAAATTCATATTTGTTTTTTTAACTGGCAGAGGGGGCTGATAAATTCCGTATGAGGCAGGAAGAGTTTTCTTGGTCTGTGTGTTTGTGGACAGAAAGAAGGTGCCACACTGCTCAAACTAAACTAAGCTGAAGGTAGCACTAAAGCATGACTGGCAGCCTGAATAGTATAATGCAGGTATTCTATAAAACCCTAGTAAAAAGAAAACATATCAAATGTTAAATCTGAGTCTTTTCTTACATTTGAATCCATCCATATGTTTTCAATAAGTTACGATCTGAAAGCTTTAAAAACTGGGGGAACAGCTCGCAGTTAATTAGATTATTTGGCAACAGCTCAGTAACATGTTTGGATATAAAAAGAATCCCATCCCAGAAATGATTCACCACTATGTGTAAAATGGTTCAGCAATTAAAGGTTCAGTCACACTAGAATAAAAGCAATATGGCAAATTCGTACAAGAAATACAGAGACATATGACTATCTAGATTGTACACATATTATGGCAATTTTTCCATTACAGAAATAATTATTTCATGTCCAAAATATCTAAGGCAGCACATCAAAATGTTAAAAAGTAAATCTAGCAATATACCTAAAACAGGATTTGTAATTTATAAAATGTGGAGGTGAAGAGTAGTCATGGGCATGCAGGGACATTTCAGGTTGTGTCATTGTGTCATCATACAGATCTTTACATCATCAAAGGAGTCCCCTACACCAAAGAAAGACACAGTGACACTGGCTTTGCAATTACTTGTTATCAGCAGGTTAGACATGCGACCCTACCGTCTCCGTAGAGCTAGCAGTCTGAACAACAATGACAGCTGGTTGTAAGCTAACATTTTGCCAGCTAGTGTCAAACTTTTCCTCTTACAGTATGTAAGTAAGGTATGATTCGAACATCAAATGAGTTTTTTTCACTAAGCATCAGAGTCAAACAAAGTTGCATCCACTTCCAAGATATTGGCTAACAGTGGCTAACGCTAGCTAATAGCAGCAAAACAGCAGTTTCACCAACAGAAAAGTTTAGCATATTCTCAAAAACTCGCTGTGATTGGTCACCAAACCATATCGGATTGCTTTACAAGCATTACAATGATGTTTTTATTGCTGTATTTCACCATTTTTGATACCATAATCCACAGGTACTCTCTTCTTCCACTCCATTACTCTTCAAATCTGAAATGTAAACAGGAAATCGCTCCTTGCTGATAAAGACTGCAATGGAATTGGAGTAGAAAGAAAGCCAGATGTCAGATGCATCAACTCTTGGCTGTCTGAAATAGAACGCTGATGATGCTGGTGCCCAAAGAGTCAATTTCACAGTCATATGTCACAGATGATAATGCACAAAGTAATGAAATGATGACTAGGAGTACACGCCCACATATTCTAACCACCATGAGCTTACATCATTTTCTCCAGCAGCTATCAGTCATGTAAGGAAACAACTTATTGCTGTGCTCTTTAGCCAGAACTCCAAACCCCAATAAAAAGTTTCATGTAGACAGCAGAAGAGCGATATCATAGCATAACATATAGAGCCTCTCATGCTGACTATAAATACATCATTGCCTCCCACAGTCCAGACCAAGGCAGCGTTCTCACTGGGGTAAGCCAGCACTTTATCCCATACATCCTGGGGAGCGTGTCGCACACCCGTTATCTCCCACTCTGTTTTGATAAAACAGCCTCAGCCTGATGTCCCCCTCTCATTAACTATCGAATAGGACACTTCCTGTCAGGCCCTTTCCCGTACCCTGCTGTGCTGACCTATTGAAATGTCCACCGTGTAAGATTTAGGTGATCATGGTGTGATTACCAGTGACCGCCTACTTTAGGCTGGAGGGTGTCTGCGAGTGAGTGAGCAAGTGTAAGGGAATGCTGGGAGATAACCTTCAGTATGTCAGCAGTGCCGGCCTCCTTCCTATCCAGACAGATTGCGTTGCTAAGGGAACTGTTGCTAGGATGGCACTAGCTCCTCTCTCTCCTTCTTTGTTCTCCCTTCTCTCTCCCTCTCTCTTTTCCTTCTCTCTCTCATCCCACATGTCTATTCACTGTAATCCTTGTGCCTAATATAAGCTGAATGATGCACTTTCAACAAACACCTCAGGCTGGAGCAGCAAACTTGGCCTTTTACTTGGACCTCTCCCCAGCCAGTTTCATGGTCAGTTCTGCTTGGCAGCTCAGATGATGCTGGTCAGTCTCACCACAGCAGGCTCGGCCACGATCACTGCAGGGAATGAGAGGTTGAATGTTGCATGCATATAGAAAAAGAACAAAATAGTTGTAGTTAATATATGCAGAGCTGAGGAGAAGATGTCTGATTAGACCGTTTACTTAAAGGGGTGCCTCTGTATTTGGAGCAATCCTGCTGTTTTTGTGGAGATGCTGCATTGCCTTGTAGAGGATTCCTCAAACACAAGTGCAGTGTAACGGTTTAGGTTAGGACTAGCAATCATAGCTGACGCTGATGCTAAACATCGCAGATATATGCATATCAAACACCATTTGCAGTATGACTGCACTAGACATTTAGCATTGCCATTAATTAGCAAAAAGAACAGAGGATTTCAGTAGAATATCAACCTACTAGTACATCATTTGACCACAGCATTAAAACTACATGCCTAATATAGTCTGGGTACCTCTTGGACCATCAAAACCTCTCCGAGTTATCGGTTCAGAACGTTTGATGGTTTCCTCTGCACTATGACTTCACAGCAAGAAATATCTGGGTTTGAACCCACTGGTCAGCTTCGGCCTTTCTGTGTGGACTTTGCATGTTCTATCTTTTCTGGCTTGGGTTTTCTCCCACAGCCCAAAGACATGTACATGTTAAATGAATTTGTGATTGTAATGATGCTGTGGATGTGAGAATTTGTGGTTGTCAGTCTCTTTGTAGCCCTGTGGTGAGCTGGTGACGTGTCCAGGGCGTATCTGCAAACAAACTGGACTTTGAAGGTCAAGATTTCTCAGCACAACACCGCATAATATCAAGCTGACCAATATAATTCACTTCACCTCTCAGTTATTTCAATGATGTGGCTGATGAGTGTAGCCTTATGCTACAGAGTCATTTTAAGAAAGGGCTATTAAACACTATTAATCCATGTGTTTATGAAAACAGCCATTTAAGCAAAGTCTACAGATTTGCAAGGCTAGACCAACAAAGGAAGAGAAGGTCCGATATTAAGATAACCTTTCTGAAAAAATTACTTTTTTCACTCAGAGGAGTTGTTGCATGTTAAAAAAAACATTTATATACAGTCAATTTTTTTAACATGCAAAAAGGGGGAGGATCCCCCACTTTATGGGGGAACACGCTTTTAAAATTGTAGTCTCATGCACCTCTGTGTGCAGATTACCACAACCATGGCCTCACTGAGGAGTACTCTAAAGGACAAAGCACATAGCTTATGATACTTCATGCTTGTTTCTTTTAACTTCTATTTCAAGCTATTCAGCTGACAAGTAGGGGAGACTCAGAGCAACTGCAACTTTTTTTCTTTTCTTTTTTTTTTTACTACAGTGTACATGTACACTCACTGGCCATTTTGTTAGGTACACCTGTTTTGGTCCTTGTTAATGCAAATATATATGTCAGCCAATCACATGGCAGGAACCCGGTTCATTTATGCATGTAGACATGGTCAAGATGAACTGCTAAAGTACAAACTGACCATCAGAATTGGGAACAAAGGTGGCTGAAGTGACTGTGGCATGATTGTGCATGCCAGATGAACTGGTCTGAGCATTTCAGAACCTGCTGCTCATCTACTTGGATCCCACACAAACATCTCAAAGTTGTCTAAAAAAGAAGAGTTCTCTTAGTGAGTATGGCATGTTGATGTTAGAGGTTAGAATGGCTCATTCTAAAAAGATAATGAGACAAAAGTAACTCAAATAACCACAAGGGAGCATCAATTAAATGCCACAGCCTACCCGAGTATCGATGCTGGCCATGTCCATCCCGTCATGACCACAGTGCACCAATCTTCTGATTGCTGCTTCCAACAGGAGATTGTCACAAAGCTCATATAATTTCAAACTGGTTTCTTGAACCAGAGATTTAAAGAAACAATGCAGATGGAAATGGTTACAAAGTCATTTCTAAAGCTTTAAGACCAACAAACCACAGGGAGGGCATCTATGGAGAAAACCTGGAACAGGAGTGGCCAAAGTTACTACCAAAGTGCATTCATGTTGATTCAGGAGGTCAAGAAAAAGCCCAAAACATCATCGAAAGAACTTCACGTCTCACTTGTTTCAATGAAGTCAGTGAAAGATAAGAAAGACACTGGGCAAAAATGGCATTCATGGTTTATTACCGTGGCCAGAAAGAACACAAAGGCACAAATAAAACATAATGATTTTTAAGTCGTCCCAGTACAACTCGGAGCAAATCCTTTCCCCAGGACTGCACCACTAACTCAGACTGACTTCATACAAAGATCAGGATCTGAGCAGCTCTTCAAACAAACAAACATTCAACTTTATTCATTCAGTCATCAGTGTTTGTTACTGCTCTGATTATAAAAACTGTTTCCGGTGTCCCCTTAAGTCGCTGTTGTTGTTTTTTAATTAAGATGTGATTCTAATAAAGCGCTGTATAAAGCTGGGTCATCAATCAGTGAGTCCGCCGTCACCGCCTCACTGCTGCTGCCCCCCTCCCTCCCCACCAACCTGTCGGGTGCAGCGCGCAGCACACCTAGACATCTCTCCGTCCACAGCGTGGCTCCCTCCCTCCCTCTCTGTCTCTGTCTCTCTCTCGCTTTCTCTCCCTCCACCTCCCAACCCGGGCAGCTCCAGCCTTCCTTCCCGCCTCATGATGAGCCGTTAGAGGCTATCACCACCAGCCTGATGTCGCGTCTCCTCGGCGGCGCAGCACTCCCGCACGCCGGGTCAGAGCCTCCTCCTTCTCCTCCTCCTCCTGCGCAACGGGAGCAGCAGCGGAGGTAACCGCGCCATCGACCAGGAGAAGCGGACAGGGAGCGACTGCGGCGGGGAGAGGGCAGGGAGGCGCTTCTCGTGCGTCGTCTACCCCCGGTTTGTGTTTCTGCTGTTTTTTTCTCGGAGATGATGTCGCCGGGCTCCCGGGGCCGCTGTCATACCGTTTGATAGAGACAGAGGCCGACAAGAGGAGGAGGGGGGAGGAGGAGGGGGCAGCGGTGGTGGTGGTGGTGGGGTGGGGTCAGGGTTGCCCTGCCCTGCCCTGGCCGGACTAGCGCTCCACCAGCAGTATGAACCTCCACTCGGGCAGGGCGTCCGTGGCCATGCTGCGGATGATGGGTTGTGCTAACGGGCGCTCTGCTCGGCATCTCCTCCACAGTGACTGCGTGGTGGACGAGAAGACGGTGGTGCTGCAGAAAAAGGAGAATGAGGGATTTGGCTTCGTCCTGCGTGGGGCAAAAGGTAGGAGCATTTATCGACTTAGCTACTTTTTGTGATTGTTATTCGGATCTGTTCTCCCTTTCTCCCCAAACCGAAGGATCCTTATAAGTATCAACACTATAAGTCATCAACACTGACATGCCTCATGAAACTATTCACCAATATATGTCAATTTGCATTTAAATTTCAAGTTTAAGCCTTCTCACTCAGAGGCGTGTGTCTGCGTGACACTACAAAAACATGCAGATAAGTTCCACTAGAAATATACTTATAGAAACTTTAATGCACATAAGGAGTGATTGCACGCCAGCACTCATTAGATTGCACATAAGTCTGCCTACATTTTAATGTCTTTTCATGCATGCTGCAGAGGTCTGTGAACATCTGTAACAACATCTGTAACAACATCAGACTGAAGGCCTTTTTTATTCTTTTTTTGGTTAAGTAAGTCTGCGTGTAGCCGTCTTTGTTGTGTCCGCCATCCTTCACCTCTTTCCACCACACCAGGAGTTGTTGTGATAAGAGTGGCCTACCCATGCAGTTTGCCGTTTCACCAGGCTGTAAGATTGGCACTAAAAATAGCCAGTTTGAGCTGCTGCATCGGTTTCTATGACGATTCTCGCCATGTCATAATCCACGTTTGCATTCTACAACTGTGCGCCGCTGTTCCATTGGTCTACACCATGGTTACTGTCGAGAGGTAAATTTAGTATGTTCATGTTTTTTTAAGGCACATACAGAGAGAGGGGGAGAAAAAGGAGAGGGACTGACATGAAGGGAGAGGAAAGAGGGATTTGGCTTGAAAAACAAGAGGAATGTTCTAGTCATCCTAACACACACTGCTATCACCCCGGGGGAACTGACCCAGCCGAGCTTATCCTGCACTGCACGGGGTGAACAGGCATACACAAACTCACAAACATGCGCTGATGCTCGAGCTGTCACACAAGCTCACATCCTCTTTTGTGCTCTGCAGTTCAGCCTCTCTCTTCTCTCTCCCTTGCGCTCGCTGTCTCTCGTCCTCCTCTGTCACTGTGTCACACACAGACAGACACCTAAAGAAACAGTCATCACAATCATGCAAATCCCCTCATAAGTGCTGTGCAGGGTGAGTTATAGGAAACGTCACTTGTCACCGCTGCTTTCTCTCAGTCCAGTATTTTCTAACCTCCCTTCCCGCCACAGAGGGAGCGCGTGCCGCGGCTGCGCGTGATGAAAGTGATAGTAGAGAACAGGAGAGATGGTAAACTTTTCTTAAAACGAGGGATGCTTTTTTGCCACTTTATTCCTGAGAAACAAAGAATTTTACGAATTTGCTTTATTATTAAAATGAATGAACAAGTCTTGCTCACACAGAGACTTGACATGGGGAGTATGGCCAGACTAATAGTTGTATATATTGTGCTTTATGTTGCTTTCTTATCATAAGCCTGAGAGAATGACTTTAGCACGGAATAATCTCCTTATTCGTACTTTGTTCAGCCACTACTAACCATCTAGCTTCCTGACTCCTGCTTCCCTACCGGCAGGCTGACCGAGTCGCTATTGTGCTGGTCCTTGATGTCATTCACCTGCCTTTCAAGAACGTTTCTCGCCCCCCTCCACTGCTATGGACTGCAGCCGGTGATAATAATCGAGGTCACAGCAGACCTCCGGGGCAGAGCGAGAACTGCTCCTGAGCTGTGCAGTGAAATGGAGAGTCATTCTAAACTGTTGCAGCTGGTAAAAGTGGTTCACATGCTACTATGCTGAGCTCAAGCAGGCTGCAAAGCAGGACGAATGCCTACATGCAAGGCAGTTTTTCTTTCCCACTGTCGCCAGGTGCTAACTCATAGGGGGGGGGGGTCATCTGATTGTTATTGTAGGGTCTCACAGTGTAAGGTGGCTGCAACTGTTGTTATGATTTGTCACTGTATAAATAAACCTGAACTGAGTTAATTCTCTGGGTAAAACTGTTTTAAAGTCCATCAAACTGTCAGTTTTGCTGCTTCATGGTCTTAAAAGAATTTTAAATCCTTAGCTGACATATACAAACACGTTTGTAATGAATATGTAAAAAGCTAAGAATCTGGGTCCAGCTCATGGTAGCCAGGAAGTAACTTTGGGCACACGTGAACGTTGGGTGAAGCTAAAATCCCCCTTTTAATTCTGCCATGGGAGCATTCATGCTTTAATCATACCAATTATTGCTAACCCTCTAGTCAAACCATGACAGTATTAACAGGGCAAATTAAACACGCTGATAGACTGTGTGGCTGTTCATCTGCTGCTGTGTATTTTGTAGCTTGCAGAACAGAATGTAACAAATGGGTTACATTCTGTTTAAATGTTTTACAGGTTTTTATACTACGCTGGAGTTAATCTGCCCGTGCACAGAGAATTAACTGACATTTTAAAGTCAGGTTTTAAAAAGGTTTTACGTCTTAGATTCATTGTGTCATTGTGTTAACATATACCTGTTTGTTTAGATCTTGTCCCTTTTTAAAACTGCTTTCTTGCATTGTGCCTTATTTTATGGGACCACGCTCTTCTCTCTTTGATGTCCAGCGGATACGCCCATTGAGGAGTTTACTCCCACACCTGCCTTTCCAGCCCTGCAGTACCTGGAGTCTGTGGATGAGGGAGGAGTGGCATGGCAAGCAGGACTTAGGACGGGGGACTTCCTCATCGAAGTAAGAGCTGCTGCAATTATTAAATCATTTTGCTGTTCCTGCGTATGCAATTCGGTGACCGAGCGTTGGTCAGACACATTAACGGAGCTGAAGTTTCTGGACGAGTTTTGCTTAGTAACACGGGTTGAAAATGTTGGTTTTGTTGTGTGGTTTTTGGCGCATTTTACCTCAGTGCTCCTGGTTGTCATGTTGGCAGTGGGACATGCTACCCTTCTTATAAAAGGGTTTGCGTACACTCAGAGCTCGCTGTGTTTATGTGTGAATAAGCAAAGTGTGTACAGCATGTGCTGCATTCATCTTTTTGTCCCCTCATTTGACTGGGCTTATTCAGCAAACTCTTCTGAATGAAAATTTGGCTTGATCGTGCAGACGTTTTCAATAAGACCTCACTCTGTTTGAAAGTGTTTGGGAGCCACTTTACTGTGAAATTATCAGTTTGCATGCAATTAGACCGACAGCTGACTCCTGCCACTTTTGATTGGGATGGTGACTTATGGAGTGAAACATTTTGTCGTCTGGTGAGTGTAGACATTGTCATGGGATTAACAGAGCACTGAGTGAGTCTTAAGGCCTGTCCTTCCTGTTTAGTGCCACTGAGCCACGCCTGAATAGTTGACACGGGACTGATGCTAGCATGTGAATCCACAGCATGTTTGCTTTGTGCAATCCTTGATGAAATATAAAATATACAGACAACATTAACTGCATGTATCAGTTTAGAAGTGTTGCTTGAAGCAGCCAGCACAGACATTCATGTGTTGGGTCTTTTTTTGTTGGGATTTGTTTGGAAACAATATTTTGAATTGTTACACTGTTTACGTTTTTTCTCCCTTGTCTGTGGTGCAAGTCAGCAGCTGTACGATGCATCATTATATTCCTGCACTTGGGGTTGTACCAGATGCAGAGGGTCACTGAGAGTATATTTGGCCTGATTAAGAGCCTGGTGCATGATGTGTAACATGAAACAGTATCTGTTTGTCCCCCATAAGGTGTGATATTACTGCGAGTTGTCAGAGCATTTTTCACCAACTTTAAAAACACCAGGTTAGCTTTGATTAGGTCTATAGTGAGAGTTGATATTTACACATGTTGCTGACTGGATTGCCTGTCCCAGAACTGTATCAAGCACTCAAATATGATATGGAAATGCATTTCATTTGATTTGACTTCCAGTACAGGGTTAGGCTTTTTCTTCCACTACCCTCAACACACCAGACATTTATGTCCCTTTAAGAAATATTCCTGTCTTTGGTTGAAAAGTGAAATGTGGTGGTTTTAGGGCATAACAGAGAGATGAATCCTGTTATTGTTTTAAAAATGCTACATGCTACAATTTGTTGATGCTGTTCGAGCTGTAGCCTCTGTTTCCTGTTCTAGCTGAAAGGATTGGGACCTGGTGTGGTCTTTTTTTGCTTTAAGCTTCAATGTGTTGTGTGTTCAGGGATGCACGTCTGAATACTTTAGTTGTAACAAGGTTTTATTTGAATTACCGGCGCCTTCCTTTTAGCTCAAAGAAGTCAGGCTGTTCTCCTCTGCCATCTCTGTACACTGTGTAAACCATAAAGATGGTTATGTGGGAAAATACCAGTAACTCAGTAGTTTCTGAAATATTCAGACCAGCCCATCTGACTCCAGTAACCTTGACATGTTCAAAGTCACTTAAATCTCATTTCCTCCCTGTTTTGGTGCTCAGTTTGAACTTCAGCAAGTTGACTTGACCATGTCTAGATCCATAAACACATACATTGCTCCCATGTGATTGGTCCATTTCATATTTGGGTAATGAGCAGGTGAACAGGTGTGGCTACTGAAGCAGTCGGTAAATGTATTTTAGCAAAACAATTATTTGATCCCTGCCGTATTTGTAGGTTTGCTCGCTAGCAGAGAAATTAAAACCAGCTTCATTTTAATGGCAAGTGGCAGAATATCAAAAAACAAACAAACAAAAGAAACATGAAGGTTATAACATGATTTGCAAGTCACTGAGTAAAATATTTGGTCTCAAGCAAAACATGACTTAGTACTTGGAGGAGAAAACCTTGTTGGGGAGCACAGATGTAAGAAGTTTCTTGTAGTTAGCAGAAAAACAGCCCCAAAGCATGATGTTTCCACCTCCACACGTGACTGTGGGGATGGTGTTTTTTTATGCCAAAGAAGTCGATTTTGGTTTCATTTGACCACCTGACCTCAGGTCATTGGTTTAATATGGACCCAATGAAGAGAAGCCAGTTTAGGAGAATATGCTCTCTCTCTCAGTCCTTTAATTAAAGCATTCAGCGAGTTTTTACGACATCCTGATAATAACGAATTACCACAATCGAGCCTAGAAGTAATAAATGCATGAACTAGTTTTTCAGCATCACTCAGTGACAGGATGCTTCTCATTTAAGAGATACTGCTCAAATGAAAGAAAGCAGTCCTACATATTTGTTTAATATGTGCGTTGAAGGACATGTCCTGGTCAGAAAGGACTCCAAGATTCCTCACAGCGTTACAGAAGGTCAAAGTCAAGCCTGAAAATTAGAGGTCATTGTGGTCTTTATGCCTTTAAGACATTCCTGCCTAATTGGTGTGTGTTATCTAGCTTAGAGAAAGTTGGGTATCATTAGCAGTGTAAATGTATGCTATGTCTTCTAATGATGCTGCCTAAGGGAAGCATGTATAATGTAAACAGAATTGGTCCTAGCACTGAACCCTGTGGAACTCCATAATTAACCTCAGTGTGTGAAGAGGACTCTCCATTTACATGCACAAACTGGAGTCTATTAGATAGATATGATACAAACCACTGCAGCACAGTACCTGTAACACCTACAGCATGTTCTAATCGCTCTAATAGGATATTATGGTCGACAGTATCGAACGCTGCACTGAGGTCTAGCAGGACAAGCACAGAGATGAGTCCACTGTCAGAGGCCATAAGAAGATCATTTGTAACCTTCACTAAAGCTGTTTCTGTGCTGTGATGAGCTCTGAAACCTGACTGAAACTCTTCGAATAAACCATTCCTCTGCAGATGATCTGTTAGCTGTTTGACAACTACTCTTTCAAGGATGTTTGATATGAAAGGAAGGTTGGAGATTGGCCTATAATTAGCTAAGACTGCTGGGTAAAGACATGGCTTTTTAAGTACAGTTTTAACTACTTCCAGCTTTTTGCTGATGGTCTTGTAGCCTATTCCAGCCTGATGCAGGTCTACAGGTGGTTGAGAGATTGGAATGGAAGAAATTGCAACTGTGGATAGCTGTGCTTTATACGCATAACAAGTGGAAAACAGGAGTGTCTGTAATTGATAAACTGATTCATTTCGTTGTGAGAAAACTTAGATCTATTTCCACCACTCAAACACGCTGTCAGAAAATCATGGCATGCAGTAATTTGTGCTGTTTGTGCTAATAACTGTATAGTTGTAAAATTAAATTGGTGAACATCGTGCTGAGACACGCTAGCATGTCGTAATGCATGTTGCACATCTGTGTTGTGTATTAACAGCTGAGAGGAGCTCTGTTGTTACAGTTCACAACAGTAATGACAGATGAGGATGAAGAAAAGAGAGCAGAGATGCCTCCAACTGACTTCTGACCAACAATAGTAACTGTGACTGCTGTTTGGAAGTTTTTCACTTGAAAAAAATAAGATTGATTTTGCTTCATGTCCGCTTGTGCAGCTTTAATGTTCTGGCTCAGGAGTATCGGACACACAGAGCAACAGGGAACCAAGTGAGCCAAAGGTAAATGTTACTCGAGGCTGACAGGTGTTTTTACCTGTAGGAGAAATAATTTGAAGAAGAATTTGAAGAATGCATCACACTGGACATTGTCTTAAAGCCAGATTTGACAGCTCTGCTTCTCTGGAAACATTAATACTGATGAAAGACATGTTGAGTGGCAGTTTGCTAAGGACTGACTGCAAAATATTGTGTTTTTAATAATACAACTAAAGATTAGGTCAGTTTTTGTTTTGGATGTGTGCAGTTATATTTTATATATATATTTGTAACAAGGTTTGTTGTTGTGGCTGTAATTTGTGATGAGTGATAACTTCGACCCCGCTGTTTGATTTGCTGCTTAGTAACAGATGTTAAACTGTTGCTGAGTGAATTCAATGAAAGTGGTAAAATGTCATCGATTGGTTGATTTGTTTTGTACCTGACAGATTTAGTTGAAACATTTTCAGAGAAATCTAAGATCAGGAGACTCCGTCTCACTTTACTCATCTTGGTTTCTGTGTAGTCTGCACAAATGACACTGTGTTGTGTAAGCAGCTGCAGTATCTGATCTCTTGGGGTTATCATCCACTAGTAAGGATTTGTGTTTATCAAAATGACTTGGAATAATCTTTAGTGCTGCTGGGTGTTTCACTAATGTGAGCAAGGCTCCTCACCGAAATGCTTCAGAGTCATTATGGATTTCTGACATACTAGTGCAAATCTCATACTCTGAATACTACTGTAGGAATCTCATCTTGTACATATCACAAATCACATCAGAGTGGCACATCTTCTATTTTGAGCGAGCTTTTTTTATTCTGTTCTTTTACGAATCCATAACGGCCGCGTGTCTGTAAGCAGCACTGCACTGGGGATTGCTTTATTCTGCCTTTCTGCTAAATGGAGCATCAAATGAAGAGAGCAGACTCTCTGTGTCTGAAGCTCAATGTGACTTCAGCTCAGTCTCCACTTGTCTGTTATTAATTTTATCTCCAAATGTTCTTGCGACCTCTTTAATCATCTCATCAGTCTGTTTCAGAAGGTCCAAAGTCAAAGCTGCCGACGTGTCAGCAGCATCAGTGTCTTTACAAAATGCGTCAGCGGGCTTGAAAATGTTTGACACGTTCACAGCTGTACAGCCTCTAGCTAGTTAGCCAACCACAGCTCATATTCTATAATGAGCGTGTGCAGAATATTACTGCACTCATTCCAGTCACTGTTTTACTGTTTTGCTGTTTTAGTGTAGCACTGCCATCTCCAACCCACAGCCCTTAAATCATGTTTATTTGCACAACGAAGCACAAGACTGTCTTATTCCCAGAAACATATTTCACAAAATTCATGCTGGTTCATGTTTGCTACTGTGTTGCATCCTTTTAAGAACACTGTGTTTGGGAGTTCAGAGGAAAGTTGATGATGTTCTGACAGATAGATATTATCCCAATCTTTCTTGATTGCTCAGCACTTTGAAGTCTCCCATTTTCATATGTTTTGTTTCATAATGACAATTTAGTACAGAGGCATGCTCTTAATATGCGAAGAATGTTGTGTGGTGCTGAAATATACTTCATAAATAAAGCCATTTCCCAAAAAGGGGGTGATGCTGTTGTTAAAATGGAAATAAACTGGGATATATGTGATTAAAAGCTAACAGCAAATGGGCTGTCTTGTAGCAGTTATGACATAGTGGTGATGCAGTTACCATGGTAGCCTGTTGGCTGTTGTATCTAATCCCATTACAGTCCCAACAGATGACCAGCAATATTGAGCTGCTAAACAGATTTCCAGTGAAGGGATGTCTCTGGCATGTTTGCCTGACAGGTGAACTCTCCATGCTCACATTTCTGCTACATGTGAGGGAGGAAAGTCATGAAGCATTGGGGCTGTGAAACCACTTTTCTGTCTTTAAACACATTTTTAGTGGAATTCTCTCGAGGATGGTGCATGTTGATTTTAAATTCATGGGTTGAATGACAGTAGCGGTGACTCAGAGGCATGCAAAGATGGAAAAACAGAGGAATGTGTTAAAGTAGTAACAACAGGCTTTTGCATGTGGACACTGTGGGCTGATGCCTTTTTTATTATCCTGCAATTTATTTTCCAAATACCTGGCCATTGCTTTCGATGCTAAATTCAATTCTTGTTTACGCAAGAATGCACAAGTGTGCTGTTTCTGTCTACCCCACATTAGCAGAATGCATATCCTCTTGTAGGCATGATTTAAGGCTTGGCTGAGCATCAATCTTTTATTGCCGTTAGCAGCCTGGCATGATGATGCTTGCGTGCATTTTGTGCACTTGTACACAAACACTCAAGTCATCTGTCTAAATGTGTTTAAGTGGGTGCTTGTCGTAGTCCCCATCAATAACTGCGATGCTTCGGCTGTCTGCACTTCCTGTCAGTGCAGCTAGTTGACTTTGTCTGAGTGAGAGAGAGAAAATGAGGGAAACCTTCATTCAAAGCAAAGGAAGGTGAGGGATGTTTGCTGCAATTAAGGGCAGATTTACTAATAGTTTGCACCAGTGCAGAACCCTGTTCTACTGTTACAAAGAACAAAGTCTGGATTTTCTAAAGCACTATAGTGCATCTGTATTTGTAGGAGTTGCTCGTTCCGTACTCAGGGCAAGCAGGGCATTTGTTTTGGGAATAGTATTCCTGCTTTTTGCAGATGACTTGGTTCTGTTGACTTCAAGAAAACATAGTCTTCAACAGCAAGCTGATGTTTGAAGTTTTCCAGTTATACGACAAGTTGCGAGGATGAGAGCCTGAAGCCATGGTTGCTGGAAAATGGTAGATTGCTCTTTCTGGTTTTGGGAGAGTCATTGCCACAAGTGAAGGAGTTAGGTACCGGACCAGTAACAAAACACAAGCATGCAGACATCTGTATGGACTCTCCCACTTGCTCCCTGTCCGGTAATGTGGATGGAAATGGAAAAGCTCTTAGAAATAGAATGACAAGCCCAGTCATCCAGAGGGAGCTGGGAGCTGGGAGGAGACTCCCTCTGTAGGAAAGGAGCCAGGCAAAAGGCATCTGATCAGGGCGCCTCCTGCTGAAGACTTTCTGGGGATGCTCAGCTGGGAGGAGACCCCACGTCAGGCCAGAAACTTGCTCAAGAGATTGCATATCTCTTGTGGCCAGAGTAGTACCTCAGGATTCTCCATGAGGAGGATCAGCTGACCCTGAATCCTCCTGTAGTTATGCTGCAATACAGTGGCTTGCAAAAGTATTCGGCCCCCTTGAACTTTCCCACATTTTGTCACATTACAGCCACAAACATGAATCAATTTTATTGGAATTCCACGTGAAAGACCAACACAAAGTGGTGTACACGTGAGAAGTGGAATGAAAATCATACATGATTCCAAACATTTGTTACAAATAAATAACTGCAAAGTGGGGTGTGCGTAATTATTCAGCCCTCTGAGTCAATACTTTGTAGAACCACCTTTTGCTGCAATTCCAGCTGCCAGTCTTTTAGGGTCTGTCTCTACCAGCTTTGCACATCTACAGACTGAAATCTTTGCCCATTCTTCTTTGCAAAACAGCTCCAGCTCAGTCAGATTAGATGGACAGCGTTTGTGAACAGCAGTTTTCAGATCTTGCCACAGATTCTCGATTGGATTTAGATCTGGACTTTGACTGGGCCGTTCTAACACATGGATATGTTTTGTTTTAAACCCTTCCATTGGTGCCCTGGCTTTATGTTTAGGGTGGTTGTCCTGCTGGAAGGTGAACCTCCGCCCCAGTCTCAAGTCTTTTGCAGACTCCAAGAGGTTTTCTTCCAAGATTGCCCTGTATTTGGCTCCATCCATCTTCCCATCAACTCTGACCAGCTTCCCTGTCCCTGCTGAAGAGAAGCCCCCCCAGAGCACGATGCTGCCACCACCATATCTGACAGTGGGGATGGTGTGTTCAGAGTGATGTGCAGTGTTAGTTTTCCGCCACACAGCGTTTGCATTTTG
Source organism: Simochromis diagramma (assembly GCF_900408965.1). Lineage (NCBI taxonomy): Eukaryota > Metazoa > Chordata > Actinopteri > Cichliformes > Cichlidae > Simochromis > Simochromis diagramma. Next base: position 1,218,364 of record NW_024387485.1, read on the forward strand.
GCCAAAAGTTCCATTTGGTCTCATCTGACCAGAGCACCTTCTTCCACATGTTTGCTGTGTCCCCCACATGGCTTGTGGCAAACTGCAAACGGGACTTCTTATGGTTTCCTGTTAACAATGGCTTTCTTCTTGCCACTCTTCCATAAAGGCCAACTTTGTGCAGTGCACGGCTAATAGTTGTCCTATGGACAGATTCCCCCACCTGAGCTGTAGATCTCTGCAGCTCGTCCAGAGTCACCATGGGCCTCTTGGCTGCATTTCTGATCAGCGCTCTCCTCGTTCGGCCTGTGAGTTTAGGTGGACGGCCTTGTCTTGGTAGGTTTACAGTTGTGCCATACTCCTTCCATTTCTGAATGATGGCTTGAACAGTGCTCCGTGAGATGTTCGAGGCTTGGGAAATCTTTTTGTAGCCTAAGCCTGCTTTAAATTTCTCAGTAACTTTATCCCTGACCTGTCTGGTGTGTTCTTTGGACTTCATGGTGTTGTTGCTCCCAATATTCTCTTAGACAACCTCTGATGCCGTCACAGAGCAGCTGTATCTGTACTGACATTAGGTTACAAACAGGTGCTCTCTGTTTAGTCATTAGCACTCATCAGGCAACGTCTATGTGCAACTGACTGCACTCAGACCAAAGGGGGCTGAATAATTACGCACACCCCACTTTGCAGTTATTTATTTGTAAAAATGTTTGGAATCATGTATGATTTTTGTTCTACTTCTCACGTGTGCACCACTTTGTGTTGGTCTTTCACCTGGAATTCCAATAACATTGATTCATGTTTGTGGCTGCAATGTGACAAAATGTGGGAAAGTTCAAGGGGGCCGAATACTTTTGTAAGCCACTGTAGGCATAGGCTGCTGGGGGATTCCCATGAGTATTTCTTCTTCATGTGTTAACAGACCTCTCTGCATTGAATCATACTTGTTATTAATCTCTGGCTCTCTTCCACAGCATGTCTTCATCCTGTCTTCCTTCTCTCACCCCAACCAATCACAGCAGATGGCCCCGCCCCTCCCTGAGCCTGGTTCTGCTGGAGGTTTCTTCCTGTTAAAAGGGAGTTTTTCTTCCCACTGTCGCCAAAGTGTTTGCTCATAGGGGGTCATATGATTGTTGGGTTTTTCTCTGTCTGTATTATTGTAGGGTCGACCTTACAGTATAAACCGCCTTAGGGTGACTGTTGTTGTGATTTGGCGCTGTATAAATAACATTGAAATTTAACTGAAATTAATTTTCTGTAACATCTCTTTCCCAAAGCAAAGGTTCGAGAAACAGTGAATATATCCTGTGAGTGTCCATTTTAAAAATCTTTGCTTCAGCCTTCAGAGCTAACTATATAGGGGTGAACATAGGCTACATAAACTAAAAACAGGAAATTGGGGGAAGCTCTTTTTTTTATAGAGCAGCAAACAACTTTTCCATGATAGCTGATCTTCTGAATCTGTGAGTTGCCATTTCCTCTTCAGCTTAAGAGTTATCCGCTTTAAGGTGCGCGTTTGAGAGTTATACCAGGGAGACAAGTACTTCTGAACTGAGGCTTTCTTTTTCACAGTAGGTACAGTATCCAGATTTAAGAAGTCAAATTATTAACAAGATAAATATGGCAAATAGAACAAGTAATGAGGGATAATTATGTTAGAATGGCCAGGATGCTCTTGGGCGTTACAGCTGAACTGTCCTTGAAAGTAAGTTTCTCACAGATTTACAGAGCACTTCCCCATGAATGTTAACAATATCAACAAAAATGCTCCTGGTCATGAACCTGACCTAATACCTTCAGACCAGGCTTAAATGTGATGCACAAAGCCTGCTGCTTAGTATCTGGGTCTTGTCATCATTTCTGATGCTTCATGTGACTTTTGGGTCAGTTTAAATACGTTGACATTTCATGTCCTCAACCTTAAGGTGTATGATGAAATTGATGGTTGGCAAGTAGACAAAGCAGGATCTCGAGGGAGCATTCGAAGCCTAATGGAGGTTTTTGGAGCCATACGTGTGCTACAGCGGACTTTTACCGTGAAATACGTACCAGCCAAAGTTTTGTTATCACAAAACTTTAGGTTGTACATTGAAGTTTAGCCATGAGATGCATTTGTCTTCTTAAACTGAAACTATCAAAAACTGACAGAGTTTGTTGGATTTAAATAGGATTTAAATTCTAAGTGCATTTCCTAATTACCTAATGCTGAGTTGATGATCTGTGGAAGCACATTTCAAAAAAGAGGGAAAGTGTATGATTAAAGAATTTAACTTGTTTTTCTAGTCTTTCAAACAGTTTAGGACTTTGTAATAATGATGATGATATTTCCTAATGACTATCATCGTATTTTATGGGAACATTCAGTTTCAAGTGTCTTCTCTTCTGGTCAGAAAATCTCCGTCACAACGTTCTTTTTTTTAAATAAAAATCCACGACACAGCTTGAGAGTTTTTTACTCCATTTGCTCACTTCAAGCCACCCAGTGTGGGGAAGTGGTGAAGGAAGTGACCCAGCTCTCTTGTTCAAACCATCCTGTCTGCAGCATAAGTAGAAAAGTACACTCTCTGTTGAACAGATGTTTTGTGCAGTGTCAAGCATATATATCAGAATTTTTTCTATCTAAAAATTTGTATTATTATTGGCCACAGTGTGGCTCTAGTATACTTGTATTAGTTTGCTATTACATGATACAGTGAGCTTTAAATGGCAGTTTTTGATGTTGGCAATTCATTCGTGGACAGTAACTTATCAAAGAAAAGTATTTTTTGGAGACATGTAATAAATTATTGGGAATTTTCACATGTATATATGAAATAGACACATTAAAAAGACTTTCTTACATAATTTATGTAAAGTTCTCTCCACCCTGTAGATTTCTGCCTTCTGTTTGTTCCTCTGTGTCAGTAATTGTGTGTATACAGTGGAGGTAAATTAAGTAAAGTATTTATAAGCTTATATAAGACACAACTCTGAGCCAAGGGAAGGTCTGTATGACCAGCGTAACATGCAAATGCATGTGACTTCCTGTACCTCCAGGTGTGTGTGTGCGTGCGTGTGTGTGTGCGTGTGTGTGTGCGTGCACACTTGTCCTGTCAGAGCCCTGCCTCTGCATCTCAGAGGACTGCAGCACAGCACACAACTGTCAGTTGTTCAGTGAACTAGCACAGGCAGTCCTCACCATTTCTTCCTCTTAAAAAAAGGAGGGCTTCTTCATTGCCGTGCAGCAGGCATTCTTACTGAGTTTATCTTGAATAGAAATCTCATAACCCAGCTACCCTTGCAGAGGCTTTGGTTTCTGGAAAATCAAAGCTTGGTTGTTTATGTTTCCAGGGATAACATTAAAGTACATGAAGTATAACCTGATTCACAGCAGCAGAGATTCGAGTGTTCGTCCCTGTTAGAGAAAACAATATTAAGAATGTTTGTGCATTGATATTTTACAAGGTCTACTTTTACAAGTGGAATGGTCAAAAATATACAGAATTATAGAGTTTTGCATTTCCTTGTAAATCAAAGTGGTAAATCAAGCAGGACCTGACGTTCAGCTGAACTGCAGTCTTGATAGATCAGCTGATCTCGGTGCCATCTTGATACTTTTCACTCATCCAACCGGACAGTTGCACATTCAGTCTGCTATTTCAGCTGCTTAAGCCTGGCCACAGTTACTGCACTTCTGCAAGCCACTTTACTACCTATAGTCAGCCCACCTCCACCCTACATGTTGTATCTAACTTAATAGTGTATCTATTGTCTGGTGTTTTGCTGCTGCTTGCCTCACAATGGAGGCACCCTAACAAATATAGTTTATTGCCTTCATCCATCCATTCTCTTCTAGTTATCCTTATCAGGGTCACGGTGGGGTTAAGTGGGGGGGCTGGAGCCTATTCCAGCTACCATAGGGTGAGAGGCCGGGTGCACCCTGGACAGGTCGCCAGTCAGACGTAGGGCTAATGCAGAGAGACAGAAAACCATTCACACCTATGAGCATTGTAGAATCAACAATTAACCTAACTAACTGCATGTCGTTGGACTGTGTGAGAAAGTCAGAGTACCCAGAGAGAACCCACAAACATGGGGAGAACATGCAGACTCCACTCAGAAATACCCCGACCAGGTGGAGTGGAGTCAGACTCTGGACTAGGGCTGGGCGATATGGCCTAATATTCATATCGCGATATAATTTGAAGCATGTGCGGTAACGATATAAATCACGATATATTCTTTTCTTCTGTATAACGTATTTTCCACACTATAAGGCACACTAAAACTTTAATTTTCTCAAAAATCTAGAGTGTGCCTTGTGTATGAATTCTGGTTGTGCTTACTGACCTCGAACCGATTTCTGCGTGCAGAAATCTGTTAAAAAATGTTTTAGTACAACTTTATTACATTACGGCAGATGCTGCCATAATGAAAAGATTCGCGGAGTAATCTGGGTCCAATACTCCGTCCATTTCAGGTCCCAAAGTCAAACGAACACTAAGAGTTAAAAACGGTCTAAATTCTTTCATCTTTAATTAAATCATCAGCGTTGCTGCTTTATCGGGTGTAACAATTAAGTTTTACATCCAGGCATCCATGAAAACAGAATTTATTAAATTTAACGGAGTTAGAAGTTAACAGGAAGTTAGCTCGCTAGTTTACACCTAAACATTTCATACCATGTTCTGACTGAGAGATTTTTGAAACTAATTCAAATGTACAGCTCTGCTATCACTTCCAACATAAATGAAGACAGAAAACTAAACAGCAGTGACGTTTGTAGGGTTACTGAAGTTGGGCTACCTGGTATATAATGTTGTGCTACGTGATTGCTAGCGACACAGCTATGTTAGCATAACATTAGCAAAGTGAAGCTGGAGGATGAACGCTAACTTTTTTTCTGCTCGATAAAAGTTTTTCTTTTTTTTTTGTGTCCCGTTTGGATCTTTAGCCATCAGCATTGTTGTCTTAAGGCCAAGAAAGATGCCAAGCGGATTTATTTTACCAAGTGGATCATCATGGCCTTGCCATATTGGTCCATTTGATTGACCTTTATTATAATTATGAATTTATTTTATTTTCAGTTGCTACAAACGGGACAGACATGACTGGGGGATAAGACAGGGAGAAAGAATGAAAGAAAGAGAGGGAGAGAAAGAAAACCAAAGGGGAGAAGAGACGGTGAGAAGGGGGGGAAGAAAGAAAAAAAGAAAAAAGAAAAACAAACAAAACACCTGGATCACCTGTATGGAGAAAAAAAACAGAAGAGAAAGCAAACAACAAAGAGCAACATAATAAAAAAAAAACAGCACCATCACAATAAACTAGCTAGCAGTAGATAACAGTAGATACTAAATAATAAACGATATTGTGCAGCACGCAAGATAGACAGCGCACAATGTGCTTTGAGGCAGCAGCCAAGAAAGGTGTAGTCTGCGTCTGTGAACACCCGTGTGTACACCTGTGTGCATACCTGTGTGGATCAGCATGCTTGTATTCCAAAGGTTTCTCCATGTAACGATCTGCTAGGGAGTGTGGGGAGCCACAGCCCCGTCCACCAGGGTATGAAGCAGGTATGGAGGAGATCCAGGCCCCAGAGTACAAGGACCCGAGGAGGACCACCAAAGGGGGGGGAACCGTGCCACCAGGAGTGAGCCGGTACATACATGAGCGCCCAGCCCCAGACGACAAGGACCACCAACACACGATAAAAGTTAACGTGAGGGATTCTGGTGGTCAGGGACAAATGCAATCGCATAGCAGGATGCTATACACGGGCCAAACTTCAGTCAGGAGAACTGCGATTATTCATCCACAATACGAGGTTAGTTGTTAATATACTGCAACAACATGGGAACAGAACAGCTGCGAAAGAATTCAACATTAATGAATCAATGTTATGGAAGTGGAGGAAGCGCAGTTTTTGGCTTTCCCCATATTTCAAAAGTGCTTCAACTCTTTGCCATGACTGTCGCCTGCCATAATTTGCAGATGATAATGGTTTTAGCCGCTGCGATGCTTTCGACCAAAACAGGCGCAGCCTGATGACATCATCAACATGCGCTATCGCGATAGAACGATATAGTCAAAATCTCTATCGTTGGCCAAATTTATATAGTTTATATCTTATATCGTTTATATCGCCCACCCCTACTCTGGACCTTCCTCTTGTGCTGATGCAGATAAAAATAATCTTCCTTTGACTTTAGTTGTCCTGTTGGAAATGCAGATTAATAAAGAAGTAAAAAGAGATTCCCGGTTTTCCATTAAAAACTGAACACATGCTGTACTACTGACAGGATTACACTTGTGTCAGAAAGTTTAGGCAGTGCCATAAAGGGCTTCATTTTTTAAATTATATTTCATGTAATTCTACCATATAGTGAAGAAAAATCACATTTATTTCATAAGTTTCAAAAGCCTTTATGAACAAATAATAAAATGTTTAGCTTTTGTTATTAGCCTACCAAGGTTTTTGAATTGAATGAAATATTTGTGAAGGAGACTATTAAATCGTGATGTATTAGCCACTCAGTGGTATCCAGGTGTATCTTAAGGCATGGATAGTAGCTAAGGAGGTAGAGCAGAGCATCCATTAATCGAAAGGTGCAGACGACCAAGTCTGCATGCTAAAATGTCCTTTGGCAAGTTACTTTACTGTAGTTACTCTCTGATGTGTTCATCAGAGTGTGAATGTTAGATAGAAAATACTTATACTTGTATAACGTGCTTTCAGTACTTTTGAGTGGAAAAGTGCTGTATAAGAAGAACCAGTCCATTTACCTTTCACATTGTGTTCAGCTGAAGGGTGCGTCCAGGTGTTAGATCAGATGTGGAATTGGAGGACAAGTCTGACATGTGATGAGCTTTTTGCATGTCATTCATAGTACACTCCTCTTCAATGGATATGATTTTAAATTGCTTTGGTGCATCCACCAGGTCACCACTGACCTGGCTAGTCTTGGGTTCACATCTACTCAGTTATATGGAATTCTCAGCCATACGGCATACTCAACTAGAAATTGGAAAAAAGGAGAACTATAAGTTCGTTGGGGTTCTTCCCGGTGGATGAGAGGGTTTGTTCCCTGCGCCTTAGGGTCGGGGAACGTGCCTGACTGTCATCTGCGCTTATGCGCCGAGTGGCAGTTCAGAGTACCCAGCCTTCTTAGAGTCCCTGGGTGGGGCGCTGGAAGATGCTCCACCTGGAGACTCTGTTGTCCTATTGGGAGACTTCAATGCTCACGTGGGTAACGACAGCGAGACCTGGAGGGGCGTGATTGGGAGGAACGGCCTCCCTGATCTGAACCCGAGCTGTGTGTTGTTATTGGACTGAGGCAGTTAAACAACTCCTTGGTGGCAGAGCCACTGGTGTGGATGAGGTCCGCCCCGAGTTCCTGAAGGCTCGGGACGTTGTAGGGCTGTCCTGGTTGACACGCCTCTACAATGTTGCGTGGAGATCAGGGGCAGTACCCCTGGACTGGCAGACAGTCGAACCTCAGATACAGGAGGAACAATGCGGTTTTCGTCCTGGTCGTGGAACACTGGACCAGCTCTTTATCCTCTCAAGGATACTTGGCGCATGGGAGTTTGCCCAACCAGTCTACATGTGTTTTGTGGACTTGGAGAAGGCATTTGACCGTGTCCCTTGGGGTGTCCTGTGGGAGGTGCTACGGGAGTATGGGGTGTCTGGCCCATTGCTACGGGCCATTCGATCCCTATACAACCGTTGCAAGAGCTTGGTTCGCATTGTCGGCAATAAGTTGGACTCTTTCCCGGTGGGTGATGGGCTCTGCCAGGGCTGCCCTTTGTCACCGATTCTATTCATAATTTTTATGGTCAGGATTTCTAGGTGCAGCCAAGTGGCGGAGAGCTTTCACTTCAGTGGTCTCAGAATCTCATCTCTGCTTTTCGCGGATGATGTGGTTCTGTTGGCTTCATCGGGTGATGGCCTCCAGCTCGCACTGGAACGGTTCGCAGCCGAGTGTGAAGCAGCGGAAATGAGGATCAGCACCTCTAAATCTTAGGCCATGGTTCTCAGACGGAAAAGGGTGGAGTGCCCACTCCAGGTCGGGGATGAGTTCCTGCCCCAAGTGGAGGAGTTCAAGTATCTCGGGGTCTTGTTTGCAAGTGATGGGAGAAGGGAGCCGGAGATCGACAGACGGATTGGTGCTGCGGCTGCAGTGATGCGGACGCTGCACCGGTCCGTCGTGGTGAAGAGGGAGCTGAGTGTAAAAGCGAAGCTCTCAATTTACCGGTCGATCTACGTCCCTACACCTCATCTATGGCCACGAGCTGTGGGTAGTGACCGAAAGAACGAGATCGCGGATACAAGAAATGAGCTTCCTCCGAAGGGTGGCTGGCCTCTCTCTTAGAGATAGGGTGAGAAGTTCAGCCATCCAGGAGGGGCTCAGAGTAGAGCCGCTGCTCCTCCACATCGAAAGGAGCCAGCTGAGGTGGTTCGGGCATCTGACAAGGATGCCTCCTGGGTGCCTCCTGGGTGAGGTGTTCTGGGCATGTCCCACCGGGAGGAGGTCCCGGGGCAGACCCAGGACACGCTGGGGAGATTATATCTCTTGGCTGGCCTGGGAACGCCCTGGTGTTCCCCCGGATAAGCTAGAGGAGGTGGCTGGGGAGAGGGAGGTCTGGGCTTCTCTGCTTAGGCTGCTGCCCCCGCGACCCGGCCCCAGGTAAAATGGAAGAAGATGGATGGATGGAGAACTATAAGGCAAAAATACATGTAGGAGTATTCTTTTAGATGGAGAACCACATCTTCTACTTAATGGAACTAAGAAACTATGCATTTTTGTTTAGCCTGTGACGTCACTGTTGGTTGAGATGTTATCTCTCTTGCTCTTGTTCCATCCTTTGCACTGCTTCAAGGACTTTAGTCACATGAACTTTTAGCTGAGTACTGTCACCATGTGGTAATGCCAAAACATATAACCCCACCAGAAATGTAGCTAGTGTTGTGTTGTGTTGTTGTTGATCCTTTAGGTTATCCCTGTCATGAAGGCATAAGTCATAGCAGAAAAACAACTTTTATATTGAGAAAAAGAGCCATGAAAACTTTTGTCTGTGCTGTCATCCATGGTTTTTGTTTGTTTCTTTTTTTGCACTTTGTGTGTTATATTCTGATGGTTTTCCCTTTAAGCTAACTTTTCAACTAACCAACACTGACCCATGCAAAGAGTCATTGCCTTGGCACAACATGCTGCTGGCCGTTTGGAGTATTTTATGCGAGTGTGTCTATATTCCATATGTAAAGGTTGATTCTATCAAACGTTGGATGGCTGCAAATTTCCTCCAACTCAACGAGGGGAAAACTGAAAACCTTGTATGCGCTCCTGACAGATTTTTACCCTTTGGTCCTCTCTCAGTGTGTGTTGAATCCTCTATCAGGAATTTAAGTGTCACTTTTGACTCGACTCTCACATTGGATGGTCATGTTAAATCTCGGGTTCGGTCTTGTTTTTATCATTTACGAAATGTGGCTAAGTTAAGCCCTATTTTATCTCGCTCTGAACTGGAGATTGCTATACATGCATTTATTTTCTCGCGCTTGGACTGTTGTAACTCACTGTTTATGTGTCTAAGCAAAGGTCTCCTGGGTCGGCTGCAGGTTGTGCAAAACGCTGCAGCGAGGCTTCTGACCAAATCCTCCAAGTAATCACATGTGACACCGTTGCTATCACAATTACATTAGCTTCTTGTTGAATTTAGAGTCCATTTTAAGGTCCTGGTTATGTCTTTTACAGCTTTGCACGGACTGGCACCAGCTTACATCTCTGATCTTCTACAGCCCTATGTCCCTAGCAGGTCCCTGAGATCATCTGATCAGGGCCTACTTGCTGTACAACAAACCAAGATGAGCACTAAGGGTGATAAAGCTTTTGCCACTAGACTTTGGAACTCTCTCCCCCAAAGCTTAAGAACTGTAGACTCAGTAATTGTTTTTAAAAACCAACTCAAAACTCACCTTTTTATTGCTTTTGCTTAATTTTTGCCTGTTTTATTTGTTATGTTATGTGCTTTGTACTTTGTGATTCTGTCCTAGAAAGGTGCTATATAAATAAAATGTTATTTATTTTTATTTATTTTTATCCAAAGTCTCTCTTTTTGCATAAGGAGCAGGGCAAACATATACCAACAGAGCACCATAGGTTTCACATCAGGGATTTTGAACCTGTACTTGGTTGTCTGATTATCCTTCACTGATGTATTATGCAGTTTTTGCATATAGTTGTCAGTGTAGGCACTCGGCATTGTCTGTCTTCAATGCCGAGTGCCCCAAAGATTGCTCAAGTCTTAGACTTGAGTCTAGTCTTAGATACAGTTTAAATCCAAAGATCTGAAATGTGTTTATTATTGTAGAGAAAACCCTGCAGACCTCCTCTGGGCCATATAGTTCCTTTATTTTTGGTTTATTTTGAGTCATTTGCTCATCATCTGCTGCTCACTGGAGCTCTAAATCTGTTCCCTTCAAACACACAGTTTATCCTTTTTTTCACAGTGATGGTGCTCAGCTGTTTTAGGATATTATTTAGCCTAAGGATACCACTGGAAGCAGACACTTTCTCACGCTCCTGTCCAGACACACAAACACAAAAGGCTGTACAAACACATAAAACACAGAACAACTCTGACATGAATGATCAAGTTTTTATGGTCGTAGTACTTTTAATGCTACGATAACTTTATTACTAGAGGAGCAATTTTGTTTGCCGTGATGACTATATGAATTTTGCAGGTGTCAGTTTTGTTGGAAAATCTGTTTGCTTTGGCGACTCTGAACCGTGAGAGTACCACGAAACGTTTTCCGAACATCTCCGCCTTATTCATTTTATCGATTGCTTTTTGAAAGGGGGTTTTGTGGTGGTCCTTAATTCAGGGCAAGTATAAATGTATCAGTGAGACATGAAAAGCAAGAGAGCCGCTTTATTTGGTCAGAGGAATGGGATTGCTCAGGGATGTCTGATGACTTTATTGATTCAAATTTTAATATCCCCTGTTGGTATAAAAGTCACTACAAAGACTTTCATGTTCGGGTGGACTTAACCCTTTCAAACCTGAAGCTTTTTTAGCAGTAAGCTGGAACTAAAACAATGCCGTTCACATTCTCACTGTAAAGTAGTGCCATCCATCATCCATAATCAAGATTGTGTGGCTCAAACACAAGAAACAAAACCAGTGCTGATATTGATAGAGAGAGGCACGCCTGGAAGTTATTTCCTACTTCCAGCATAAACCGGTCTTTAAGTCTGACGTCATTAGCCGTGTCTGGGCCCAAACTCCGCTTCAGTCAAACGAACATCACTGAGAGTTACAAACTGTCTAAATTCTTTCATCTTTAATAAAATGATCAGCGTTGCTGCTTTACCAAGATTGTGTGGCGAGGGGCGATCGTGGCTCAAGAGTTGGGAGTTCGCCTTGTAATCGGAAGGTTGCCGGTTCGAGCCCCGGCTCGGACAGTCTCGGTCGTTGTGTCCTTGGGCAAGACACTTCACCCGTTGCCTACTGGTGGTGGTCAGAGGGCCCGGTGGCGCCAGTGTCTGGCAGCCTCACCTCTGTCAGTGCGCCCCAGGGTGGCTGTGGCTACAATGTAGCTGCCATCACCAGTGTGTGAATGGGTGGATGACTGGATGTGTAAAGCGCTTTGGGGTCCTTAGGGACTAGTAAAGCGCTATATAAATACAGGCCATTTACCAGGTGTAACTATGAAGTTTAACATCCAGGTATCCATGAAAACAGGATTTATTAAATGTAACAGAGGTAGAAGTTAGCAGGAAGGAAGGGAGGGGCCGTGCTAACACCTGCTGCTCTCTGGCAGCAGCACCATGCTCTCCCGTGTTTTAAATGCACCTTAGAACAAACTACACATGAGCGAGAGGAGGGAGGTAGTTTGGACCCGGAAACAGGGTTCATCATGTCATCACTTAGAGACCGGATGAGAAAGAAGCTGGCTGTGCATGTAGGAAAGCCTCATTCACATACAGTGATAAATGATGTAGTGTTCTGCAGATGTGGGCAGTATAGCCTCAGAAGTATATTATCATATTTCAAGGAAATTTGCAATGATAATATTTACAATGATATAGAAAAAAAAGCTGAACAATGTTTTTATGCAGCTTATAGTCAGCAACATTTATTAGTACTAATCAGATGTGGGGCATTTTCTAGCCGTATTTCAACAGTGAAGACATGTGGTCAGACTCAGACTGGGTCTACTGCCCTCAAGGCTTATGGCACCTGCTCATCCCACTGAGCTAAACCATCAGAATGCAAAGTGTCAATCTGGTGCCACAAGGTGCCAGCAGCAGCGTTGTGTTTTGACACATCAGCAAGTGCACCTCTGAGTGGCTCATTAAAAAAGAAGGTATTGGAGTTAAAGTCTAGACTTGAATCCAGTTGGCACGACCTTAAACAAACCTTTCATGCTTGAAAGGCCTCCAGTGTGGATGATCTAAAACAATTCAGCAAAGAAGAGTGAGCCAGCTTTCCTAATGTTATCCACTTATCAGAGACACTTGAATACAGTTTTGTTAAAGTGCAGCTATGTTTTCACACAGGTTTGGAATTTTTTTCTCTTAATAAATAAAATCATCATTTAAAAAGTGCATTTTTTATGTGTCTAATATGAAAATATGTTTGATGATCTGAAACATTTGAACAGCAAGTAGCAAACAAAGAAGACAAAGAAGCAGCAAACACAAAAACAAAAAGATACGAAGTGTATAAAAGTAGTGATCCTGCAGTTGTTGCATTTCCTCTTTTCAGAGTTTTAACAAACCCACAGGAGGCATAACTAGAGAGATATAATGCTAAGACCTGGGAGTGATGAATTAGACTTGTGTTAACCCAGAGTGAAGTTAAAGGGGAAAAGAAAGAGCCCACAGCTCCTCAGAGTGCAGCTCAGATTGCTTCGGCGTCTTTGTGTGTGTAGTTTGTTTGTACAGGGTTTGGAAGTACATTTGTGTTTTTTCCCACCAGGTGTTTCACTGTAGTGGATTATATTAGCCAGAAACGCAGTGTGTAATTCACGACCTATGTTTTTTCTGCAGCGACATTGAGCCAAATACTGAAAACAAGTCAAACATCACTTTTGGATCGACTGATGTAACAGACATTTGCTTAACTTTGTGCCGTTCTTTTGTTATCTTAACATGTGTTTGGACGCCTTATATTCAAGTAGGCTAATGAGTTCCTTTCCCTCATACACTCCTGTCACGTTACGCACACATGATGATGGCAGAGGAGAGAAACTATGAGAGAATCTGTGTGATTCTACATTACTAGAATACACAGTAGAGACTCTCAGGCTCTTAAAAACAAGGAGAACCAGCTGGAATAGGAAAAAGTTTGTGGCTTTCTGTATGATTCCCTGTTGTGCTTCACATTGGCTCCACAGTGGTAACAGCGGGACACATAAAAAGACATAAAGAGACATGATGTTTCTGGATTGTCTTAAACATAATGTCTGAGACTGATCAGAATTTGTTGATCAAAGGTCAAGGTCACTGTGACCTTACAAACCATAGCTCAGAATTAAACGACAAAGTTTCACACAAATGATTTTGTTCTGCCGAAACATTATCTGAGTACAGCCGTTGGCCGTCACCTAAAACAGGAACAGGAGAGAAACAGAAAGGGAGATAACGAAGGGATGATTCAGGGTCACCTTATTCATCCCTAACTATGAACTTTGTCGAAAGATTAGTCTGAAACCTAATTTTAACAGTACGGATGTCTCCCAAATCCAAACTGGAAGCTGGCTCCACAGTTTGAAGGATCTCCCTCCCACGTCTGAAAACTTTAGCAACCACATGGAAGCCTGCATGAGGAGAGTGAAGTCCTTTATTGGACCGGTACTGAAAAGTCACCCATATGCATAAGAATGAACAATAATAACAATGAATCTGGACAGAACTGCAAACTGACTAGTTGGGTAAATGCCAAATGGTCAAGTTCGTGTTTGTCTGGTGTTTTTGCTTTAACTCTAATCAAAATCATTCAGTGGAGAATTGCTCAGATAGGCACCAGTATGCACACAAACCCCACAAGTCAACACACAGGCGCACTAAAAAGAAAGTCACGTGATATTTAGTCTTAAAATAACGCTGGGAGGAAGCATCGTTGCCTATAAATAATTTATTTATAGGTACATCACACAAAGAGCAGCGTGCCTGAGCCCACATTGCTCAGAGAGCAGCTTTTTATTTCTGAAACAACTACAGCGCAGCCCACTATCAAAATATGGCATGAAAGTAAAACCTTTTAAGATGGCTGCACTGAGGCGAGAGAGAAAGAGGGATGAAATTTGGCAAAGCAGTTCATTGACAGAAGAAGCTCACTATCAAATTAAATCCGTATTTAAGAATGAGTGGTATGATCCATGCACCCCCGAACCTAAGCCGCAGATAGCGTTCTCAGTACCACTCCCACATCCAGTGACATCACACAGTAACCGTCGCTTAGCAACGGGAGAATGTTGGGCCTCGCTGTGTACACGGTGGAAATGCAGTTTTTAAGAGTAAAGCTTAGCAGAGCCTCGAGAGACTAAAGAGCAGTTTGCTGCTGAGTGCAGCGCCGCGGTTGGGGCTTTGTAGCGGTGGACTGGACCGGTGACGGCGCCAGCTCTGGGTCTCCTGGTCAGGACCGTGCACAGAGCGATCTCAGTCTGAAATCCTGGTTCAGCGTGACATCTTCAAACAGTTGTAATGCAGTCGGAAAATCCTTTTTGGGATTTAACACCCAAAAACACTGGCAGCGAATAGGGCTGGGCCATATCATACCGTTCACGGTAATACCGGTATAATGTTGGGCAACGATAAGAAAATGAAATATCGTGATAGAATATGGGTAAAACGCGCGTGCGCAGTGCCTTTGTTTTCATACGCACATGGCAGAAAAAGCATGGCGGCGACAGAGAATGAGGAGAGCGAAAGCGGATCGTTTGAACCAGAACTGGTTTGTAAAAATGCTGCAACTTCAGTGGTGTGGAACTGGTTTAGCTTTTGTCCGTGAGATACACAACAAAGCACTATTTTTGGTAGCGCATGCTAGCGGGCCGTCGTTATTACTGTGTGTTTTGGAAAATACGGCACACTTAACCCTGGAGAACCCATGGGGTCAGAGCCGACCCCATTGGTTTTCTAGGGTTAAAATCAATCCTTTGATTTTTCTGAAACTCGACAGAGCCTCTTATAATCCCGTGTGCCTTATGTATGAACTCTGGTTGTGTTTACTGACCTCGAAACGATTTTATGTACACGGCGCTCGAAAATCTGTCAAATGTTTTAGTACGACTTTGCTGAGCTACGAAGCCGCACCGCTTGATGGATTGTTGGAGCATTACGGCTATCGTAGGCAGGAGCCTCGCAGAGTGATACGTACTGCACCTCAACATGATATTACCCTATTGTGTGTGTATAACCTCTTTTTAAGTTTTGTGGATATTATACATGGTTATGCTGAGGATATGTTGGCCAGTTTCCACTGGAAATGCCTTTTGGTTAAACTGTCAGCGAGGAATTTGCACTGTTAATTTTTTATATAACTTTAATGCACATAAAAAACAGCTGCTTGTTTAAGTGAAAATACACTGATGTTTGTTTGTGTTTTTTGCACTAATAAAGTTGAGGAGTTGTAAAGTATTTTGTCTAGTGTCAATTATATCGTCAGTTATATCGTTATTGCAAATTTTCAAATGTATATCGTGATAAATATTTTTGGTCATATCGCCCTGCTCTAGCAGCGAACAATGTTTCCGGCTAAAGAGGATCCACTGATTGGATTTTCAGTCTACATAGATTTTGTTTGCAGCAATCAATGAAAATATCTTGTGCAGCTCCATCTTCGTCTAGGCGTATCACAGTTTTTGTGTCCAGTTGTTTTTCATGCTTACTAGAAGATTACATCTTCCTCCTATTCGCATTTACAAATCTCTACAAATGTCTGATTAGAGTCGCACACGTAGGAAGAATTAGGCCACCGCAATCCATTTTTTTAAAGTGTTAGAAGTCACAAAGATCCCAGCTTTAACTACCCTGGCATGCCAGATGGCTTGTTACGCAGTGCCAGGGGCGTGTCTAGAAGGGCTTAGAGTGTCCACCACGCTCTCTACTTTCATTTATTTCTGCAGATTTTAAGTTATGAATCTACTAGCATATGATCCGTATGATGCTTTGTTACTGTAGATAAAGCTGCCCAATAATAACGTTGTTTCAGTTCAGTGTTATCTGAACTGTCACTGTCCACGGTTTACATTGCTGTGGACAAACAAATGCCTTCTAGAGGAAATGAGTTATCTGGCCACAGTGACAGGAGCTTTGTCTGGAGCAGCTTTCAGTCCTAAGAACACTGCACCAGCTGTCATGGTGCTAGCATCATGCTCTGGGTCAGGCTAAGCGGGTGTGAGCTCAGGGTGTGATGCAAGCTTTGTTTGACTGCTTGGCTCTCCACCACCTGGGCAGGGTGGTAGCTAACACCGTACACTATCAATTAGTGTCCTCTCCGCTGCAAAACAGCTCAGCAACAGTTTGTCTTTCATCCTCGGGACGTAAATGTTGAACTGCAGTGACTGGAGTGAGTGTCAGTGTACCTGCAGTCAGAGTGGATTTCAGGGGGACTGGAGTGAGCCTGACCTTGTGTGGGTGTTTCCAGGAAAAATACAGTCAGCGTCGAGCTGATGTGCTAGGTTGAAGGCAGCAGGGCATTGCTGAACACACCGAGGTGCGTGTAGCATGTGTGTGCACACACGTATATGCGCTCTCATCGTCAGTTTGATATTCAGCTTCATGATTCAGAGTCGAGACTCTTTTAACTAGGACTCTGAGTCATCAGAGTAAAACTCGTCTCATCTTCTTTCAAACCTTCATTTGCTTCATGATGTTGTCCTGCATCTCTCGTACACGTGCGCACACACACACACACACACACACTTTCTGCCTGTATATTTCTGTGTTTAATGAGTCTGCTTTGATATACAGACAACAGCTTCCTACAAGGGGGGAAAACACACAGAATTCAGAGAGCTCTCACCCAGCCCTCAGTCTTACGTGAGTGCTGGGAGGTAAAGACGCAGAGGCAGATCAGGGTCCAAGTTTCTGTGAACGCTGCTGCTTTTAACATGATATGAAGATATGAAGGCAAGTGCACGTACATGCCACTGTGTGTGACTACCAAAAATAAGGCCACAAACTGCAGCTCCTCTAATGTCCACTTGAGACTAGTTAAAAAAACTAATTTCCTCACAGCAATAAAAAGCATTTTCATGTCCGGGTTCTCAAAACCAGTTTTAGTCTATCTGCACAGTTTCCCTTCCATAGCAACAAGGTGCAGCTGATTAGCTTTTCCACCTGTGCTTGGGTTTTCTCTGGACGCTCTGGCTCCCTTCTACATTCCAAAGAAAACCATCCATTCACTTCTGCTTATCCTTTTTCAGAGCCTACCCCAGCTGTCTTAGGGCGAGAGGCAGGGTACACCCTGGACAGGTCGCCAGTCTGTTGCAACCATTTGGGGTGGCTGTAGCTCAGGTGGTAGAGCAGGTCAGCTACTAACCCGAAGGTTGGTGGTTTGATCTCAGTCTGCTCCAGTCTGCATGCCAAATAACCTTGGGCAGATACTAACCCCATGTTGCTCTCCGATGCACCCATCGGAGTGTGAATGTGTGTGAATGTTAGATAGGCACTTACAAAAAGTGCTGGTATGATTGGGTGAATGAATTAGTTGTATAAAGCGCTTTGAGTGCTCAGAGTAGAAAAGCGCATTTGCACTATGGGCAATTTAAAGTTTCTAGTTAGCCTATACCCACTGACTGCATGTCTGTGGACTGTGGAGGAAGCTGGAGTACCCAGAGAGAACCCAAGCTAACTCCACAAAGAGGGTCTCAGGACCTCCTTGCTGTGAGGCAAAGGTGTTAACCACTGTGCTGCCTGATCCTGTTGCAGGATGTCATCTTAAATGTTGATACTAAATTAGCCAAGGATGTAAGGTAGATAAAGTGCTTTAGGTGTATAGAATTAAGTATGCATGAATAGCTTCTACTATTATGGCCAGTATACCCTTACTGGCCACCATACCAGTATGGGTGTACTGGTTTGCTTGCCAAATACTGCAAGATTTATTTGCACACTTACAATTAATCATTTTCAGAAGTACTGCCGTCACTGGTCTCCTTTTGTTTTCTCTATAAAAATCACCTCCAATAACATTCACACTGTAACTAATACTAACATGGCCTACCTTTACAGCAAAAAGAAGCAGTTTTTGGACTGAAACAGTGACACTGAAACCTGTCACATGTCAGGTCTTTCAATCACAGTTATTGAAACATTGCTGAGATTCAACTTTTCCGCAGAATTGAACCTATTTTGAACCAGAGCCTGGCCGACACTGGCCTGATGGGGAGAGTGCTTACACGGATGTTTAGGGAATAAAAGAATCTGAGCTTAATATATAAACCAACAGTCAGAACAAATCGTCTGTTTATATTTTGTGTTTCTGAAAAAAAGTATATAATGAAATATATAATATATTATAATAAATATGAAATCATATAGTAATATATAAATATATTAATATGCTGTTTCACATATAAATATTTTGATGAAATATTATTTAATAAAATGGAGATATTAAATCACCAAACATTAATAGTGTTATCAGTTTTAAAATCCTGTGTTGGTCGGACTCTAATATGTAGTACAAGTACAATGATGTTAGTGCTACTGCTGCTGGCTGACCCATAGGCTTGATCATGGATGTTTTCCAGTTGTTGTTGTCAGATACTGTTCATCAGCTGGAGGGCTGCTTCTTCTTTTGTCCTCTACTGGTCCAGCTTCTTGGGATCTTTTAAGGACACGCTGCACACCATGCCAAGATTTAAGTTTTTAGCTAATAGTTCTTTGAGAATCACCTAACAAGGTCCGTTTTATTTAAAATGTCTACACTGTGTTATCTTTGGCATTTTTCATAGATTCAACTAAAGAAATGGGAACAAAATGTTTCTTTTTGCAGCAGGGCTGTAGTAACAAAGTGTTACAGTGTAGCACTTTGAATATTGTTCAAGAACAATTTAAAAACATTGAAGAAAGTCTAGTTCCTTGGAAGCAAGACATAAAGAAATGAGGACTGACTGCAGTATGTGTACGTGTGTGCCAAGTTTGGTTGTTCGACTCCAGGTTGTGTAGGGCGCGTTTGCAGACTGACAGTCAGAGATTTGGTGAATTAAAGTGAGATATTGAAAAAGGAAAGTACAGTATTTCATAGTTAGCTACTTGTCATGATCCCCGCTTCTTCACTGTTGCTAGTCATTTGATCCTAGCTTGCATTCAACCTTAACTTCCTCTTTTTGGTTCAGTCAAGGACATAAAGCTGCTGCCGCTGGACTGCGATGGCCCTGAGCTTTTTAGAAGGGACAATGTTATGTCCAGGTCCATCAGCATGTCATGTCCTTTCATGTCTGCTGCTGATTTGTCTCTGTTTACACACAACTGCTCAGAGGTTTTTGATGCTACAAGAAAAATGGTCCGCAAGTAGTTTTTATTTTTAATTTAGTTCCATCAACCACCTCCCTTACTGCATGTATAAAATTATAAACACGAAGCTTTTGCACACTACTGTATATACAGTGAAGACAAGTCAGGTGACCTCAGTGAGGGCCTGTTAATCCCTGCCTACTCCGGCATCTGGATTAGTCGGGTGACATCATATCACGGTCTGCACAGGTCAGATTATAATTGGTTAATCAGATTTGTGGCTGTCAGTAAGTGAGGCAGCAATACTTACATTAGAAGAGATTGGATTGGGCGATCAGAGCTCGGGGCAGCCCGTGTACAGCTAAATGGTCTGGATGATGCCTAATGGTTATGATAATGATAATGACTTCTAAATAGGCCCTTCTGCTTGATCTGCTGCCTTTTACATGCGTATTATATGGAGGCTCTGATTTCCCTGAGTGTTTTGCATCCATATGTGATGTGTTTGGCTGCTTGTGTGTGTTTGTGTACCAATGATTAAACTGCTAATTTTACAGCCATAAAGCTGCTGCTTCGTTGCTGTTTTCCTGGAGTGTTTTGCCAGTTTATGGTCTTCCGATTTCAAATCTCTTTTGTGTCTTTTTCCATGTAAGAGGACCAGAAAGAACACTATTCACTCTTCTTCTTCTTTCTCTCTCACCTGTGCCCTTTCGGGGTTGCCACAGGGGATCATCTGCCTCCCTCTCACCCTCTGCACATCCTCCTTCACTACATCCATTCATCCTGTCTATGGTGTTTTTCTCCTGACTGGAAGCTTTTGACCAATATATTCACTATTCCTCTTCTGTACATGACTATACCATCTCAGCCTCGCCTCTCTGGTCACTCCGAATAAAAATCTTGAACTGTGCCACCTCCAGCACAGCCTGCTGTCTTTTTGTTAATGCCACCGTCTCCAAACCAAACATCAGAGTGCGTCTCACTACCAACTAAACCTTCCCTTTCACTCTTGCTGCTGCGTTTGTGTCACAAAGCATCCCTCACTATCGTCTTTGCCTCTCTTGTGCAATGTCCATTAAGCATAAGATAGTAGTGTTACTATCTTATTTAGCCCGAGACACAGTAAAAAAGCTGCTGTGTTGTATTGTAGCAGTTGCCCGAACCCCCATGAGTCGTCCCCAGTAAGGACATGTGAAAATGCAGAGTTTCACACACACTTTTGTTTTTCACACTTCTTTATCCACACTCTTGTACTCTTTGTTCCTGGCTGCCACTCACTGCTGATTGCTGAGCTCACTGCTGAGGAGAGGATAATTAGTTACACCCAGCTGGTGCACCAAAACCAAAACCATACTGCGCACATTCATCTTGCACTGCTGGATTCCAGTATGCAGTGGATACCTGGCCATGGGAAGGTGTTTAGCTCAAACTTGCAGCATACACCTGGTGGTTGGGTCAGCTCGAGTGTGATTAGCATGTTTACGTCTGCCCAAATGAAACAGATCAAGGTAGAAAACAAGTTCACTTTATTCTGACTAAAGAGCTCAGGTGTAAAAACAGCCTCAGAGACGTACATTCAGAATACTTATATGTAAGTAAAGCTATTACAGTAGAGCTTCAGTAGGGGAAATTAATGACCTACTCCTTCTTTTTTTATTTTAATTCTATAATATTTTTATATATATTATCTTTTTTTTAAGATAATATATGTGATTATACAGGTTTTTTTAAACCAAGCTCAATTTGTCTGATTTTTCTGGTCCAAATAAACAGATCTGACCAATCGGAAGACTGCATTTAGCAACAAGTGCACTCATAGCTCAAATCGCACACTGGTACCAAATATACTGTATTTTTTGGACCATAAGGCGCATTAAGCAAAACCAAACAGTCAGATAAGTCAAACTTTATTCAACTCATTCTTCTTGCTTCCTCCACTTCCGTACCATTGATTCATTAATGTTGAATTCTCTGCAGCTGCTCTATTCCCATGTTGTTGCAGTATATTAATGACTAACCTCGTATTGTGGATGGACTATCTCAGTTGTTCTCCTGTACGTAGCACATCACTATATATACCAGGTAGCCCAACTTCAGTAACCCTACAAACGTCACTGCTGTTTAGTTTTCTGTCTTCATTTATGTTGGAAGTGATAGCAGAGCTGTACGTTTGAATTCTTTCAGGAATCAGTCAGAACATGCTATATCATGTTTAGGTGGAAACTAGTGAGCTAACTTCCTGCTAACTCTGTTACATTTAGTAAATTCTGTTTTCATGGATGCCTGGATGTTAAACTTAATTGTTACACCTGGTAAAGCAGCAACGCTGATCATTTTATTAAAGATGAAAGAATTTAGACAGTTCTTAACTCTCAGTGATGCTGCAGTGTTCGTTTGACTTTGAGACCTGAAGTGACGGAGTTTAGGACCCAGTTCTGGCTCACTGAACTGATTCTTCTGCCTCCTCAGATGTGTTCCCAGTTCTGCCAACGAGAGCTCAACTGCCCCACTGACATCCTGATATATGTATGAAAGCAATCGTAATACAGCTTCAACTGCTGGATCAAACCATGCAATTCTTCCTGTGAACTGGGTGAACCACAATCTCTGTTTCTTCCTTTTCTCTAAATGTTTTTTGAGGAACTTTAGGACCAGCACATCATCACTTCATGTCAACCTAATTTTTGTTCTTTTTTCTGAGGACGAATTCTCTGCAAAACCGCAACAGTGTGTGTAGATTTGGATCCGTAAAATTCAGAATTTTGTGCTGTTTTTATGCACTGTGTTTAGTTTGTAATGTCCTTAAGTATAAGAATAACTTAATTGATCCAAGAGGGAAATTCATGTGTCTGTCATAGCTCACCTGCTATTTGTATGGGTATTAAAAAGCCTGATGGCTGTGGGTGCAAATGATTTTCTGTATCTCTGTGTTTAACAACAGTAGGAGAGGAGTTTTGCAGTACTGATGTTTTCTGTTCCATAAAGATGTTGTAAAGCGGGTGATCAGACTTATTCAGGATGGCTTCTAATGTCTTTAGGATGCATCTTTCCACCACCTACCCCAGCATGCCCAGCCTGGCTCCAATTACAGAGCCAGCCTTCCTCACTAGTTTGTCCAGTCCTCTTGTAG
Organism: Simochromis diagramma; assembly: GCF_900408965.1. Lineage (NCBI taxonomy): Eukaryota > Metazoa > Chordata > Actinopteri > Cichliformes > Cichlidae > Simochromis > Simochromis diagramma. The sequence continues at coordinate 1,240,930 of NW_024387485.1, forward strand.
TCTTACTTCTGTTGCTGCATAAACAGCAGACCCCAGCATACAACAGCACATTTGTCACCATAGACTGATAGAACATCTGCAGCAAGTTACTCCAGATGTCAAGAGATCTTTGTTTCCTTAACAAAAGGAGGCAACGATCATCAAATATAATTTCCTTTGTCTTAGAGGTGTTCACTATGAGGTTGGTTTTGTGACTCCAGTCGCTGAAGGCTTTTACAAGATCCCTATATTCAGATTCCTGTCCATTTCTGATGCACGCCACAATGGCAGGGTCAGCCAAGTATTTCTGGATTTGGCAGGACTTGTATTTGTATTTGAGTTGTATTTGAAGTCTGCTGTAAACAATGTGAAAAGGAACACCCAGGACAGTCCCTCGTCAAGCCCCCATGCTGCTCATTCATGTCCCAGAGACACAGTTACCCAAACTGACAAACTGTGGCCTTTCTCTTAGGTAGTCTGTAATGCAGAAAACAGAGAAGGAATCTACTCGCATCTCTGTGAGCTTGTCTTTTCGGTTGGATGGTATTGAAAGGACTTGAAAAATCAAAGAACATAACTCTCGCATGAGCGCCAGATTACTCCAGATGAGCTAGGGCTCTGTTTGCATGCAAACTGCAGAGGAAGTTTGTCTTTGATCTCAAGTCTCAGTCGGTGAAGAATCAGCCAAGTTTTTCATGATATGCGATGTGAAGGCCACGGGTCTATAGTCGTTCAGTTCGGGTGGACGCTTTATTTTTGGTACCGGCACAGTACGGGATGTTTTCCACAATGTCGGCACCTGCCCCAGTTGTAGGGCTTTCGTCGCTTTGGCTCTCGACGAAGGCCGTCGCACTTTTCTCCTCTCTCTTTCCCTTATCTTCCCTGCTTAGCTTCTGTGTCTTTGTCTAGTTTCATCTATTTTCTACTCTTGCCCTGGTACACTCTCTCACAGTCTGTTCTCTAAAACCTAAAAGAGGAACTATGAATTTGATCAACTGGTCCCTGAATGCAATTGACACCCTCTTCTCAATGAGAAGCCTGGGCTCGGGTGAGCCTGAGTGTCCTGGAGGGACGTTCCCTGCTGGATAGACGATGGATGGGTGGCATAACTGGAGGGTCGTGTGCCTGGCGGGACTGTCGATCGAGGACGTTGAAGATATCTACCTTTTCGGAACCATGATAACAGGGTTCTTGCTGATCGGAGCTGGCTTGGCCCTGGCTAATCGAAGATTAAAGAAAGCGGAATCGGCTGTTCAAAACCCCACAAGGCTGCCCGTTGGGATTGAAACGATGGGACGAGTCGTGAGTTCTCAAAATGGGCTCATTGAGCGCAGCACGGATAAGATCTTGGAGAAGCTTACGGCTGCCGTGAACACTCAGACTAAGACTTCTGAGCGAAAATTGGATAACATCTTGGAGAAACTCACAGCGGTCGTGAGTTCTCAGAATTTGCTCTTTGAGCGCAAGAATGATAACATCATGGAGTGTAAGATGGATAACATCTTGGAGAAGCTCACGGCTGTCCAACGGGAGATTGAGAGACCAGTGTCGGACTGCTAGAACAGCTTTGAAATTTACATGAGTTGTTCGCACTAAAGTAAAAACCACCATCATTTCATGCGGCTACCATTTTGGCGCCAGCTGTGGTCTCAAGGCTGGAGCTGAACATAACAAATTCTCACCCTGATAACCGACTGTGTTTAGACTGTTCCCCCCATTCCATGCAAGGCCACCTGGGTCGGCTGGAAGACTGTTTACTTAGCCTGGCAGGGCGAAGGACACTATCAGCTAACTCAGGACACACACACGCATACGCATACACATACACACACACATACACTGATACACACTCATCCCCCTCCCTTTTCAAACGCCTTCGATGCTTGTTCCCTCCCGGGACAGATGGCGGGTCGACTGGACCAACACAGACATGCTGCAGGACCGGATGCGCTGTCTACACCGGCTCTCTCTTACCCTTACCCGCCCCTGTTGCTTGTCTTGTGTTTCTGTAGTGTATTGACAGTCATGTGCTTTTTGTGCCCAGGTGTTTTTTCTGTTCTCAAACTGTTCTCCCATTAGGAGCTCAGTCTGAGTGGAGTTTTTTTTCTCCTCCTCTCACCTCATGTTGTGTATTTTCGTTGTTTTTCCTACCAGCCTACCTCGCTGACATGTCTTCCCAATGTGATGTTTGTGTAAAGTTTGGTCAGAAGGTAGCGTGCTGCCTGCTGTAATCTATAATTTCCTTCTGGATTAATAAAGTGTTCTGATTCTGATTCTGATAGACTTAGAGGTTGACACAGTTGGGTAGCACCGTCTTTAAGCAGCCTTGCAGACACACCATCTGGGCCATCAGCCTTCCCAGAGCATAGCCTTCCTAGCTGCAGTCTCATCCCTCTCACTGTGCAGATAAAGGAGGAGGCACAGGTGTAAGAGGGGAAGTAGCTGCCATAGTAGAAGTGCAAAGCGAGGTGGAGCTGTGGTGGAAAAGCACACTTGTGGAGGAGAATTAGGAAAAGAAGATGGAAGAAGAAGACAGCTCCCATAGCTAGAGCAAAGACTTTAGATTTTATCTAGAAAACCAAATGCTTTCATGACTGCTAATTCTGGTTGGGTTTTTGACCTAGAGCTGGATTCCAGTTTGACCAGTTAAATAAAACTGACTTTCTTATTAGCTTACCTGCTAACAGAGACAAATTGCTTGATGCCAACATAGCAATTAGCTGGCTAACCTTAGCTTGCTTGCTTGCTATGATATAGTGTTTAATTTTGTACAAACATGAGGCAAATGAGTCACTCGACACAATCCTTGTTCTTCTCTGGTGCTCCAGAGCCAGCTGGAGGGTGACCAGGTGAAGACCTGCTGCAGCTATGCTGAGCTCAAAGAAGTCACGGAGCAGAACAGGGCCCCGTTAGAATAGAATAGAATAGAATAGAATAGCCTTTATTGTCATTGTACAGAGTACAACGAAATTGGAGTGCCACTCCCTTGGTGCAAGATTCAATAATAAATATAAATGTAAAATATAAAAAGTACAAAAAACCCCCCCAAAAAACAAAAACAATCGTAAGTACTCAAACAATAGTATGTACAATATATACAGGATAGCAGCATTAATATAATGACAGTATGAATAGCAGCATAATATAATGACAGCGACGGTATGGAATAGGTTCAATTGTTTTTGTGCTTATTTACTACGGTGATAGCTCTGGGAAAGAAGCTATCCCTGAATCTGTTTGTCCTGGTTTTATGTGACCTGTACCGTCGGCCTGACGGTAATAGTTCAAACAGTTGGTTGCTGGGGTGAGAGTGGTCCTTGATGATATTGCCAGCTCTGCTGAGGTACCGAGAGTTTGCAGTGACCTCCAGGCTGGGCAGAGAGCAGCCAGTGATCTTCTGGGCTGTGTTGATGACCCTCTGCAGTACTTTCCTGTCTGCAGCTGAGCACCCTGCATACCATGTTGTTATGCCGTACGTTAGGATGCTCTCTATGGTGGCTCTGTAAAATGTCACCAGCAGCCTCTCCTCCAGGTTGTTCCTCCTGAGCACTCTCAGAAAGTGGAGACGCTGCTGGGCCTTTTTAACCACCGCTGTAGTATTTGCAGTCCAGGAGAGGTCATCAGAGATCTGCACGCCCAGAAACCTCATGGAGCGTACCCTCTCCACACAGTTCCCGTGAATGTAAAGTGGGGCCGGGTCTGCTCTGCCCTTCCTGAAGTCCAAGATAAGTTCTTTAGTTTTCGTGGTGTTCATTTGGAGGTTGTTAACTGAACACCACTCAGTCAGTCTGTTGACCTCATCTCTGTAGTCCGACTCATCCCCCCTTGAGATGAGTCCAACCACTGTGGTGTCATCCGCAAACTTTATGATGGTGTTTGAGAGATGGGTAGGGGAGCAGTCGGATGTGTAGAGCGTAAACAGGAGGGGACTCAAAACACATCCTTGTGGAGACCCGGTGCTGAGTGTGATGGTGCTGGACAGGTGGGGGCCGAGTCTGACAGACTGTGGTCTATTTGTCAGGAAGTCCTTGATCCAGAGGCAGATGGGGTGGAGAGTCCCAGGTGAGACAGTTTCTGGACCAGGATCTCCGGGATGATATGATTGAATGCTGAGCTGAAGTCCAGAAAGAGCATTCTCACATAGCTTCCTCGGTGCTCCAGGTGACTCAGCGCAGTGTGGAGCGCTATGGTGATGGCGTCCTCAGTGGATCGATTTGTCCTGTAGGCAAATTGGTGGGGGTCCAGAGTGGGAGGCAGACCAGCCCTGATGTGCTGACAGACCAGTCTCTCAAAGCACTTCATCACTACAGGCGTAAGTGCAACAGGCCTGTAGTCATTTGGGCTGGCCACAGCTGTCTTCTAGCACCTACAATTCAAGGCAGTGGAGTTGGAGTCCATCCACAGAAGAACAGATGTAGATGTGATGATCTGAGGAGTTTGGAGGCTCAGTTGACATCTTGGGGTGTTTGTGATATGATTGTGTTTAGTTGTTAGGTATACATCAAAGTATCATCAGTGTGATTTTACAGATACAGTGAAATAGGTAGTGTAAAAATCCTAACATAACTTATCACTATTTAATCAACATTTCAAAATCAGACAAGATATATTTGCATATTTTACATATTTTACAAAGTTTTGAACACTTTTAACATAGTAGAGTTACTATTGCTGCTTTTGCTTATAGTTTAATGTTCAGTGAGAGAAATCTAGTCGGTTTTGTGCTTGAACAAGTGCATAAAAGTCAGGTTCACTATCCAATTATTCTCTTCCACTTAACCTTATCAGGATCACCTACTCCAGCTACCATAGGGCAAGAGCTGGGGAACACCCTGGCACAGTGCTAACACAGAGAAACAGATAACAACCCCACCGCCATGCTGCCCCATGGCTCGGTGTCTTAGGTGGAAATATAAAGGTCAAAATCCATCACTGGGAATGTTTACTAACATATAAAGCTAGCCATCTTCTGGGCATCTCTCTTGATGTATGGAACGTTCTCCTCTTTAACAGAAGAATGAAAATCCAGCACTGATACCGACTTAAAGTGCTCGATAACAAATTGCAACAAACTGTGATTCAGTACTCTTGCCCTGATGGAGTTAGCGGTTTTGGTATAATAATACAATCCACTTTAAAAGTCCAACTTTTTTGTACAGCCACCATCACAGCTGTGTCACAGACATCACAGCTTTCCTCCAAGAACAAAAAGTCCAAATTGTTTCTTTGTTTTTAATTGAAGCTTCAGATTTCTCACCGTGTCCTTGTGCCATTGTTATATGAGCTGATGTTTATGACGTATACATGGAGAAACATAGAGGGCAGCAGCCAGGCTCCTTTATGAATATTGCAGCTATGAAGATTTTGTTGATTCCTTCAGCTGCTTATTTTGAAAATTGTTAATCAATTTCCTGGTTTCATTGTCTTTTATTTGGACGTACAGAGGTGTAAGAAGTCTGTTCTCTTGTCTGTCACTGTTATGTAGAAGGAGATTGTACAACTCTGGCCTGTACGTTGCTGTGAAATAAAGTATTTGTCCTTTCCTGAATGTTTCAGATCATCCAACTAGCTTTAATATACATTAAAAATAACCCCTGTGAATACAGAATGATTATTTAATTCATTAAGGTCAGTTTTCATGATTCAGCAATAAGAAAGAGATTTTGGCAAAAATTGGCAAGATGTCAAAAACATCTTGATCATCACCGAGACTTTTGGGGAAATTATCTGTGACAAAAGTCACCGAGACAAAATGTAAACTTTTTGGAGGTTTTGGACGAGCTACATCCAGATGAACAGAATCAACCTTTTGGGATTTACTTACCTGGATGATTGAGCATGCATCAAGACACTTTGATTAAGGCTAAGTGTAAACAGAATTGTATGCAACCCGTAGGTGAACCCTGGGTAATTACCAGGATTTGTATCTTGTTTTCTCATGACAAGCGTTTATCCACAAAGCTCAATATTTTGCTTTCAACAGAATTTTGTTCCAAAGGTGTTTGAGTGGTTTTTGTAATTATGTGATCTTTGCAGATTCCAAATCCTAAAGCAACGTAGCAACAGTCCTAAATTTCCTTCATTTAGACAGCTTCTCGGTTTGCAGACTAACACAATATTTTTCTGCTCCATGCGTCTCAAAGCTGCTTTTATAATTCTATGAAAGTTTTTGTGATCGAGGAATGGTTCACACCAGCCGGTCTTTCAACAGTCATGGCCAGAGGTTTTGACAACGGCACAAGTTTGTTTTTCATGCACTTTGCAGGTTTTAATTTAGAACATTATATACACGTTTCTATGATATTGTGAAGAAGAATTACAAGGATTTAATATGTTTCAAAATCTTTTAATGGCAAATAAATAAATTAGTTTTGGCCACAGCTGTAGAGAAGATCAGTGCTGGTCAGTCACTGAACTTTGTACATCTTCATTTATGTCCTTAGACAGAACATCTGACTCAAACTAGCTCATGGCACAGTTGTTAGCACAGAGACTCACTCGCTTTAACTGCCTGAAATATGTCTACACAGTGTGTTCAATAAAAATACATTTTAGTAACGTTTTAAATCAAACTAGTGGATGTGGTGGCTGGAGAGACAGTTTACCAGTCTGGTTGGTTTCCAGTAGAAAATGATGGTTTGCACTGTGAAGCCATACTTGCACTTTTCACAGTTTCTTTTGTATTGAATTTTGCATCTTCAGATTTAAATGAGCAGCAGTTTTCTCCCACACAAAGCTGAGGTGTCGGTCCAGTGTTTACATGTTTGTGCTGTTCATAAATACGCAGTTAATAACATGAGCAAAGATGCAGGATAAGAAAACTTTTGGTTTGTTTGTGGCAGGTGAACCAGGACAATGTGGTGAAGGTGGGCCATCGACAGGTGGTCAACATGATCCGCCAGGGAGGCAACCGGCTCCTGATTAAGGTGGTGACAGTGAGCCGGAATCTGGACCCCGAGGACACAGCACGCAAAAAAGGTACAGAGACTGAAAATGGCTGCCAGTCGTGTTTAGACATGGATTCGAGAATATAATCGTCATGAGGTGCTTCAGCTGAGGAGCAGCAGAGCACAGCTGTAGCATACAGCCTGCTGTAGTACAGTGCTGTGTGAACCTGATCACAGATGTACCTCCTGTATTAAAATATTAAAGTGACACACTGACTGATGATTTAGTTCACTATTATCTGTATAGCTAGAAGAAATCTCAGCGCACTATGTGTTGTAAAGCAAATCCTCTTTAATATCCAAACATCCATCCATTTGCTCCCACTTTTCCAATTCAGGGTCCCGGGAGGAGCTGGAGCCTATCCCAGCTGTCACAGGGCATGAGGCAGGGTGCACACATATAGAGACAGACCGGTCACGCTCAGATTCATACCTACAATAAATTTATAATCACCAGTTAACTAATGTGTTTGGACTGTGAGAGGAAGCTGGAGAGACATGGTGAAAACATGAAAACTCCAAGCAGGATCTCCTTGATGTGAGGTCACAGTGCTAGAGACCAACAGAGGTCAGCTAGAGGTCAACAGGAAGAGACCTCCAACAAAGCCATTATCAGGGAGGTCATCTACTGAAACTGGTTGGGGGGGAAAGAAGGACTGTGTAATAATACCCCTCAAAGACCATGAGAAACCGGACCAACTCTGTGCTTAGGATACAAACAGCAAACACGAGAGGTCAGACCAGGTGGTTTTAATACAAACTAGACAAAATCTACACATGGAAATAAGCAAACCTTTAAATGTTTGTCAAAAATCTCTGATCAGAATATTGCTTTTGTCTCTGTGTTGTTCTGATACTCTATTATATTTTCCTATCATCAGAAAATATTTCTAATTTGATCCTTTTCCCTCAGTGAAATTTTTTTTCCCCATCACTCGACTGATCGATTAAAGATTTTCCTGAAAAGGTGTGACGCCTCCAGATCACTGCAGATGACCTGCCTGCTTTTGGTCACATGTCTGTTTCTCTCTGCTCAGCTCCTCCACCTCCAAAGAGAGCCCCCACCACAGCCCTGTCAATGCGCTCAAAGTCGATGACGTCTGAACTCGAGGAACTCGGTAAGAGCTGCAGTTTTGACTTTGGTAACTCACAATGGCAAATGGGAGCAAGTGTCTCACAGAAGATCTTTTTTGTACCTCTTTCTCATGGTTGGTTAATCTCTCAATAGTGGATAAAGGTAAGCAGATAATGCTGTATAACCTTCTGCCATCCATTTTGCCCAACTGCATATTCATTTGCTCACAGTGGCTGATTGAGGCTTTCGTTCAGACTAATGCAATATGCGTTTCCATCATCTGGTCACTTTAGTTTGCCTTAAAGAAGAAAATAGAAGAAAAACGCTTTTCCTCCCTCATCTCCTCTCCTCCTTTGCATGAAGTGCTCGTGCTTCTGGATGCCCACACTCATCCACACTCATGACTTGTTGCTTCTGCTGCAAAGAGCAAACGAGTAAAAAGAGCATTAGTGTGACTGTATCGTCTGCGTCTTTCTGTTTGTCCGTGTGTACGATGTAGTGCTGGGCGATATGACGATATATATTGTGTGGACAATAGAAAAGTGTCTATTGTGCCTTTCTATCGTTTCTAACCTAATTTTTATAAATTATTACATAAAATATATCATTAACCCTTTAAAGCCGGTCGGAGCAGCACGCTGCGTTTTGCATAAATCCCTGTAAAACCGGAACCGCGTAAGCTAGCGCAATAATTTTTTTTGCATATGAAACCGGAGGAGTTGTACTTACATCTTAAGCCATCAGCTTGTCCTCGGTCACGGTTTCCTTCCACATATGGCTTTGCAAAAATTGCATAAAAAGCACTTGCAGCAACAAAAACATAATATTCCAGAAACACGCTTTGCCGATCCGATCAGTTGTTCATAACACTTCCTACGTTGGAATAGACGTCAGCGCGAACTATCACATGTCCGCCATTAACTGGCCAGAACCGGAAGTGACGTCATTTTCACAGAAAATGTATTTTATTTACCTTTAGGGCCTTATAAGCCTATGCTGGAGTTTTTTTTAAAGTCATGTTTGACTTTATGCTTTTCTGTATCGCTTATAACTCAAATTACGCTGTTGGAAATAGTTTATTTTGATGCACATGCTGTTTTTTTTGCAAATTTGCATTATAATATTTATTTTCATTTTTCCTGCAGTATATAAAAATTAGTGTATCTCAAAAATAAAATAAGACACTCAAAATAAATTTCCTGTGGTTGGAAACTATTTTGTGCAACTTTTTTGTATTTGCAGTTTTGAGGGATAAACCTCTTAAATTTCTCTAACTAGAAATATATGTAAAGAAAACCCCAAAAACAATTTTCAATTTTTTTTTGCACTTTTTTGCAATTTATGTAGTTACTATGGACTTAATGCATACGTATTATTAAAATTTGGGCTATAATGGTTGTATTGATGTATAGCAACTTGAAATGCTCCCACAAATGGCACTACAGCATGTAAAAATATAAAGATAAGTTCTGGCAGACTTGGTTCTATGGTAGGTCTTAAAGGGTTAAATAGCCTGTGGCAAATATATTAGTGTTGTCTTCTCACTATACATACTCTTAACTTTATGCAAGAGAAAATAAAGTATAAAAAATTATATTTTTCACAAAGAAACTCCGTCTTGTGGTTTTGCGACATGGTGCTGCTTTACGTGCACCCGGATTTGCGACATACTTTACAGTAACTCAAAACGATGGACGAGCGACAGGTTGCAGTTTCATGCCCGGACATGCAACAGGCAGACACAGCTACACAAGCAGCCCAAGAAGAAGCACTTTTACCGAAAAGAGGGGGTACGTCTGTGATTTGGTTACATTTTGAGTTCAACAGCACCAACACAGAGCAGAAGACGCCCATTTGCAAGCTATGCTATAAAATTATTCCTGCACTCAATGGCAACACAACAAATCTCTTCTATCACCTACAGAAGGTCCACGAAAAAGAATACTTAAGAATCCAGAAAATCCGAGCTAAACCAAGTTGTGGAACGACGGGAGCAAGTTGGGAAAAGAAAAACTATACCAGCTGAAGTTACAGCAGTCTTTCGCACAAGGCACGCCGTATGAGAAAACGTCCCAGCGCCATAAACAAATCACAGGAGCCGTCTCGCGTTACATTTATAAAGGCGTGGCCCCTGTTTATGTAGCTGAGAAGGACAGCTTTCGTGACCTCGTCAAAGTCCTTGATCCGAGGTATGTTATGCCCAGTCGTAAGCACTTCAGTAAAGTCGAGTTGCCTCGCTTATATGACGCATGCCGGGCCAAAGTAGAGAAGGATGTTTGCAGTGTCGTGCATTATGCCTTGACGACTGACATATGGATGAGCAGAGATACGCAGCCCTACATGAGCGTAACCATCCATGTCATTAACAAAGACCTCTGCGCTCGCTGTTTACAGACTGCGTACTTTCCAGATGACCACAGGTCAGGTGGTATATCGTGATATATATCGTTATCGTGATATAAAATAATTCATATCGTGATAAATATTATTTCTATATCGCCCAGCAGTAGTACGATGTACATTTTAGAGGTGTTTTGTGTTGTCCTGACGCCTCATGACAAACAGCAGAGTTAGAGTTTCTGAGATGATGCGTTCAAAGGAGACACAGGCCTGAAAGGAGGGCAGCCATGAAATGTGAAAGGAGCATTAGAAGAGGACAAACAATCAATTTATGAGTACCCACACGCATAAATGTCCTACCTTTCCCAGGTGAAGAAAGGTTTTTGGATGTTTGATTTTTACCTGATGTTAAAGTTGTAACCCTTCTTATTATAGTCTGAGGTGATGACACCTGTCGTTACCGTGATGACACAAATCATTGTTGAGCTGATCCTTTGGTAGACAAACAACAAACAGCAGCAGGTGGATCTCTTTCCACTGTAGCCAAAGGTTTTTAAACAGAATTTAGGAAGTAATAACTTGTGACTGATGTCACGCTGAACTTGGTTTGCTTGCAGAGGACGTGGATACATGCAGTTTGTTGCATGTGGTTTTTTAAAGCTTGCTGTGGTTGCTGCTAGCTGCTCGATTCAAACTGATCTGCTGGCAAACCCAAACTTACTTTGACTTGTTAGGCAGACACATGTTAAAGGAGACCTGTTAGAACTTTTAACCTTTTTTTTAATCTTTGGACTAAAGCAGCATCGCACATGGTCCAAAATAATTGTTATTTGTCTTACACTTGGTCTATGTGCAGCTCATCAGACAGATGTCATTGCAAAATGTGCAGTAGACACACATGTCCACTGTGTCTCTAAGCTGCAGTAACAGCACGGGGGGATATTTTATTTGTGTTTAAACAGGCATAACTAACACATTTACATATAAATTTGTGCTGTCAGCGTTAATCTAGTTAAAAAGACGTTAACGGCATAACTGCATTAACGCAGCAAATCTCCGTTAGCAAGTTACCGTGGATCGCCCCTCGCGTGGGGCTGGACGTGGGGCTGGACCGCGCTGACGCCATGCAGCCCCACGCACAGGGCGATCTACGGTAACTCGTTAACAGAGATTTGCCTCGTTAATGCAGTTATGGCGTTAACGTCTTTTTAACTAGATTAACGCTGACAGCACTAATGTAAATACACATTAGCTGCCTAGCTTCATCGTTTCAGCCAATTACGAACCTTAGAATCTTCTTCATACATTTTTTACTCACTGCTGACTTCTTGACTTCAAATGTATAATGCATTTGCATGTGTGCATGCATGAGTGTCCATTTCACATTTTGGAGAGGCACAGTGTGAAATGGACACTGTGGAATACACGTTTTGCTGTGATGCTGGGTTGCATCAGTTTATTTATTCTTAATGAAGTCGTTTTTTCGCTCCCACCTCCCACTCACCAAACACTCTTCTGATTGGCTACCACATGCAAATAAAAAAACTATATATACATATATATAGTTGACTGCATTTAAACTGAATATGATCACACCATCATGTCATCATATCCAGGAAGTTGTTTCCATAATTTCCTAATAATAATTTCAGTTTCTCTTGGCCAGATGATAGGACAGTTTTCTTCTTTATCTCAGACTGTTTTAAACAAGCTTGGGCCCACATCCTGAAAAAGCATGCTATCCCAATGCTATCCCTCCCATGTTTACCTTAAAAACCTGAGCCAAATTCTAGATTAAGATTTAGGAGCTGATTAGGGTTTGTTTTTTAAGCGGAGAGAACACACTGGCTGCTTTAAAGTAATCTGGAATGCAGCCTGATGAAGGAGAATTATTTATGACAGAGAGAAGCTGGGGGAGATGACAGGCAAAACCTCTTTCATGAAGTTAGGAGGAACAATGTCAGTTGGCCATGTGACTATATCACTATATCTTTTGTGGGAATTAGCTTAAATTTGGAGCACAGAACTGGGTCAGACATTTGGAAAAGGAACTGTGACCTGATACAGCGGTCCCCAACCTTTTTGCGCCACAGACCGGTTTAAATGTCAGATAATATCTTTAAGGTGTCGCGGATAAATACGACAAAATAAAAGGACACGAGCAAGACAAAAACTGTGGTGTTTTGAAAATATAATAATAAACGTGAATTCACTGTGTAATTGTGTAACTTTATTAGCAGCGTCCTCCTGAAATGCGCCAACAACACTGAGAGTAACATCCTCCTCTCTGCCCCTTTATGCTCTCTGGTCGCTATGGTAACACGTAAATATTTCTTTCAAAATAAGACACACGACTACAACACGAGAAAAGACCCAGGGAAACCCAGTTAACGATAAAAACCCTGAAAACCATCAATTTCACACCCGAGCCTCAGCTCTCGCAGCCCGGCACCAAACGGACTCACGGTACCAGTCCGAGGCCCGGGGGCTGGGGACCGCTGCCAGAAAAGACATTCAGAAGATATTAGAGAAAGACGACTGAGTAGCATTTAGTTAATAGTACTGAACAGGATCCTTGAATTGTGCTTATTATTGTTAATCAAACGACCAAAATAGGAAGTTCTCACATCTTTCATGAGCCGCCCTCATCACAGGGCTTTGGGACGAGGGCAGCTTTTCATGTCTCCGGGGAAAAGCGTTGAGTCTGTGTATATGCTCTGAAGACTCTTTTTTTGTCATCCTTTAAGCCACTCTAAGGAAAAAGAAAGGTGGTAAGTTACAGCGGGCATGCTTTCAGTCTGATCTAGTATCTCCAGTGATTGATTTCTGTCCCGTATTTCCCACACAGTCCACCCCACTGTGATTAACTAACACTGTTGTATTTAGTGATTCCTTTTCTGACTCGCTCCATTTCGACCGAATTAAACCAAATGGAGCTACGCCCATAGTGCATTTGCATGATTTACAAAGTGTTTTGATTGCAGCTGTTTCTGTCTTCTAAATGTTGTTAGTGCATGGTTAAATGTCGTAGTAATCACAGGCTATAGATTCTTCTTGCTGAGCATTCCCAGAGTTTGCTTTTGATTAAAGGGGCATGTCACCTCACAGTGCTTCTTTGCAGGCAGACCCACAAACCTAATTTGCAACACTATCAGCAGTAAGCATACACTGTTTACTTTCTAGAATCTTTTTACGCTTTAAACACAAAAATATACATAGTGGCAGAGCCTTAATGAGGAATTACAAATGAGTGTGAGTCAGTGTTTTTTCACTATACCTGACCTTTAAAGTTTCATGTTTCTCTTCTTCATGTGTGCATTTTTCTGTAAGCTACTTGTGTGTGTTAGTGTGTGTGTTCGTGTGAGGAGGAGGAGGTTTATTCTAGGAAATGTTTCACTCACACATAGGTTTCCAGGGCAACCGTGTTGCATGTTGTTTGATAGGTTGTAGCTGCGATCCAACTGGGAGACAGATCAGAGAGAGAGTGAAAAGGAATGTGCGTCTTTCTGCTATTTCTGTGTGTTTGTGTGGTTTTTACCTCTAACCGTAGTTAAGGTCATTGATGCTCCTTTCCTCCCCTTTCCTCTCCTCTGTGTATAGATGCGCAGAAGAAGAGGATTGTTTTCCAAGTCACTCTAAGTAATCACTCCCCTGATGCATGGAAGCTTTGTACATCCTAGACAGTTGTAGGCAGGTGACACAGTAAGAGGAGAGATCAGGGCTAGCATGTAGCTTCTCTGAGCAAAACCCTTTAGCAGGACTCTATTTGATGGCATCATCACACACCAGAGGGAAGTTCAGGTTTGCCAAATTTGCCATTGATAGCTTTCTCGTGTTGCAGGCAGAGTAAAAAAATAAGATAAAAAAAACAATAAAAACACAGAGAAAGGTAATGGCAAGCTTGGCAGGCTTTCACACCCATTGCTCATTTTACATTTAACGAGGGAACGACCCTGAGAGCTGGATGATGCTGCTGAGTCGGCTGTTTGGAAAGAGCTTGCACGGCTTCCAAGGCTGGACATGCCAGGCGCATTTCATCAAAGTTGCCCTCTCTCCCCTTCCCCTTGCTCCTCCTCCCTCATACCCCCACACCCACAAAAAAAAAGAGTTTCAACTGTTTTTGGTTTCAGTTTCATTCACAATTCGGTGTGGAAACACAAGGAAGGGTCACTGTAAATGACTGAATGAGTAGCTTGCATTTGACCCATCAGATCTGAAACTAAGGCTTTGCAAGTTCACTCTTGCCCCTTGTCACGTTTTTCAGTGCTGACATATTATGACTTGTTTTGCTTTGCAGACAAAGTAGAAGAGATGACCCATGCCCAGAAGACATCACCTGTTGACATGAAGATAGCCACAATTAAACCACGCCCATCCAGTCGCTGCTTGGTTACGCCAACTGATATGAATGTAAGCATAAGCGAACTCACTTTATGGTGATCATTGTTTCAGATCGCTGTTACTGTAAATTAGATTGTTCAGTATCAGGTTGTGTGGCTGTACCCTGTGCTGCTTCCCCAGACTGGATGCCATGATGGAAAACTGTTTGTCCTTTTAGAGCTCCTGTAGTGGAAAGCTTCAGGGCTAATGCTGATGTTTAGCAGCCGATTTAAGGTTAGGGTTAAGTTTACGTGTAAGAAAATATTATAAAAGTAGAGCTGATCTTAAAGTGCATGTAAGAGAATTCATTTGAAAGATAACATCTTCCCGTTTCTGAAAGTTTGCTTTATTTAAAACACCTGAAACCAATAGCTAGTGTCAAAACAGAAAAATTGTCCTCCTATTTGCAAGTATCAGTCAACACAGCCAGTGGCAGGTGATGCCTGGACCTGGCCGATATGTTATGTATCCTAATGTGTGAATTCCTGTAAGCAAATGCTGTTATTGTTATTTAGAGATCTAATGAAACAATTATATATTCCTAGTTATATTAATAATTTACAATTGACTTTTCAGTCCTTGTATCATGACCGCCAAGGAGTAGCTGTGGTGCCACCCACTGTGCCAGGAGCCTTCCTGGGGATACCTGAGAAGGGCACTATGAAAAAGCAAAAGTCCATAGGTATGATGTATATACAGTAAAAAATTATGTGTAGGTGTGTGTGTGAGTGTCCAGTAACCTGTGCTTTTAGCTTGTCATAATATTTTATTAATGCTCTGAGGACTTGCTCTTTGTGGTCTAGCAATATTAAAGCTAATTATAGATAAATTAGAGTGAGCCAGTCAGCAAAGTGTGCTTTCAGGCGATAATATTGGAGGTCATTAAGCATGTGCTCAAACCTCATTCTCACTCCCGAACTAGAGGGATGTCATACATGCTAATGTTGGTTTCAGGTTTTTTGACTTGCAGTGCCATCAGAATTACCACGAAATTATCTTCTTTATCTTCTTTTTGCACAGTAATCCATTCAGGGCTCTATCTACAAACTGCATAGCCATACTCTTCTCTACACTCTCTGAAAATTAAGGACCTTATTGTCCCTTTAACCCTTTCATGCATGAATTATGACAACCTCAAACAGGATTTTTTATTTGAACTTCATTTTTTTAAACATGTACTTTTCCACTAAGGTGGACACTGATGTGCATGGAGCAGCACATCAGTGTCCAATGTAGTGGTTTATGTGCAAGTATACCATCAATACTGTAACAATTACAAGAAAACATGGACAAACTAATTTAAAAATTATTATTTTTTATTATAATTTAAATTTTTTAAAAAATTTTTTTACAATTTTATAAATTATAAAAATTAGGGCTGTCAGCATTAACGCAGCGTTAAAGCATTCATCGCGATTAAGGCGATTAAAAATTTTAATGTGCTCGACCCATCTGGAGCGCAGAATGAACAAGCTCTGGACAAACTGCCCCAAATGCGTTGGCAGAGACATTTCAGGGATTTTGACTCCGTCTGCGCTCCAGACGGGTTAATTATTAATCGCGTTAGTCGTGATGACGGCGCGTTAACGCTGACAGCACTAAAAAAAAAGTCGATATATTCGTCCAATCGCCCAACCCTAGTGACCACTATGCGTGAAAGGGTTAACGGTATAGAGACTTGTCACGAGGCTGCATCCTCAAGGGTACTCAATGGTACTACTCGGTGGGTGCTTTGTGGTTTGTACCTACAGAGTAGACTCTTAAAACTCTGGTGCAAATTTTATATCTTAATGTAAAAGTTAAAACTGGATACTGGACTAGACATAGATTTTACCCACATAGACCTTTATTTCTGGTATTATATGTTAGCAAAAACAGGAAATTGATGTGAATTTTTGAGCTAATTTGAGCCATCAGCTCCTCTGGGTGGCTGAGGCTCAGCAGGTAGGGCGGGTCTTCTACTAATTGGAAGGTCAGTGGTTCACTTCCTGGGTCCTCCAGTCTGCGTGTACTCATGCAAGCTATTGAATGCTGGTTTGCACCCAATGCGTTCATCAGAGTGTGAGTGTTTTGCGACCGTTAGACAGCGGGCTAAGGTATAGAAAAAGGTGCTTGTGTGCTTGGTGAATGAGTCTTGTACTGAAAACGTGCTTTGAGTGTTCAGCGTGGAAAAGGCCTGGATAAGTAGCAGGCCATTTGCCCTTATTTCTGTAATAACAGCTACATAACTTCTGTCCTGATTTCCAGATTGAACATTTCAATTGGTGAGAATATTCCTACTTACTGTCGAAACAGCAGTTACATTTCACATCTATCTGGCCTCTCACAAATTTCAGGAACCTTTCCTGCATATATAAATAAATCCAGAGAGAGCTAAAGAAGGCATTTCTTTTGGAACTAGGAGGCCAAGCAGGAAGTGAAACAAAGGGATGTCTCCCCTAGGTCCTGAGATAATTATTCCTTCTGCTCCATTTCTTCAAGGTACATCGGAGGATGAGAAACAGGGATTCCTCACACCTCCCCTACTCAAGTTCTCACGCAGTCTCTCTATGCCTGACACCTCAGAGGACATCCCTCCTCCCCCAGCCATTTCACCCCCTTCACCACCTGCCTACAACTCAGCTGCTGGACCTACACCCAAGAGCTATGGCACAACACGACCAAGCTTTACTCAAAACTCGCCCAATGCAGTGACGACCATAAGCCGGACCACCGACGTCGGTACGTTGAGGCGTGGCTATTTCCGTCAGAGCTCTGAGCACTTTGAGAGCACACGAACTCGGGGGCGTACGCCAGTGCCTGAGAACCCGTATTCAGAGGTGGGCAATAAGACGCTGTATGTGCCAGCAAAACCAGCCCGAAGGAAGGGTATGTTAGTAAAGCAGTCTAACGTGGAAGACAGCCCAGAGAAGACGTGTCACATGCCAACAAGTCCATCAGGCCCAGTTTCCATGCCTACTACGCCTGTAGAAAGAACATGCTCCTCTATCCCTATTCCCACCATCATTGTAAAGGAGCCATCCACTAGCAGCAGTGGCAAGAGCAGCCAGGGTAGCAGCATGGAAATTGAGCCTACAACCCCTGAACACCCGCCTCTCACACCTGCTGTCGGTGGAAGTGGAGGTTTACGCCCTGAAGACCCCCTTTCACTAAGCAACCCCTTTGCAGCAGCTATTGCTGGAGCAGTACGGGACCGCGAAAAGAGGCTCGAGGCAAAAAAGAACTCGATTGCCTTCCAGTCAATAGATATTGGGGATGATGACTTGAGTGGTCCCACGCCAACCCCTCGCCTTCGCCAGTCCAAGTCCATCGATGAAGGCATGTTCAGCAGCGACGAGCGTCTTCAGAGGATATTAGCCCCTCCTTTGGCAAAGCAGCTCGGTCGCCCTGTTGGTGGCGGTAGTGGAAATATGACAGATTTCAACACTCCTGAGCCCACAGTTGTTCGGGAGCCACTAAACACCAGAACAGGGCAGTGTCCCAACCTGGACAGTCCTGTTAGCCTCCCAGCCACTCCTCCTAAGAGCCACTACAGGGCCAATGGAACCTACCTCCATCCTGTCACTGGCAAGCCGTTGGACCCTAATTCTCCACTAGCTCTGGCCCTTGCAGCTCGTGACCGGGCCATGAAAGAGCAACAAAACCATCCTCAGAATCAGTCTCAAAATAATCCTCAGGTTCAACAAACCCCCAAGCATGAAGCCCAGTCCCTGCCAGTTCAGCAAAGTCACAAACCTGACCTCAACCAGCCTCTATTTATTGACACCAAACTCCGCTCTGGAATCGAGACGAGTTTTGCTGCAATCTCCACGGCAACAATGGGACGGCCTGGCCGAGGTGGCCTTCAAAGACAAATGACAGAGCAGAAGTACGAGTCTGATGGAGCACGGGAAGAGCGGCAGCATCAGGCACTTGAAGAGAGGAAAAGCGCACCAGCAGATGTGGCAGACACATCACAGCCCAAGTCAGCTGGATTACTGATGGTTCACACCAGCACAGACGTAAGCAACAAGGTGAACAACCAAGAGGCCGAGGGGCAGGACAGCAACCGACCGTCTGAGCTGAAAGATCCAAACCAGCCTGATCCTCTTACTTCTTCAACACTGTCCACTCCACAGCCACCCACATTAAGGAGGAGGAGCATTCCTTTAGGCGAATCCATGGACGAACCTGTAAAACTGCCCTTTCGCATCCCTCCTCCCCCTCTGGCCTCAGTTGACATTGATGAAGAATTTGAGTTCTCAGAACCCCTCCCCCCACCTCTGGAGTTTGCAAACAGTATTGACATTCCTGATGACCAGGCTAGTGCCATTGCAGAGATGATTCAGCAACAGAGACGGAATGGGGGGCCTTCTCTACCCCCATACCACCCTCATGCCCCACCACCTGTCACTGATCAACACAGAAGGTTGGCAAACAATATGCCCCCCTCGTATGCCCCTCCACCTGACCCAGAATCAGGGGTAGGTGACTCAGGCATTGAAGAGGTGGACAGCCGCAGTAGTGGGGATCCTCAGCACATGGAGACCACCAGCACAGTGTCTAGCATCTCCACCCTGTCATCAGAAGGAGGCTTCTGTGACAGTGCTTTGGAGAGCCTCTATGCCACTGCAGACGGTCACGCCTTCCTGGTGGATCGGCCCCCTGTGCCACCAAAGCCCAAGAGCAAGTCCGTCATTAATAGAACGTCACTTTATCACGATGCTCTCATTGAAGAGCCACCAGAGTCTTATGGGTCACCGCCTCAGGCCCCTCTCCCTCCTCCCTCGTCCTCTGAACCTCCTAGGACTCCTACTCAAAGGACCTCCAAGCTGTGGGGTGATCAGCCCCCTGAGCTACGCAGCCCCCCATCCACACCAGACTCCAAGAACACAGTTATCACTGAGCTGAGCACCATTCTACAGCATATGAATCGCGACAGGCCAACCAAGCCAGGAGAAAGCCTTGACTCCCCAACAGGCACCAGAGGGGGCTTCGGAACAAGGTATGTGAAGTCATTCCTTACTTTAGTTTTTCCTTTCTTCTGTTGTTTAGATTTTGTTCATGTGTCATTTGTTTATTTTGCACCTTTTTCATGTTAGTGCTTAGTTACGTAAGAACTTTATTCACTGTAGAGTCTGAGCAAACTCATTTTCTGTCTAATATAGCTTCTAGAAAGCTGTAAAATTTCATGCATATTGGCTTATAAGCTGATCCACTAATTATTGATCACCATTGATTATAACCAGGCATCCATGAATGCTTAGGCTAAATCTGAAAATAGTCCGAAGTAGTCCAAGACAATTTGGAAGAACATGAAGTTGCTTTATTAAGATGCAGAATTTGATAAGTAAGCTATTAGGATGCCCCCCCCCCCCCCCCGAGAGTCTAGACGTTGCTCATGATGAAGATGGAGGATTGGATGATGACCACAGTACACACAGGGCACACAGAATAAACCCTGATTGGCTTGTAGAAGGCGAGCAGGAGTATAATTGGAGTAGAATGATGATGTCAGTGTTGAGTTTGACAGTGAGTAGAGAGTAAGTGGTGAAAAGAATATGTGAAAAGTAGTGCTGTCAGCGTTAGTCTCGTTAAAATGATCTTAACGCAATAACCGCATTAATGCGACAAATCTCCGTCAGCGAGTTAGCGCGGATTGCCCCGTGCGTGGGGCTGCACGGCGTCAACACGATAGCGCAGTTAGCTCGTTAACATGTGCTGTCCAGCCCCACGCACCGGGCGATCTGCGCTAACTCGCTAACGGACATTTGCTGCGTTAATGCGGTTATGGCGCTAACGTCATTTTAACGCTGGCAGCACTAGTGATTAGTGAAAATTTGAACTCATTTTTCTGTTTTTGTTGTGACAAATTTGGTTTTGTGTAGTCCGGTGACACAGACATCCAGCTGTTACCTGTGTTTTCATTGTTGATTATAGCTGTTGTGTTTGTCAGAAGAACCCAAAAGGATTATGGGATTGGGAGGAACATCAGCTTGTTCTGTGAACTGTGTGTGGCTGCAGGGTTTTGCTACATGTGTTGTTTGAAATGGTAGTATGCCTGTTCTGGTTTACACTCTGTTCATCCGTGCATGATGTATGGATGCATCACATTCCAGAATAAAGCTTTGTATGTTTCCGGCTCTGTTTAGCTACTGCCAGCACCTGCTGACGTCAGTCAGCCATGTTGAACATTTCTTGTGATAATATTTGGTCACCGTGAGATTTCACTTTATTGTGGTAGCAGTGGGAATTTTCTGAAGATTTAATGGAAGAGTTACTGTGGGATTCCTCACTGGGAATGTAAAGAGACTGGTTCTTATTTAGTGCTTTTCTACTCGCCTTTTTCACACAAGCAGTTATTTCTATGGTTAAGTGCTTTTGAGCTGACATTCACACTGATGGATGCATCCGAGAGCAACGTAGGCTTAGTATCGTGCCCAAAGATATTGAGCATTTAGACTGGAGCAGCCAAGGGATTGAACCACCAACCTTCCCATTAGTAGATGACGCCTCTACTACCTGATTTATTTCACTATTTAGCTTAATCCTCCTCTGTAACATTTCTTCTGTTTGCTGGCATATTTTACAGTAAATGTCCATGTGAGAAACACAGAGCACCGTGCACGTAGCTCGTTTGTTGAACAGCCACAAAGGCATTAGTTGGCAAATAAATAAAAAATTAGTTTTGTGAGTGGTGCCGCTGCCTAAACATTTGACCACAGCTGTACCTGTTGATGGTTAAAGAATGATCAGTTAGCAAAGCAAGAGTGACGCGTTGTGCTCGACACAAGCTGGAACAACATTTTGATGGAAACTGCGCCTGAATCAGCCAACCTCATGTTTTTTCATTTTTCATTTTTTTTAACCCACATCTCACTCCTGTGAGAGGGAATAAAAAGCACGATAAATAATTCACTGCTTGCATGCATTTTGTATGAACAATCCCATCACTCATCAGAGACTTGTAGAGAGTGCCACGAAGGTTTTTGTTCCTCTGGGCACTTGTGCTTTCTGATTTAATAAACACTATTAGCTCCACGCAGTGGTGTCCATTTGGGGTAATTGCAGCAGGATGCCCAGCAGCAGGTCCAGTAGGTCCAGCTCTGTGTTCCTCCCTTCATGCTTCATTCCACACGCTGTCGCGTTATCCTCATCGTCATCCTCTGCAGCTTAAAGTCGTGTTTGTTGACCTTTAACTTCTGTATTCATTCCAGCTCACGCCTTTCCAGCTTCATCTCCATTTTTTTCCAGTCTCCCGTTGTTCCTTCACCTCTCCTTTCTTCATGCCCCTCTGTGTCTCCCACTCTCACAGGTAGGTTCCCTCATCATCCGACATTCCATCAAAGGCCTGTTTTCACTTATGTGATCGTATGTATTTCTGCCATGTGACATGGTATAGAAAATGGTATGCTGTTTAAAATGTAGAGTATTTAGTTGCAGAAAGGGTTGGTCTACATGGAGCTTGTTAGTGACAAACAGAGGAACTAAGTACAGTTGTCATTTGAACAATAGAAACAGTAAGGTACTAGAGATCAAAGTTAAGAAAAGGTAAGACACATTTTTTTTTCGTACTTTCGTACTAAAAGTATTGGTCTACAAATGTAGAAATGTCCTGTGTTAAAAACCACTTGCACAGGTGAAAAGCCACTCAATGCAGAATGATGAAACAGCATGTAAGGGGCTGAATGTCCCAAATGAATCTTGCATTCCTTAAGTGTCTCTAAAATGTAAAAGCAAACCTCGTTTATTCCTATAAAATCACATCAGTGGCTACACACGGGTCCACTAAAGCCTTCATCAGCAAAAACACCGATACTTACAGAACAGTATTTAGAGATGATATCTGTGGATGAGACAGGATGAGTTTTATCTTCCCTACAAGATAAAAACCTAAATGTGTTCAGATCAGTTCCTTTACTGGATCTAAGAGCCAGATGTTTCCTCGGTTAGAGGTGACTGCAGCGCTCTCGCCAAAGTCAGTGAGTTATTTGTAACTGCTTTTCAATTGTCGCACCGATGCATTTGTTTCTCGTGTCAGCTTAAACCCCGCTCTGTTGTATACACCAGGGTCTCTGATTAGCTGCCTGCATTGCCTGCGTTACTTAGTGTGGTGGAGAAGGCTGCCAAGCGCCGCAGCAGAATATACGGTTGTAGGCAGCTAGAGAGCGCCTCGTCATCTGAAGAAGCCCGAGGAGGGTGAAGGTGCTCCTGTTTCTGTGACCGTCAAACAGATGGCAACAGAAATGCACAGAACATGGCCTAGATTCACACATGCTCTCCCTCTGTCACTGCATCCTTTGCTCTCTCGCTCATTCTTGTGCACACTCTACAGCTCTCTCCCTCTCTCGGTTTTCTGTCTTCTCTGGTATGTTGGAATCAGCCAAAGAAGCGGTGATAACATCAGATTTTCTTCTCTGGATATTTGTAGTTCTCTCTCTCCTGGTCTCCCAGATTAAATGTGCGTTGGTTGTGCCTGTGGACGAAACGGTTGCCTAGTAACCGCCTGATGAGAGCAGCCTTGAGGCCTGCAGTGATGTCAGTTTGAGTCGGGGGAGGGGTGCAGATTTATATGCGAGCGTGTGCGTGCATGTGTGTAAGAGAGAGATGGAGCAAGAGATGGCAGGCCTAACCCTCGGCAGAGTTCAGCATCATCTCACGCAGGTCACGTGCTGCGCTGCTTTTGTAGGCCATCCTTACGTAACCCGTGTCAGTCTGTGTGTGAGAGCGCGTATTAAAGGCTTCTATAAAAGGCTTCTGTGCATGGCAGTGAGCGCGACCCTGTATGCACGAGCCGGTGTGTGCTAGAAAGACGAAGGGAGTCATGCGATGCGTGGGCGTGGTGAAGGTGAGGTCTCCCACCACCGATATCAATAGCACTGCATCATCTTGTACCAAAGTCACTCAGCTGATGGGAAGCAAGCACTGTCCCTGTGCTCAGCAGAGGCCACGTGTTCATGGTGCTTATGTGTGGGGGAGAAATGCAGAGTGTAAGATTTGTATTTGGCTGGATTGAGTGATCGTTGGGCAAAGAGGTCACAGACATTCAGGTTACATTAACTTACATTAGTTAATATAACCTGAACGTCTGCATTTCTATAGTGCTTCTCTGGGCCCAGCCACATTACTTTGTTCACAAATATTCATACAGAAATTTATTCAATCCACACAGGACTTCATCTACTTTGCATTCACATCTACAGCCAGTTACGATCCACCAAACAACCTAACACTGATGTCTTTGGACTGTAAGTGCCTGGTGTAATGTTTCAGCCACATGTGCCTACAGCAGGGGGGGCAACTCCAGGTCTTGAGTGCCGGTTAGATGTGTCCTTGATCCAACACAGCTGATTCAAATGGCTAAATGACCTCCAGAGGCCTGGTAATGACCTAATCATTTGATTCAGGTGTGATGACCCAGGGTGAGATCTAAAACCTGCAGGACACCAGCCCTCGAGGCCTGGAGTTGGACACCCCTGGCTTACAGGCTCAGGGTGAGGTTTCTTCAATGCACAATTTCTCTGTGTCATGTTTAGGGAGTGATCGCTGTTCTACCTCTTATCCAACAATAGAGTAAATACCTTAGCTTCCATATGGTTGTCAGTTACTTGGCTGGACTTGGCTTAACAATGCCTCTGTATGGAATTTAGACCTATTTAGTGCCCCCAAATTCTACCCACGATGGAGCTATTGGGACTTGTGACAGGAAGTGTGATGTCCGGCTTTCTCAGAATATAAAATTCATAACTTAATCTGGACTATATAAATCGTGGATGGCTCCCGAGGTTATGCAATCCACAGTACTTTGCTACACAGCAGAGCGCTGTGCTCGGCTTTTCATGTGCTACTCTTTGTAGCTGCAAGAAATGGAATTAAGGTCAGCGAAGCTAAAGAAGACCCTGCGCTAATCAGCCTTAATAGCCAATTACATGCTTTTCACATCAGTTTAACACCTGCAACAAAAAGTCTTTCACAGATGATAGAAGAGCAATTAGAGAAACACTGGAAAGGCTTCGAATGAAGTATTTTTAACCTTTCAGTGGAGTAAAACCTGTTTCTAAAACATGTGGTGTTCTCCCATGTTCTTCTTTTGTCTTTCATGTGTGCAGTTTTCTCTGTGGTCAACATGGTGTCCTCTGTTTCCATCTCATCCATCCAACATGCGCTGTGATAAAGTGAAAGTTTTATTTACTAAGAAGCAGGGAAGCAGCACTTTAACTTTGGCCTAGTTCCATTTTGGCAGAAGGACCCCCTTAGTCTACTTCACTTCCCCTCGGGCCTTTCCATATGCTACAAGTAGGAAAGAACAATATCTAGGCTACACATAGCACAGAGAAATTGATGGGAAAAGTCCGTCTGACAGGGCAGAGGTCAGATTTGGACTGCTTTCTGCCTCCTGGCGCAGTTTCTCAGTGCAGTCAGTCAGTGTGCGCACAAACTGTGTGTTGACAATTCAATCAATCTATTAGCAGAGGACTCAACTGGAAACTGAATCCTCAGGGGAAGCTGAATTAAGGTATGATGGTTCTGCATGGATTGATGTGTGTTTGTGTGCTGTG
Source organism: Simochromis diagramma (assembly GCF_900408965.1). Taxonomy (NCBI): domain Eukaryota; kingdom Metazoa; phylum Chordata; class Actinopteri; order Cichliformes; family Cichlidae; genus Simochromis; species Simochromis diagramma. The sequence continues at coordinate 1,266,189 of NW_024387485.1, forward strand.
GTGGTGAGGTGTGGGGGTGGGGGGGTGTCTCACTGCTCCACAGTCCAGCATGGCCGTCACAACCCTCCATCTGGAGCCTCAGGTAATGTGTGATGGTGATGCTTCTTACTCATTCAGATTTACACAGCACACACTTGTGTGTGTTTGTTTTTGGTTGTTGTGATGTCGGGTTACTTAATAACTGGCTCGGTTGAACGGTGACATAAGGATTTTCTTCAGAATATACATTCCCACTGCACCACATCTTGCGTGTGATTCTCAGCTCCTTGTAATCAGCGCAGCTCTGCTCGCTGCAGCTTCACGGCTACACTGGCCTCACCTCAGCTGTCAGCCTCTCCAACAGCAAAGATCATTCCTGATGTAATTCCACCTCCACCTTGAACTCATCAGTCACTTCTGTCACCATTATCTCACTGTCCTCATGTCCTGCAAGACCTTCACGTACTTCTATGACTTCCTCTTGGAGTGCCACAGCTCCTCTCTTGACACCCTATCGTATGCTTTCTCTAGATCCACATAGTTCTCTGTCAACACTCTCAAAGCAAACATTACATCTGCAGTGCTTATTTTCAGCTGGAAGCCGCACTACTGCTCACTGGCCCTCACCTTCTTCTCAGCCTAGCTTCAACCATTCCAGAAAGTTCATTCTGTTCATCTGGACGCGGCGTTTTCAGTGAGAGGAATCTTTAATTACTCCTCCACACGACTTCTTCGGTCTCAGCTGACAGCAGGTTTCTTCAACAGTACATTTGCATAATGACCAAAACTTACACCAATAACCAAAGAGTGCGCCATGAGCTCAGTTTCATCAGTTTTAATAGGCAAATTGTCATGGCCACTGATTACTGGTCATGGCAGTTTGCATATTAACAATACCATTCCCACTTCAGGAGCATCAGCCAGCTGTTGCTTCAGGTAGCTAAATTTTCTTCCAGTTTATTGTGGATGAAAATCAAGTCTTAGAATCTACCACAATTCACTGATTGCATCAACTAAATGGATAACCTCATCAGGTTTACTATGTAGGAAGTAAAAGATGTCAGAGTAGTAGGGTGTCGTGTGAAAGGCCCAGTCACAAGGAGGCATACGTCGGTATATTCCTAGTGGCAGACCCAAGCGAGGCCAAATGCTGAGGGTTTCTTCAGGACAGGCATCCAGCACGAAGTCTTGGCCAAATCAAAGATGTGGATCAATGACTGCCTTCAGTAACCAGGGTGGCAGTGATGCTGTTTTTAAATTGTTTTTTTCTTTGTTTGTTTTTCTCTTCAGTACAGGAACAATAAAATTGCTTTTCTTCATTCAAATTAGCACAACAGGGGAAAAAGTGGCAACAATGAACACACACCAATTCAAAGCAGGCTGAGAGAATCAGCCGATCCATCGCCTACTTTTTGTGCAAAAATGAGGGCTTTTGTTGCACGTCTAAGACACTGGTACACAGCTGTGTGACAGTCTTACATCGTTTTTCCCACAGCATTATTCAGGCTCTGCACAGACGCGAAGCAGAAAGTTGAGCAGAAAGGGTCGCATTAACTCAGCACATCAAAGCACACAGGTGGTAAATTGCAACGCATCACAGTGTTATGACTCTGTTGTATTGTCGGGTCCGGTGATTCCCACTTCTGCTGAGGGTCTACATGATAAAGGGGAATTTTTCTGCTTTTTCCATTTTATTTTCCGTCATGTATATATGCTGTGTGAGTAGTGAATGCTCATATTAAACATATACATATATATAATGAGGCCAGTAAATGTACAAATGATCCCTGTGAATGAAAAGCTCCGGCTTCAGACGTAGAGGATATGATATGATTATCTCAGGCACGGAGCTCTGGGTGAGCACAGAAGCCTACCACTGTTATCCACGCAGCAAAGATCACTTCACATCTGTCGTGTTTGTACAGTTTCTATCTTATGCTGTTATTTTTGTGTATTTTGCTCAATGACTTTTGTATGGTGCTGTTTAGTTTTTAAGGTGAGTTTGCTGATAAATTCTTTGACACTAGCTGTTTGCCAGGGTTAAGATTTATTCAGCGACCATAACCAGACCAGCTGGCTAACAGAAGTCTAGGAATGCTCCTATATGCTGCTATATGATGTTTCTGTCAGGCCCAACCCACAAGCCATACTTTGAGAACCCTGCAGCAACAATGCAGCTAATTGCTGTGTGTTTGAATCGTTTGTGGAACACTGTGGCATGCCAACACGTTCTCACTCCCAAAGCATAACATTTTACGCTAGGTGACAAATCGTCGGTATATTACGCTTCCCGGCACCCAACACGTCCCTATATTACGAGATCGGGAAAATGAGGAAACATGAGAACCGTTTGGAATGAACCTACATATGTATGTTCGTTTTACTTAAATCACTTTGGAAAACACTATCTAACGTCATTAAAGTGCTGGCTAAGGTTAGGGCTGGAATACATGGCTGGAACGTGTAAACCGCGGGAGCGTCATTCTATTGGATTTCATCCATAATTCAATTCAATTCAATTCAATTGTATTTATATAGCGCCAAATCACAACAAAAGTTGCCTCAAGGCGCTTCATAGATACAGAGAAAAACCCAACAATCATATGACCCCCTATGAGCAGCACTTTGGCGACAGTGGGAAGGAAAAACTCCCTTTTAACAGGAAGAAACCTCCGGCAGAACCAGGCTCAGGGAGGGGCGGGGCCATCTGCTGCGACCGGTTGGGGTGAGCCGGCGCGTAGCATAAGAACGCAGAAGGTCACCTTGGGACTTGACAAATCGTTGGTATATTACGCCTCGGGAGGGCGCGGGGTTTGATACACACACAGTGGGATGCGTTCTTTGTTTTTGGTCATTTGATGGAATTTGGTGACGATAAGAAAGACACCGCAGACTGTGTAAAGACCTTCTTGCACTTTTCTCAGCTGTGAGTTGTCAATTTATACTGCAACTTTCTGAAAAGTAAAGTTTAGCAATTCTCAAGCCAAGACTGAAAACATGGTACAAATGTGAGCTATAGTGTATCATGATCCCATCTTCCAGTACTGTGACAGCCAGGATTATTACTAGGATAATGAGGTCTACGCTTATTCAACTATGTGCTTTAAATAAAGCCACAACACCAAGAAGAATTAGCATTAAGCTTCCCTGTTTCAATTTCCTGTGACTGTTTTGGAGCACAGTGTCTGAAACTAACAAGTTGAAATGTTTGTGCCTCTTTCAGAGGAAATTTGATTAATATTTCTTTGCTGACAGTGTACATTTTTCAGGTCGAAAAGGCAACTTCATTATTCTATTATTTTAGCTTGTCTCATGCTGTAATAGCTATAAAAAGATGAGAGTGGCTAACCTTTCCCCTCCTCACATTGTTGTGGTAGACATCCATCCATTAAGAGCCAATGGGTGGTGTGAACACTGCCGGCTTCCCTCGGGCTGCGGCACTCTCAGTATGCAGCATCTTTTTCTGAATGCTGAAGCCTGCACTCACTCGTTATTAAAGCTGCTATACTAATTATGTCATAATCATGTGATAAGCCATTGCACATACATATTAAGAGGCCTAGAAAATCCTTTCTGCAACGAGGAATGAAGGCTGTATGGGCTTTTTTGGTTGAATGAAATTACTTGAGTTCTTAAAAAATGAATTTCAGCCGAAAGAAATGTTATTCGAAGATCCCAAATTTAATGCAAAAGTGAGAATAATCCATTAGCTGTAAGCAGCCTTCAGCTGGTCATCGGGACCTGTTCCAGCTTACATATGGTGAGCTTACCGGTCCAGCTCATACCCACAACTATGGTGTATTTACTATTAGTTTCACTTCAGCTTCTCTTTATTTTCTTAATGCTTTACTAAATACTCGTTAAATCATCAGAGATACACAGTTTAAAGAGAAATGCATTACTGATGTACTTTTAATATTTCTGCATTAAATCATTTTCAGAAGAAGAAAGTCTGGATTTTTCACCTGATCTTAATGATCACATCTTGTGCTCATATTACAATAATGGTGTGTTAGTTCAAAGATACACTAACAAGTTCAGAGTAGCTAACTAAATAACCACAGAACTGGAAAATGGCCTCAGACTTTGTGTACCTGCTGTTTGCATATGGTGCCACCTTGTGTTCTTTTGAAGTATTGCACTATTCCGCTATTGTTTGCAAGTCTTTAGTGACTGAAAAGTATGCCGTTGAAGAATTGCTTTGAGTCATTGCTCAGTCAGTTTTGCAGCATGAGCGCCAGCAGTCACAGTGTAACCAGGCCTTCCTGGCCTCGAGGATAATAAGTGTTTTGCACTTTGTGGTAAACTCTCCCTTCATGGAGTCTCTACACTGCAGACTGTGACAGTGATACGCCTGCATCCTTGAGAGTCCTGACCTACCTTCGTGTTGCAAAGTGGTTTTTCTTAATCTGTGATACTTTGAGCCTTTGCTGTTAGCTTCTGTTAGCAACCTGTGGCATCCACATGTTATTGTAAACGTAGAACTGGACTGAATAGAGTCTGACTAAGATCTAATCCAGGTTTTAAATTATGATTTCAGTTGCACATTTATTGCACGTTTCCTTAAAGTGCCAAAGAAATGCAAAGTGTTTGCTGTGTTATTTATGTCAGGCTTTTATGTTGGCTCAGTCTGACCCGAACTAACCGCTCATCTCTTCTTTGTCCCTCTTAGGCCTCCTACCGATGACTCAGGAATGCGTAACAATGCTGCCGCCGCTACCACCCTCACCTCCACCCCTCCCAGCAGTCTCCCATCCCAGACGCACCCCTGCAGCCCTCCAGACTCGGCGTCCTCCCTCACCCCCTGCTCTTCACTGCCTCCCTCTGTGTCGCCCACCCTCACAGACGTCTTCGGCCTGCCAACCCCACCTTTGGGCAGCGGCGGCGGCTACAGCCTGAGCTCCTCGTGTGGCGGCAGCGGGAGCTCGCGCTCTCCATCTCCACTTACGCTGATGCAGGCCGTGGCAGCCTCAGGCAAGCCTTTCGCCTCCAAACCCATGGAGCTGTGGAGCAAGCACGACGTGGCGGACTGGCTGGAGAGTCTCAACCTGGGGGAGCACAGGGACGCTTTCCTGGACAATGAGATCGAGGGTGCTCATCTGCCCTCGCTGCAGAAGGAGGACCTGATAGACCTGGGCGTGACAAGAGTGGGCCACCGCATGAACATCGAGAGGGCCCTCAAGCTGCTGCAGGACAGACAAGCCCCGAGGTGACGGGCTGGCGACGTGTGGAGTCAGGGCCAAGGAGAGGGAGGTGTCACGAATCACTTTTACCAATCTCTTCATCAGACATAATCTCAAGACGTGGAACCGGGCGGAAGTTTTGTCCAAGCTGATGCTGCCTCTTGCTGTGTTTGTCTCCTCCCATCCTCCGCTGTCGGCCTCATCTCAGTGCTCCAGTGTTGTTCGCCCTCTTCCTGCTTCCCACTGTCCTGAGCATCAGGGGATCATGGGATGTTTGGGGGAACTGCAGGGGGAGAAAGAAGAGAATAGCTGCTATGTCAAATCAAGGCGAGAGAAAGGAGGACAGTATGTGGGACTGTAAAGAAAACAACATATTCTGGAAACACTGGGAAAAAACACTTGTCTGGAAGTTTCTTCACACAAAGACTCGTGGTCACCTGACTGCTTTGGATACTCAAGACTTTTTCCATACACCCCGGTGTGGGTGCATGAAAACCCAGCTGAGCTGGTCGTTGCTCCTTTTCTATCTTTGCTAGAGTTTGTTCAGAGAATATTTCTTCACTAGAGTCCTACCGGAGTTATATTTCTGGGTGCATCTAAGGTTGTAGAGAACAATTTGAGATAGACTTCATTTTTGTTCTTTTTTGTTCTTTTTTGCTTTTCACCTGTTTGTGTCAAAACAACAGCATTTGCTGACATGTTTAACTAATACTAAACCATATCCACACACACACACACACACACACACTTTCTGCACAGTGCCACAAGCTGACGAATGAGATTTCACACAGTCTTTACATCCTGAGCACTTACACACGTGTAGTTACTGCGATGGCCTTCTTCCCTGACAAAGATCAAAGTGTGGAGAGGGGTGGTCACCAGAGGAGGAGCTGCGCCCGAGCTGGGTCCGTGAAGTCCTGCGGCAGTCCGCACCTGCTCGGTGTCCACCTCGTGACTCAAGAAAAACCAAGGTGAGGATGCAAGATGGACGTACAAATGTTGGAACAGGAAAATGGTTGTGCCAGCTTCGCTGAGAGTGCGTCCTTCTCCTCTCTCGGTTTTTCCTTTCCTACTTCTGTGTGCATGTGTGTGTGTTAATAGTTCACCCAAAATATCATTAAGGTCCATTTAACTATTTCTATGAATCTGCTATATAGGGCACTTATAGGGAAACTAAAAGTGTTACTTTTTGTATTTTTACCATCAAATCTTCTTCACTTACAGCAGGTCGGCACCTGCCCACAGTATGGCCCACAGTAACGCTAACGTACCAGACACCCTGTGTGTAAGTGGTAGAACAGAGTGGTTATTACACTGTGTGTTTCTAGCATTCGTGCATTATTTTGGGAAATCCACTTACTCGCTTTCTTGCTGTGAAATAGAAAGATCGATATCGCTCTCTTACTGGTCGCTGAGAGCTGGAGTGAAATGCAAAACATCCGTCCACCTGTTTTATGCTCACTTTCAATGAGAGCAGAAGATATGACACATCGATACGCATAAACACGCATTTATTCAAACAAAGGAAAACTATCAACCAAAAATCTAGCCCCAAATGATGCGTGTGGTCTAAACCTTACTAAGCTTCCACTGTGTGGGATGATGAGAAGATGGTCAAGTTTTTCACATGAGTTTGACTTTCAACTGGAACTTTGTCATTTCAAGAGAGAGACTGTCTTTCACAAACTAGTACCAACTACTCGGCTTTGCTACTTTGTTAAATGTACTGCAGATAGTGCTGACAGGATTCTTACACTGGATCCAAGCTAGGAGACATCATCCTGTAGTTTGTTTATATACATTTCCCTTGTTTTTCCTGGTCCTTGGCAGGATATAACACCGGACAGCAGTAATGCACCTACAGGCTGTTTGCATCGTTAAATCACAAAAATGAGAGAAGGCCACCAGAGGCCTGTACTGTGCAGCAGCCATCCAAGTAACTTGTGGGTTAACTCTTGGTTTTCTGTAGTGCAAAGGTGGTTGACATCATACTGGGGTACATTGCTATGGTAACTTACGATGTCCACCTAAGTCATTGGCTACTGACCAATCAATTCTCCAGAAAATAGCAGGATCCCTCTGACCTCTACAGGCAGAGTAGGAGGGACTAAAGTCTTTCAGCAGTGCCTAATGTCTCTGCGCTTCCCTGATGATTATCAGAAATAAATATAGATTTGTAGATATAACTTTATAATTGAATGTTTTATCCGTCAGCTGCATCCTAAAACAGGACACCTGCACAGATTAAGCCTTTGAACTGTTTTTATATTTAATCTGTCAAACCCCTTAAACAGCACTGAGTCTGCAGCTGAAAGAATAAAAACTAAAACTGTCAGGAGAAGGTTACAGATTGTAGATTCTCTGCTGGGGAAATACATTTTACATGTGCAGCTTGTTAAGCTGGACCTACAACCACAGAATGAAGCGTAAACTTTCCCATTGTCCCTCGAACGTGCGCATATAAATTTGGTGATTTAGAAAATGTGTAAAATGTTGTTATACTTGATTCTGATCTGCTGCGAGATATCTTTTGCAGCTACTGGGATGAAGATCGCCCAACAAGAGCACCTGTTCAACCAGTCAGATTCATTTCTCCTTTATCAGGCTGTGGGCAGTAACATTTAATGTTTAAATGACTCCTGTTTAAAGTTTCAGATCTTTAAAGTGCACCTTAAAAACAAACAGCAGCATGGAGAGAGCATTCAGGAATAATATAAATGTTGCAGCTGTGTGCGAGAAATCACCTGATTCATGATTTGTAGCACTGCTGTCCCATCTTATTTGCAGCAATGTTGCATTTGCTGTTAGATTTTTATCATCATCTGATTGGTGTGGGTGACACTCACAGGGATCGTTTTGTGTGGAAGAAGACTCATATATGACCAGTGAAATGCTCCTTTCAGACTGGTCAAATGCTGCCAACACCACTCCTTTCATATAACTGTGCTGATGAAACCCTAAATTAGTTTTGGCAGTTGATAACCAGCTTTGAGTGACCACTTATCCTCATTGCTAATGTTAGGATGAGTGAATCCACATAATGGCAAGTTGGTTGTGTAGAACTTGCTGTGGTACAGGGCCCAGGTGTTCTAACTCAGTACCAGATACTGAACTGGTAAATCATCTGTCTGGTAAAGTGTTTGCTTTATGAGACAGACATGCTGGAAGCATTACGCTTAATCCAAAGATTAAGTAAATGGTAAATGGACTGGTTCTAGCGCTTTTCTACTCATCTGAGCACTCAAAGCGCTTTACACAACTTGTGCATTCACCCATTCACACCTTTCTAAGATGTGCGTGAATGCATAGCTAACATTCACACACATTCATACATTCACATGGATGCATCGGAGAGCAATTTGGGGTTAGTATCTTGCCCAAGGATATTTGGCATGTAGACTAGGGGAAGCCAGGAATCGAACCACCAACCTTCCGATCAGTGGATGACCTGCTCTACCTCCTGAGCTACAGCCACTCACGTCAGTTACTAGTGAATATCAGTATTTTTACTTTAAATGTCAGTCCTATTTAGAGCACACACGTGTTTCTAGATCACTGAAGGATCATTTTTTCTGTATTATAAAACAAAAAAGGTTTCGTACATATCGGACAAAACATACACGGACACAACACGTTAGTATCCAATAATAATCAGTTGGAATATCACGTGATTCTGTGTAGAAAAGGACACTCATTTAGAAACAATGTTTCTCTTTTACAACTGCATTTACAGCTTTAGAAGGTGTAGACAGTAAAAAGTCAAACTCAGGTACACTAACTAAATCGCTCAGTTGAAGAATGCATTGACTTATAGAAGTAGGTAAAACTGAGATGTTCATGCAGTTCTCTGTGCAAAGAGTGCAAAGTAGGTTAGCTTAGCATCGAGTCGAGCCACAGGTTGTGAAAAGATTTGTTGGTGAGGACCTTTATCTTGTCTTTGATTATTGAGGTGGATATTTCTCCCTGAGCTCGACTCACAGACTGGTACAGATTTTCTTCCTGGAAGAAAGCGGTGTGTGTATTTCCCAAAATACTGAGCTGCTTAAGGTTCTCACTGGATGGCGTTTTGTTGCGTTTGAATCCAGTGTGAAATCCTTTACAAACATTCTTTTGTTTACTTTTGAACTTTTACATGTTTGAATATACCAGAATGCTTTAAGCAAACTAACGTTTAAGAACTTCAATTCAGTGATTGGTATTTCAAAAGCTACGATAAGTAACATTTTTATGGAACAAAAAGGAATCATTGAAACATTTTGTATGCTGTTTTTTGCTTATGAGGAAAATAATAATAAGCTGTGTGCATTTGGTAAACTTGAGTTCAAATCTGACCAGATTCAAAATGGAAAAACTGAAACAGTCCTTCGTGGTGGCAAGCAGCACTAAAGCAAACTAATAGTCACCGACTCTGAAAGCAGACTCTTTGTCTTTAGGGCGTAACAGGACACTTTCTTCTAAACGTCCTTAACTGCAAGCTGGAGTCAGATATCATCGAATCACGCTGAACCATTTTCGAGCTTTGGGTTTTACATAATTATGTGTTCACATTGCCGTCTCCTACATTCTAACCACTGTGCAAGAAACGGAGAATAATCACTTGACCAAGCCAGCACGCGGTCATCAGTGTGAGCCCGGCGTGAGAGCAGACAGGGATAGAAAACTGCTGCTCGATTCGAGTCCCATAGTTTCACCGCAGCAGAGGCAGGATTCAGACCGAGGATCCAGTTTAAACCCAAGTCAGACGGTGCGTTTGCCAGCAGTGATAACGGGCTATCGGAAGTAGAAGTGCAGTATGCGCTGTCGTGTATATAAGAGTGTTTAAATGGATTAAAATGTCTATTAGATTATATGTATAGATCTATTCAGATGTTTAGAAGAAAAAAATTCTAAGAAGATAGATTTATTGTTGTCAGAGCTGACCTGATGACCTAAGCACTGGTCTCATTTGCCCCGTCATCATCTGTAACCAGCTCGCCCCCCTCCGCCCTCCACCTCCGTCAGTCACACAGCTCCGTAGATAGAAGGCGCTCTCTCCAAGTAGATTTTTTCAGAGCACTCTTAGATAGAGCGTTGATATGTGCTTGACAGTAAGCAGTGTCTGGAAATATATCTGGTTTTCTTCTGCCCTTATTTGCGTTCATGTCGCACTCCACAGCTTCACGTAGGCGCTGCTTTTTGAGGTGACAAATGAAACATACACAAGTTCTGTGTTCTGTGAACATTAGCCGTACGGAGGCCGGCACGGGACAATGCTGCTACAATCCTGTTCCTGTTTGAACTTCTTTTCAAAACAGGTACAGTGGCGTGCCAGGCGGGGTAGAAAAGCACAGTATTTTTAAAGATTTGTATAGAGTTCTATGAAATTTTATAGAGGTTACCTGAACAAAAACTGTTCAACACTGATGTGTGGATTGCCAAACAGAAATACCATATATACGTAGATGCGATGTGGATATTATTAAACTTATGGGTTATGTAAGAAGCAATATTTATTCTAACTGAATCTCCTTGGTTGTGTTTTCTTTTGCCATTTTAAAGTTACATATCATGATGCAATCACTTGTCAGTGTTTTATTAAGCGTTGCCTAAAATAGATGCACTCTCTACTGCAGTAGTAATACTTTGGCCAATCAAGTGACCACTGAACCCAGGCTTTGAAATCCCCGAGTCTGGGGTTTTTTGTTAAAAAACACAAAAGTTACATTTCTAAAAGTATATCTGCAGGCCATGTTGATAGGAAACTATATGAAACGTATATATATATATATATGTGTGTATGTATACATACAGAGATCCACCAAAAAGATGTGCGGTGCCTGTTGATCCCTTCCTGTGGATCAGTGGGTCACTCAGCACTTTTATCTGTGGACATGTAGAGCTGAGTAGATGTAGTAATAATCTTTAAAGAGCATCACCGTAGCGTGGCGTTTCACCGGGCCGTGTTCACCACAGGCATGGCTCACTAACCCACTTCCACTCCCCGTCAAAACACTGCTCCCACTCTATCATTGTCCAACATTTGGGTAACTTTTTCTTTTTTTTATTTTCTTTTTGATCAATTAAGTTCTGTTTTTTTTTCCATGAATAGATTTTACTCATTGATTAAGTCTTCATAGAGGCTAAGATGTTTTCGGTAATTTGTGCAAAGACTTGTGTTCATGTTTTCTATGTTGCTGTAATTTTGTGCTATTAAATCATCATAGAGTCAACTAATTACTGAAATGAAAAGAGAGAGAATTTTCCTGTAACTGCACTCTTCCTTCCCCCTCCCCCCTCAATTCCTCAAAACTTCTTGTATGGCAACCAAAATTCACTGTAAGAAATAAATATAATATTGCACTACTGTATCCCTCTCAGTCCTTATAGTACAGGCCTGGTGCGTGGGTCTAAGTGTCTGTGTGTCAGCTAAGAAGCAGCCAGCCACACCTGAGGTAGTCGGTCTGTGGGGATGAACTAAATTCCGTCATCTGGAATAACAGGAAGCAGGAAGCTTTTCTTTATTACGCAGACGCTGAATGCTCATATAACTGCGTTTTGTTGTCCTGCTTTGTACGTTCCACAGTTACGGTCTCTTTGTTTTTGGTATGTTGGCTGAGAATCGTGTGCATCGCCAGAATAATCAGACGATTACACCAGAGCGTTTCCTTTTTTTCATTGAATAGGGTGGTCCAGAGAAAATCAGAAAAATTGTGTAAAAATTCCTACTTAGTAACAGCGAGTGCTTAGCAACCTTAGTATGGATGAAGACGTAGCTGGAGAGCAGTGAGGTAAAAGTAGTTATGAAGAATAAGTTGGATGATGTTTCTGCATCACAGATGCACAGGGACCCTCCCAGGAGATGATTTACATACTAACTCCATTAAACTGAACTCAGCTGCTCTGTGTCACCACAGCAGGAAGCTCCAAATGTGATGTGTCCTGTCCTTACAACATCCACCAATGGATTTGTGTCTCCAGCTGGAATCAAACCAGTGACCTTTTGCTTGCCAAGTGAACGCTTGAACCACTACATTATGGAGCCACAAACAGAGTACAATATTAATCTTCTAAAGTATTGAGTGATTAAACTTTAAAATATATTAATCCAGTTCCACGTCAAAGTTTCTAAATTCCAGTATTTATTTAGTACATTGTTCAGTTAAACAGAAATTCTTTTACTCTGTTTCCATGAGAATAAACACAGACCAAAGGTTTTTTTGGATGTGTGTCACTGGGCCGAGGCCTCCAGCTGCTGGAGGGGGGTGCTCCTGGATTCCCTGTTCCTTCATCCTCGACCCCTCCCCCCTCGTAGAGCAGCATCCAGATACACCTGGTAGGCCAACTGGGGGCATCCATTAAACGGGGTGGGTGCAAGCTGGCTGGGCTGTTTGTTTCTCCTGTTCTCTCTCTTTCAGGTGGATTCGTTAGCCAGGCTGCAGTCGGTCTCAGCCTCTGGGTGGAGCATTCTTACCTGGCCTGCCTCGCACACCTGTGAGTCATCTGTTTCTTTCATTTAAGACTGCTGTGTAAGTCTGGGCGAGAGGTGGGGTACACCTTGGACAGGTCACCAGTCTGCAGGGCTAACACAGTGAGACAGACTACTGCTGTAGCTCAGGTGGTAGAACAGGTTACCTGCTAACTGGAAGGCTGGTGGTTCAATCCCTGTCTGCTCAAGTCTGCATGTGAATAAACCACAAGACTTCTGTAGCAATGTGCTTTGGACAGGTGAGGTCAAACTTACTGTAACCTGTAACGGTGGTTGGACGTGTGGTGATCTGAGCTTGTTTTGCAGCCACAAGTCTTGGGCCGAATACAAAGCAAGCTTACAAACGTGCCCGGGGAATCTTTCCATTTAGTGGCTTCACGCTAACATCAGCAGTCAGGATAAGAATCACATGATCCAACTCACCAACCCAGCGTTTCCTGATCTAGGTACAAGCTTGTTCACGTGAAAGGAGAATGAAAGTAATCCAGCTGCTGCAGATAAAGTAGTGATGTGAGACTGAGAAGAGTCATCAAGTTAAAGGTAGGAATAAAAACCGACCGCGCTGATCTGTTCTCATCGACTAGTCCATTAATTTAATGTTTATATTTGCATTAGACTGTTTTAATTGAGTTCCATTTTATTTATGCAGCACCAAATCATAACAGCAGTCACCTCAGTTTATATTCTTGGAAAGCTGCAGCCCCAATGTTTCATAGTCTGAGAGCAAGTAAAGCATGAAAACAAAACCAGAGTTCAAATGCAGGCATAGTCTACCTGTACAGTACAAACAGGTGCGCTGGTTTATATGTTAATGCTTATAGAACAACAAAACTGTTTGCAGTGAAAAGGGGAAAAAAGTCAAGTCATGTGTTGTTACCTAGGACCAGATGTTGGTATGCTCCAGTAAGAAGAGAACCACCTTTGTAGTACAGAAAATCCAGTTTTAACCCCAAAGTTACCTGGATAAGATGAAATTGTGCTTTTAGTACAGGCTGCAGCCAAAACCAGTGGTTGGCGTGGCTGTGTCCATCATTCATTTACAGTCACAATTCAGCAGTTGTAAGCAGCAGATCAGTTAAAGCTTCCTTTTCCCAAGTCTACAGTTGATCCCTTTACGTTTGGTTCACTCCAGCAGATTCAATGTAGCACTAAAATGTTGGATGTTATCTAGTTTGGTAGTTGCCACATTCACATTACAGCCAAGAGAACCCCAGTGCAAGAACAGGAGACACAAACTGAACCTCAGGGGTCACAAGCTAGACCCAGTGCCAGGCCCAAGCTTGGGTTTATGGGAAGCTTGTGTCAGGAATAGCATCCAATGGAAAATCGGTGTCAAATTATACATGGATCTGTGTGTTGTGGTAAAATAAGGAGAATAAGGAAGCAACCAAAAGTTCCACTGATTTGAATCATTTATATCATGTTTTCTCTGGCTAGAGTTTCTTCGCACACCCACGTACACGCACCGGACAGCTAAAATACAGCGATGGAGACTGAAACAGCTGATTGTTGGGGGTTTCTTTGTATTATTGCAGCGTCTTTACCTTACAATAAGTGCCTTTAGGCACGGCACTATGTAAAATTGAACTGAAATTGAAAAACTAAATGCGTCTAGGTCAAATGCAGGAAAGCTTGAAACAACACAGACAAGTTAGAATGGCCTAAAATAATTTATTATCAAATTAACAACATTTTATATTTATTTAGTCCTGATTTACTTCAAGGGTGCTAACATTTAGCTCTTGACACGCAGCACTTTTTTTCTCATGTGTGCGTTTTCTGTTTTGTGCTGTTTCCTTCAGCTCGGCCACCACCCTGCACATCACGTATTTATTCACGGCGACCCTCTCGATGGCCTTTGAGTGGGCAGGATGGATGCGGTGGAGCTCACTGAAAGCACCGCTGGCTCTGAGGTAGGCCTTTAATTTCTTCGGGGCCATTGCATTTGGGGGGATTTTTTGGATGACGCTGTCACATTTGGAAATGCATTCTTTGAAAGCTTCGGATGGATGAAGCAGCCGGGCAGAGGTTGGGCTTTTCTTCACAGCTGAGACGGCATCCTTCTCCATCCGTGTGTGATAGTTGTGCTCAGTGTCATTGGTCTCCACAAGCAAACTTTCACATTCGGTACAAGCACTGACTTCTGGATCTTGAGCCACTTTCTGCACCACCCATCCAGCTACATCAGCAAGTTTCTCCTCCTCACCTCTCTCTGGGTCACCCGGTGTGTCCTAAAAAAAAGAACCGTTAGTGAAAGCTGAACTATTACAAAAATGTGTTGACCATGTTCACCATTTCTCCTAACCCCAGTCAGAGAACCCACAGAGACACAGAGAGCACGCAAACTCCTCACAGAAAGGTCCCAGACTGCATTTGAACGCAGCATCTTTTTATTGTGAGGTGACCAAGCCAACTACTACAGTTCGAGTCATTTAAAGTAAACCGTCTGAAAGTCTGAAGCTATGGTTCTCTTCAAGTGAGGGTGTTTGAAGATCTCAGGGATTTATTCTCGTCGACAGTCTCAAAGCTAAAACTCACTGAAATCTTAAAGCTGATCCTTAATTTTTTAAAAAAAGGTTTCATATCTTTGTTTTGCTCTCACATTTTTTTTCTTATACAGACACAAGAACGTTTGAGCCTCGACTTTTTTTCAGCTCTTCAGCTCAGA
This sequence comes from Simochromis diagramma, assembly GCF_900408965.1. Taxonomy (NCBI): domain Eukaryota; kingdom Metazoa; phylum Chordata; class Actinopteri; order Cichliformes; family Cichlidae; genus Simochromis; species Simochromis diagramma. The sequence continues at coordinate 1,281,484 of NW_024387485.1, forward strand.
GAGCGCAAACATAAATAATTAAAACATGCACAGCTCAATTGCCTTGATTTGCTAAAAACACACTCTTCACTGTTACTGTCATCACCTTCTGACTGGCAGGCCATCCCAAAGGCTCCCGATCCTCCTCTTCACTCTAGTTTAAGAAAGAAATACAGTTTCATTCACAAACAAGTAATAACAGAGTGATCATTCACACAATGGCCTGAAGTGAGGTTCATTCTTTTACTGAAGACATATTTAAAAGTCTCTCTCAGACACGCATTCAATTGGAACATATGTGTGGCATCTTTGACCAGGTACAGTCTAACAAAGTGAACATTTTTACATTCAGCCATGACCATATGGTCATTGATATGGTCATTTGGCACAATGTGCTATTCCCATTTTATTACGCTACCTGAAATCTAAATTGCTCAGTCTGAGCCTGTCCCACCAACGTACGCCATCTGATCCTTCGTAATTATTCTCCCCTGACACCACGTTGTGTTTTCGTGTCTCCTTCAGACTTCACCTTCTTCCACTCTGTGTTCCTCCCTCTTCTTGAAGTGTTTAACACAGCAATTTCCATTCTTTTTACAAAATCCACTACCATCTGTAGGGTCGTTACCTTAACTACCTAACTACCGTATTTTCCGCACTATAAGGTGCACTTAAAATCCTTTAATTTTCTCAAAAATCGACAGTGCGCCTTATGTATGAATTCTGGTTGTGCTTACTGACCTCGAACCTTTTTTGATGTGGTACACGGCGCTCAGAAATCTGTCAAAAATGTTTTAGTACGACTTTGGTAAGCTACGAAGCCGAACCACTTGATGGATTGTTGGAGCATTACGGCTACCGTAGTCAGGAGCCTCGCGGAGTAATCTGGGTCCTAAACTCTGTCTGCTTCAGGTCTCAAAGTCAAACAAACACTGCGGCATCACTGAGAGTTAAAAACTGTCTAAATTATTTCATCTGTAATAAAATGATCAGCGTTGCTGCTTTACCAGGTGTAACAATTAAGTTTAACATTCAGGCATCCATGAAAACAGGATTTATTAAATGTAAAAGTTAGCAGGAAGTTAGCTCACTAGCTAAGCACGATATAGCATGTTCTGACTGACAGATTTCTGACAACATTCAAACGTACAGCTCTGCTATCACTTCCAACATAAATGAAGATAGAAAACTAAACAGCAGTGACGTTTGTAGGGTTACTGAAGTTGGGCTAGCTGGTATAGAGATTGAAAATGTGACGTCATTCAGGGGTAAAACTGCAAAGGATTCTGGGAACTCATGGCAAGTGGTACTAGCGCACGCAGGCTTTCAACTGAAATCAGTCACACAGCGATAAAAAGAAACACAACAAATGGCAAGAAGCTGTTGTATTATTAACTGCAATAGCCGGTCGCATGACAGCCACGGGAAGCCGACGGGTAAAGACATCAGTTGTTATCGGATTACGTCGTTTCATGGGCGGCATCCTCCTGAGGCCGCATTTGTAGACAGATTACGTCACAGCGACGCGACGAAGGCTGTCCAAATTCGTAGACTCTTCCGAATGCAGCCGACAAATGCGTCCTCCTTTTCGCCGAATTTGAAGGATGGGCCGGGTGTGTCCTTCGTGGCCTACCATATCCCAGAATTCATAGCGCGGCCCAGCCAAACTCCAGTTTCCAACAATGGCGGCCGCTACTAAGTTTTAAAATTACTCTTACTAATCTTTCTGGGTCACAAAATAAACTTTTAACATATTTTCAGGCGAGAAAGTAGCTGTGTAAACATCAAATATCTGCTCGGTTTATCAAGATATTGCATATTTGCAAAAGTGCTTCGACATTTTCGGAGACGTCTGCTACCCACCAGCTCGATAGCTAGTCGGGAGCTTGAGGGTCACTGAAGCCGCCGAGAACGGCACAACTCCTGGCACATCGTTTTCAGATCACTTTCGCTACTCAGGTTAAACGTAATATATACGTCACCTAAAAATGTTATTGTTGGGCTTTTTTCAGTGTTTTATTTGTTCGTGAGTCAATCGGTTTGGCTGAGATTAAAGTTATTAGATTAGATAAAATAAAACTTTATTAATCCCCCTGGTGGGTTCCTCCTTGGTTTTCACACAGCTGACTAAATGTCAAACAGAAAACTGATTAAACAGAAGTATGAGACAGTCGAGAATTTGTCCTGTTATATTTTAGATAGCAAGGAGCAGACGGACGAGTTTATTAAACTCCACCGAGACAGCGGTGACGCTAATCAGAAGGCTAGACCGTCCAATTTCCCCAACCATTTACTTCCAGCCTACCCGACCTTCTGAGGACCCGGCCCACGTACACCGCGAAGGCCGGGTCCTCAGGAGGATGCAGCCCATGAATTTGGACACGACCCGTGTGTTTGTTTTGATTCGTGGCCTTCTCAAATGGTGCCGCGCTCCCACAATGCATTGCGGCGTTACGTCAACTCCAAAGCTATGTTTGCTACGTGATCGCTAGCTACACAGCTATGTTAGCATAACATAAACGCAGTGAAGCTGGAGGATGAACTCGCTTTTTCCACTCGATAAAAGTTAACCTGAGGGTTCCCGATGGTTAGGGACAAATGCAATCGCATGGCAGGATGCTGTAAATGGACCAAACTTCAGTCAGGAGAACAACTGAGATAATCCATCCACAATACGAGGTTAGTCATTAATATACTGCAACAACATGGGAATAGAGCAGCTGCCAGAGAATTCAGCATTAATGAATCAATGGTACAGAAGTGGAGGAAGCAAGAAGAATGAGTTGAGTAAAGTTTGACTTATCAGACTGCTTTGTTTCACTTAATGCGCCTTATGGTCCGAAAAATACGGTGGTACTCTTCTCCTCTGTTCTGTGGACAGCTACAGGTACCTTGGTGTTCATCTGGACAATAAACTGGACTGGACTCATAATTCAGATGCTCTCTACAGAAAAGGGCAGAGCAGGCTGTTTTGCTCTTTTGGAGTGAAGGACCGACTCCTGAAGACCTTCTATGACTCTGTGGTGGCCTCAGACATCTTTTACGGTGTGGTCTGCTGGGGACAGGAAGAGAACGAAGAGGCTGGAGGGCCAGCTCTGTTCTAGGACGCTCTCTGGACCCTGTGGAGGTGGTGAGTGACAGGAGAATGGCGGCTAAGCTGTCATCGCTGTTGGTCAGCATCTCCCAGCCCATGCAGGAGACTCTGACATCACTGAGCAGCTCCTTCAGTGGCAGCTGCAGCACCCACGATGTGGGACGGAGAGACTCCGTAGGTCTTTCCTTCCTACTGCTGTCAGACTCCACAACAAAGATTTCGCAGCTGACCAAACACACACATCTACACAGGTGCAATAACACTAAGTAATTTTTTTTCTTCTGACAACGTAGTATTTTATTCTATTGTATATAGTGTTTTATTCTTATTATCTTATCCTAATCCAGTGTTTTTCTTAATTTTTGCTGCTGTAACTTTGCACTGTCCACTTTCTGCTGTGACACAACAAATTTCCCACGAGTGGGACTAATAAAGGCTCATCTTATCTTATCTTGTTCCCTTCAGCTACATGTCCACTGATGTGTGCTCCAATCACCATACTCTACCACTTCATCCAACTTACTCCAGAATCCCTCTGTCCCTGTTAACATCAGACGTGTGGGGCATCCTGTCCTCACCTTCAGAACACTACTGCCATACTCTTCCTATCTACACTATGATAGAACAGTTTGAATCCACCTCTAGTGCTCCAGGCCTTGCTTCCCTTCCACCTCATCTCTTGCACACATAATAATATCAAACTTCGTTCTCTCCAAAATGCTCAGTATGTTGGATTTATCTATGCTTGGGACCGCCACTAGAAGTATACCGGGTCAAGTCCCCATCAAAAGAAAACCCAGTAATCTGGTATCTCAAATTATTAGAATATCTGATGTCAAGTTTGAGTAATTTACTATTTAAACTGTAGAATTACTACAATAGAAATACTGTATTTCAGTAAATGTGACCCGCTTACTTGACAGTTGTCTGGTTGATGATCATTAGTAGGTAAGAGTGCTGGATCAAAGCATATTAATGGAAAACAGACTGGAAGAGGAACATACGGCAGGAAAAGGTGCTCAAGCACAGGGATGACCTTCAGAGGATTGTCAATGACATTTGAGAGATCTTCCTTAGAGATCTACTAAGGAGAAAAAAACTGAACCCATGCTCAGTAATTCGGATTCAGAAGTCTGGAGGAAGACCGGAGAGGTACAGGATCCAAGGTCTCTGCGGTCTGTGATGGTTTGTGATGCTATGCCATCTGCTGGTGTGGGTAGTGGTTAGTCCACTTTGTTTTATCAGGTCCAAAGTCAACGCAGAAGATTTCAGAGGACTTCATGCTTTCATCAGCTATTACACTTTATGGAGATTCCTTTTGCAGCAGGACTTTGCAGCCTCTGTTTATGTGCTACAACTATGACCTGATGGTTTGCTCACCATGTTATTGTTGTGCTTGATTGGCCAGCCAACTTGACTGACATGAATCCCTCTGAGAATCTGTTGGTTAATGTTGAGGTGCTGGAGTTCTGATTTTCATAAGCTACAAACCAAAATCTTAAAATTAAAAAAGGCTGAAAATATCTAAGGAATCTAGAATATGTGAAAGTTGACCTCCTGGAACTAAATCATGAAAAAAGAGAACTTCTTTAAAGTATCCAGATTTTTTTGTTAGTACATTCAAACTTACTGGACTCGCTTCCTGACTGACCACCTGGTGCCTCCTCAGAGTGGTTGAAGACGGTAACTGAAACATTTTTTGGAGTTCAGAGTAACAGCTTGGGCTCTGTTTGTACAGCTGGATTGCCATGTCCTTTTGTTTCTTGTCATATCTCTGGCCGTGTTTCCTCACCTTGGCCATGGCTATTTGCTTGTCAAAAAACTCCTTTGCTGCCTGTGGAAGGCAGTCGGAGGCAGCAGTCAGCTGATCGCCTTGGTCACCGCTACTGTTCTGCTGCTGTTCAAGTCTGAAATGAAGCACATTCATATTTACTAAATGTACTGTTTTTACTGCAATAACACGTATAACCAAACTGCTACATACTTTCTTTTCAGTTCTCTGATTTTGCTGTTCATGCGGAACTTCATCAGCCGCATTCTGGCCCTCTCTCTCTGCAGAATGCTTTTCAGATCCTTGATTTTCTAAAAGTGTATTAAAAGATATTTATAGTTTCTATGAAAACAACATATTTCAATGGAAAAGCAGGATTCTTTGATTCTGTTTGACCTCATCCTTCTCTGCCAGCAGCTTGTTAAACATTGCCACGACCTGTTCATATGGGGGTGTGTCTTGCAGAGGCACTGGAGCATGAACATCAGTAGAAGGCATCTCCAAATCTAGAAGAACACAATTTCAAATGTTACTACAGCACCAGAAAAGTTACACACAATATGTTTTTAAAAACTGTCTGTCAGAGACAAAAGAATGTAAACCATTATTCTCACTGAATGTCTGTACCTCTCTGTTCCTCCTTTATAGTGTGCAGAAGGATGGGGACGGCTTCAGGAGCCAGACGTTTTCTTCTACCCTTAAAAAACAAAGTGCAACTTTAAGAGAGTCTGCACCAACAAGTAATAAACTTCTATAACATCTGTATGTACAAATTGGTCTGTATGCTGCACCCATTACAAAAGAAAAGGGTGCTTTCAGCTAAATGAAGGCACCTGTGTGATATAAACCGTCAGGACAGCAGGTTACAAGCTAGCAGCAAATGTGCTACTGCCTAAAACGTGCAGGTGAATAGTGGCCTTGTGAAAAAAAACTCACATCTGTAAATGAAACTAAGACAGCTTGCTTCACACAGAGACTTGGGCCGGCTGCCCCTCCTCCAGCCGGTTCTTCCTGTTAAAAAGGACGTTTTCTTTCCCACTGTTGCCAAGTGCTCACTCATAGGGATTGTAGGGTCTTTTCTCATAGAATATAAAGCACTGTTGTTCTGATTTAGCTTCATATAAATGGAATAAAATTGAAATGAAGTGTTGGAACTGAGTCTGAAATCCTGGAGATCGATTGTTAACTTTATTACAAGAAATACTTGGAAGCAAAAAGAAACAATGGGCTGCTTTCTGCCTTCCTGACCCACATCTGTGAGAAACCGGGTTTACCTTTGAGTTTATGTCCTTTGGCCTGAAATGTTGTTCGCAGACCACATAGCCAGCTCTGTCGGACTCTTCTCTCGTCATGTCGGGGGATAAGTCTGCCCTCATCAAATTAAGAAGCCATTTCCGCCTCCTGTATTAATTATTCACATTGCTTCAAAAACAAATCAGATCAGCTTCACAGACTTCTGCATGTTTCGCTTTACACGTGTTTAAGAAACAGCTGTTCGCGCATTACTTATGCCACATTACTGCCTGACGTCATTACGTAAAATCAGAAGTGATTTAAACTTATAAAACTAAAGTATTGCTATGTGACAGTTACCTTGGTAACGCCTCGAGGCACCTTTGCTAAAGAAAAACGAATTTGGATGTCTCTTTTTTTAAAGGTCAGTAACCATGTAAAGCGCTTTTATAACCCTTGACTGGTGACTGTGCGTGGAGTTTTTCGCCCTCCGTGAACATTATAAACGAAAGCTAAATCAAAATGCTACGTAAGTACCTGCAGACGTTACCAAGATGGCTGCCGAGTGGCGAGGTTGCTTTAAGGATGAATCACCTAACGGGACTGAGCTGATGTGATTAAATACCACAGAGTAAGAAACCTTGCGTATCTCCGCTGATGTAAGTCTTTAATGACTGGTCTGTTGACGAAAACACGTCATTTAAAACATTGTGATTTTGTGACTAAGTTACCTTGTACTGTCCTTTGGGAATGCGAAAAACGAAAGCCCACAGCCCACTCGATTATTACAGCCGCAGAAAGCACACAAACGTGGCATGCTAACTTGTTATTGTATCCACGTTGTACTAACTAATGCTCATACAACAATTACATTTGATTTTGCAAAAACTGAAGTCCACTAAGCCGCCATCTTGGTAACGCATCCGGGCAGTTACAGCGCCTTCACGTCGTGTCGGAAAAATAAGTTTCCTGCTGTTCCAAGTAGACTGCTGCTTTATAACACATTCACCTGTTCAGCATGGTGCAAGAGTCTGACTGACCCTTCATTTCTTTAGAAATAGGTGCAGTGATTTACTAAAACGTGCAAGTATAGCAAACATAAATGCAAAATATAATGTATAATCCTAATAAGGCATAAAATGATAGTATATATTTAATTATACGGAGTCCGCCGGTGACTAAGAATTTCTTGGTATAAAGTATTCTGTATGCTTTGAATACAAATTCAATGTGAAGTTCTTATTGTGTTCTCAAATATAGTAATTTGCAGGATAGCTTAACCTATTCAACTGTGAAGTGTTCAATATCTTTTAATGCATGTGTCTCAGATCCCAATTCATTTTGATAAGACCAGTGAAATTCAGGCTTTTAAGTCTTTGTGATAATCTGAAACACTGGTGCACGGTCGTTTCAGTGTGCAAAAAAATAAATTATGTGATAAATGAAACTAAACTCTATTAGCAATCATATACATGTCCACACTTTGAAACATAAAAATGTAAGCAAATTGGAGATGAACGAACTCTGCACACATTTAACAAAATTATTTTCCAAGTTGTAAATGGAGTCCCATCTGGAAACTTAAGTTTTAATACAACCAACATTTTCCAAGAGTGTCACAAGATCAAAATAATATGTATGATACTGTAAATGATGTAACCTGTCCTTGTTTGCAGTCACAGCAGTACTGGATGCATTTGCCCAAAATCGTCTACAGATATCATGACATCACTGCAATTTGTTAGACCCCTGATAATTTTTTTAATGAATGTGTGACGTTCACTTAAAAATTAACACCAACTAAAAGCCTGAGGGCAAAAAAACAAAACCATAAACAAGCTTATTTAGTTTATTTATTGAAACTGAAAAATAAAAAGAACAAGCAGGTAATAATGTGACTCAAGCAAACAGAGGTACAGATAATACATTTAAAAAGGTCACTTTTTTAATTATAAAACCCAGAAGATGAATAAACGAAGAAACTCTCACACGCACGCACACACCTGTGGAAGCTACACTACTGCACTCCACAGACGAGCAGTTTGTCCAGCCTGCTGCCTGTTGGGAATTATTCATGTTTGGAGAACAGACTGAAGCCCTGTCCCTCAACATCAGCTGGATACATTTCCACAGGTCCTCGTCACTGCCGACAACGAGAGGTCGCACGCACCGCTGGGTCATAGCGAAGGATGTCAGTTAGGCTCCAGAGCAGTCATCACAAAGCTTCACGTGTATATCAACATGACGCACAAAAACCTCCAAGCATTCCCAGCGACAAGAAAAGAAACCCTATAAAAGTCCTGTCCACCTCCACAGAAGAACACAGTGACGGAACAAAAACCCTGCTTTTATATCTAGGACTTCTTTCAAGCATTATAAAGTATGAGCTCTATGTACATGATTCAAAGCATGAAGTCTATGATTCAGCACTGCAGAATAGAATTCAAATAACACTGTCTTTATCTGGTGATTCACCCAAGTAGCACAAATGAATCTCTGGTGTTGTTGGCCCTGTGATTCTGAGAACAACTTAATAAAGGTAAGTTTTCTCCAACAGACACAAAAAGACTTATTCGTACTACACGAAGCTCTAAACCATCCTCAGATTTCATCAGCGTGCACAGTTACAGTTGGAAGGGGGGTTTGGACTCCTGTGCAACACCGCAAACTACAAACACTAATCAAGAAGCAAATGGGATCATTGGGTCATTGGACTGGACAGAATATAACCATTAATATACATGATAATCCAAAGAGGAAGGGAGATTTGTTTCACTTCAAACTTCTCCTGCTTAAATTAAGGTTGAGCTACTACACAGTGAGCACCCTGAGCTCTGTGCACATCGTTTCAGATGTTATAAGCTCGATTTAGCCATTTCTCTGCTCTTTGGTGAGACTGAGGGTACTCTTCATGATGCAATCACTGCATTTCCTCACACCAACTCCTCCAGCTGCTTTTAAGGCTGTTTTTAAGGCTGGAAGATGTTGATGGAGGGGGAACCATCTGCAGGCCACAGGACCGGGGGGAGAATAATTAGCCAATAATTATTCACTGACATACGGAGAAGCAACAATGCCTGATCAACACCTTGTGAAGCTGCAAAATGCAAGCTGGGACTGCATGACCGGTGTTAAAAAGTGAAATCAGCTCAGTCTCCAAATAAACTATTGGTTGCATCTTGTAGCTTTAACTCCTGCTAAACAGAGGTGCAAAGCTTTGTGCCGCGTTAAGCCGAGTATTCAGTCAGATAACCGGTTCTCCATTTTGTCTCCGATTTAAAAATAACTGAATAGATAGGAGGGAAGGAGAAGAAAAGCTGTGAGGAGCTCAGACATCTAGCATTGTGTCGGAACACTAAGATGACGCGAAGAGAGGGAGGGAAAAGTAAAAAAGAGAGAAAAAAAAAAAAAGACCCAGGTGTGAGAAGGACAGTATCTGAAAACGTCTCCCTCCCCTTTTTTGTAAAAGCACGGGGAGACGGGTCATCATCGTCATCACTGCCGAACCTCCACATAGTTGGCTGGGAAAAGGCCGTAAGCACCTCTGCACACGCCTCGCCACCAGCCCTCGTCGATCATCTCAATGTTGGTGATGATGTCGTCGGGGTCAAATGAAATTTCGTCGTCGCCCGCTGAAATGGGAAGACATTCATGAGGAAGGAGCTCTAAATGTCTCAAGAGCTTACGCCAACTGTTGATACGATAATGGTCAAAAAAAAAAAAAAAAAAAAAAAAACTGATCCTCTAAATAATTCCATCCAGGATCTAAAGTGCACTTTGATTCTTCTATAAAGGACATACACATATATACATAAACTCCAGTCCTACCTGCTTGATAGTCATATAGGGCCACAGCTGTCACCCCAAGGTCCTCCCCGTAGTCGTACTGCTGCGTGTCTGCAATTGAACAGTAGTTTAAATAAAAGCTTACAGAGCAATCAGGTGGTTCTACACTACAAGGAACTCTAACCTACAGATTAACAAAGACATGACGGTGCTATAAATGTTGTTTTTTCAACTAATGCCTTATTCACACAAATCTTTCTGTTTAATACAGTTTTAAAACAAAGTGTCATTTTCTACCTTTAGACAATAAAATAAAACAAAAAAAACAATTACATAGCAAACAGCAGTTTGTCAGATGAAAAGTAAAAGAATCATGAGTGTAACAGCTTTTAGTCCCTTCTTGGCTCCTGTGTCCAAAGTAGAAAGCTACACTGCATTAATGCCGTCCTGTAATGCAGTGTAAGCATTCCTGTGTGAACGCCAGAGGGGAAAAGCCACCAATAACACAATAATAATTAAAATAAATAAAATAAAGAGCTTCACCTTCTGCTGCAGACTCCTTGGGGTTCTGGTACAGATCATCGTGCGGTGTGTAGTGGCTCTGTGGCTCTGCCTCATACAGCTGCCCTCCATTCTCAGCGGTGTCGTAGGCATCCTCCTCCTCCGTGTTCTAACACAGTAAACACAGCATGTTAAAGACTGCAGCACTCATGTTAGAGAGAGCGCGCTGATTTGGAGAGCTAGGGAACTTCTTATACTATCGCCAAACTATACTGTAATAGTATTAGTAAGGTTTACCAGACACAGTAGCGTCTGAAACAACTCCAGTCCCAACAAGTTACAGTTTCTCCTGATCAAATTAGGTTTTTATACGTTAAAAAACAATGTTTTAAAGTTTGATGTCATGTATACTACATGCATGCATCCAAGCTTTTCCTGGATAATAACACGATGATGATGATAACAATAATAATCCACTGTTGGTCTAAAACACAGCGGTGCCACAAAGAGTGATGCAAAAGTGTCTGTGTGTTGATGGGCGATCGTGGCTCAAGAGTTGAGAGTTCGCCTTGTAATCGGAAGGTTGCCGGTTCGAGCCCCGGCTCAGACAGTCTCGGTCGTTGTGTCCTTGGGCGAGACACTTCACACGTTGCCTACTGGTGGTGGTGAGAGGGCCCGGTGATGCCAGCGTCCTCTGTCAGTGCGCCCCAGGGTGGCTGTGGCTACAGTGTAGCTGCCATCACCAGTCTGTGTGTGAATGTGTGGATGACTGGATGCTTTGGGGTCCTTAGGGACTAGTAAAGCGCTATACAAATCCAGGCCATTTATGTGCTGAGTTCTCTTCCTGGGAAACAGTCTTTGTATAAAAACTTTGCAATCGCAATCAAGTCCTGTAAAAAACATTCTTTGCGTCTCTACATGGGCAGCGTCACAGTGAGCTTTAGGCCTAAACCTAAGCATTCAAAAATCACTACGACTCACCCCGTGGCTTCTAACTGGTTGAACCGCTGGAGTCGGGCTTGGGGTCGGACTGGGACTTGCAGCAGGGACAGGAGACGGGGCTTTGGCAGTCTCTTCAATTTGGCGGCGCGCTGCCTCCTGCTCTTGCTGCTCCTTGGCCTGACGACGCAGCCGCTCCTCCTCAGCCCTCTTTCTGTCCTCCTCCTCTTTCTGCTTGGCGATGTTCTCAAAGCGGGCCTTGATGCTTCCTGTGCTGCTGGCACCTGATGAGAACAATTGGGAACGGGGAGGAAACAGAGTCACGTCGACTACCTAGTTTCCTCAAGTTGTGACTAACAGACGGCTGATGATGAACGATGCTCACCGGCCTCCACAGGTTTGGTTTTCTGGTAAGCTGGAGTCAGCTTCTCCACATTCTCGAATGTGCTCGCGCTCTGTTCAATGTCAGACGTAACATGTAAGACAAGGCCCTCTACAGAAAAGTACGCACAAACACGGAGTCCTTACCTTATCCATGCGATCATTCTGGACACCAAACTTCCCTCCAAAGCCTTTAGAATAATCTGGCAACAAAGAGGAGAAAAAGTGAATGTTACTTTGTGTCTAAGGACTCAACCACAATGTGCATCACCAGAGCCTGTGCTCCAGAGGAGAGCTGAAACGCACTCTCTGGTCCGAGTTCAGCTGAAGCACACTGTAGGTTGACTGGGCCGACTGAAGATGTGCAAGAATCAAAGAAGCAGGAGGAAAACGAAACCGGCTGACAGGAGAATGCTGACACAAGGAAACATTTGTTCATGCGGCCAACTCAGCTTAATCTCTGCAATGAAGAAGAGCTGTGTCCGTGCAACAATAGCAGGAAGCCTTCGCTTTAAAGAATAAATCAAAAATATGCAGTGTGGTCATACAGAATCATGCACAAAATATATGCATAAGCAAAACAAACAGCATCACGGCAGTGCCACAAACAGCCAGGGGTGGTGAACAGGGAAGGCCGAGGCGATATGATAGCTGCTTTCAAGTTATTCACGGGAACTGCCCCCTAATTGGCCCTTTGGACATTTTGTTTGCTGCGTTTATGGTTTCACTGCCTTTTACGTGGAATTTGCTGATATGATTGACAGAAGCAGTCTGCTGTTCGTCCCCCTGACAGACATCCTCGTAGGGTCGTTCCTGCAGCTGGATAAAAGATCCAGGCTGCAAACCACAGAGTAGGGCTGGGCCATATCATACCGTCCACGGTAATACCGGTATAATGTTGGGCAACGATAAGAAAATGAGATCTCGCAATAGAATATGGGTAAAACGCGCATGTGCAGTGCCTTTGTTTTCATACGCACATGGCGGAAAAAGCATTTCGGCGACGGAGAACGAGGAAGGTGAAAGTGGATCATTGAATGAAACAGATGAACCAGAACTGGTTTGTAAAAACGCTGCAGCTTCAGTGGTGTGGAACTGGTTTAGCTTTTGTCCGTGAGATACACAACAAAGCACTATTTTTGGTAGCGCATGCTAGCGGGCCGTCGTTATTACCGTGTGTTTTGGAAAATACGGCGCACTTAAAATCATCCTTTGATTTTTCTGAAAGTCGACAGAGCCCCTTATAATCCTGTGTGCCTTATGTATGAACTCTGGTTGTGTTTACTGACCTCGAGACGATTTTATGTACACGGCGCTCGAAAATCTGTCAAATGTTTCAGTACGACTTTGCTAAGCTACGAAGCCGCACCGCTTGATGGATTGTCGGAGCATTACGGCTATCGTAGGCGGAGCCTCGCGGAGTGATATGTACTGCACCTCAACATGATATTACCGTATTGTGTGTGTATAACCTCTTTTTAAGTTTTGTGGATATTATACATGGTTATGCTGAGGATATGTCGGCCAGTTTCCACTGGAAATGCCTTTTGGTTAAACTGTCAGCGAGGAATTTGCTTTTGCACTGTTAAATTTTACAGCTGCTTGTTTAAGTGAAAATACATTCATGGGTTTTTTTGCACTAATAAAGTTGTGGAGTCGCAAAGTATTTTGTCTAGTGTCAATTATATCGTCAGTTATATTGTTATTGCAAATTTTCAAATGTATATCGTGATAAATATTTTTGGTCATATCGCCCGGCTCTACCACACAGCCTACTGGGAAACTACTGTCTGTATTCATAATGCTGAATTATTAATGTGTCACACTGGGTTATAGATACACTTACTGCATAAATTGAATTTATAAATGCCAAAAATAAGCGCACTACATTTTCTGTATAAACCAGCATCTATGACAGCATATCTGTGACTGATATCACTTCATCCAAAGTGAAGGCAGTTTGCAGCTGGTAGCAGAAGCTCAAACACAAACTGTCATTCAAGTGCTTTCCTGTTATGTAAAAATTATTAATAATAATAATAATAATAATAATAATAATAATAATAATAATAATAATAATAAGCAGCAGCCGGGGGGCACCTGAGCAGTGCAGACTTGATGGAAAGGATTCATATTGTGAAAACTCTTTGGCCGTCTAATAGAGAGGATCCAGGCAGGCGACCAGCAGCACCACTAAGACCTGAGGCCTGTACTACAAAGTTCAACATACTCAGTATATGCATATATTATCAGGCTACATCCACCCCAACATCAGCGATGAGGCTTAGCCGCCACATGGAGGCGGTTATCAACTTGAGTCAAGTAGTTTGAGACTCACTGTTTTCTAATGCCTCACTACAAAGAGCATTCACACACAAAGGTCTGAAGACACTGGAGGATTGGATATGAATTTACAGTTGTGTTTTCTGCTCAACTGACAGGATTTGTTGTTAAATTGTTGGTATGCTTTCTAATGCAAGACTAGTTGGTGCTAAAAAACAAAACAAAAACAACTTTATTAGGTACACCTGTTCATATCGAATCAGCCAATCACACACTAAATGCTTTAAGGCATGTAGACAAGCTAGAGTCCTAACAGAGCATCGCAATGGGGAAGACTATTTACATGACTTTGAACGTGGTTCAAATGTGCCTGTCTGGCACCAGCATGGCTTTTTGGTGCTCAAATATTTCAGAAACTGCTCATTAGGGCTGGGCCATATCATACCGTTCACGATAGAATATGGGTAAAACGCACATGCGCAGTGCCTTTGTTTTCATACGCACATGGTGTCAAGTATTTTGTCTAGTGTCAATTACATCGTTATCGCAAATTTTCAAATGTATATCATGATAAATATTTTTGGTCTTATCGCCCTGCTCTACTGCTCATCTCCTGGGATTTCCCTGTACATCCATCTCGAGAGTTTAGAGATGTGGTCCAAAAACAAAATGAAAAAAAAAAAAAAAAAAAAAAAAAAAAAAGTCCACTGAGCAGCAGTTCTGGGCAGAAATACTTTGAGGCCAGAGGAATGCATCATGGCATGTATCAACAGTTCAGGGTGCTGTTAGAGTGAGGTCACAAGACTCCAATGGAGCAACTATTTTCAGGAGATTCACGTAAAGGGCAGCTGGCAAATCTGACAATCGAAGCAATTCTGAAGGTAAAGCGCTTTATAAGAACCATTTACAAGAGGCCCCAACTGATTCTGGCAAGATGTATCTAATAAACCAGCTGGTGACCGGCAGACTCACTTTAAGTGATTGTTAGTCCTAGGCGCCACTTTGGGATCACTATATCAAGGAGATCAGATAAAATTGAAAGTAAATCACTTTGCAGTACAGGCCTCTGGGGCTGGCGTGCCGGTGCCCGTTGGCGGCCGTCTTGAACGTGTAACTCTGCATCTTCTCACTCACCTGCACTACTGCCTACATTTGTTTGTTATAACAGTCTGATAGATTCCTCTGCCCCTCCATGGCATTACAATAGGATTGATGACAGTAAACTAAAAGTCTCAGTCAGTGCTGCACAGGTGGGCGTGTCACTGTGGGAGTGGGAGGGGCTTCTGTCAGAGCCGGCCAAAGAAGCTAAGAGGGAGGACTTTTCATAGGAAGGGAAGGATCAGGAGGAGCTTTGTAAAAGGGAGGGTGGGGTTGGGTGACGTGCTCAGGAAAGTATCTGTGCCTTTTTGGGACTCGTGCTTGGCCAGGTTCTCCTTGTGCTCATAGCCCAGGGCACACTGGTCCTGCCTCTCCACCTCTACCCCATACTTCCCTCCAAACCCACGCTTATAGTCTGCAACACAATACATACACATATACGGACAGACAAACATCACACACATATTACAAAATACACACCGAATACATGTAAAAGACACATATAGCGACAATGATGCACCCACCAGGCTGCGTGCTAACAGAACGACAAAGAAAAGGCCTTCGTGTTCTTGCCCGTTCGCTCAGCACTCAATGTTCGGATTCACTGCGAATGGTTTTTACAACTATGAAGAGGCTGTTCCTCTTCAGCTGGTCTGCTCCCTCGTTACCTTCGTCTTCAGTAATGTCTCCTCTGCACATTAATATTTCCTCAGTTTTAGGAGAAAGGAATATTCGTGAACTGAAATGACTTTGAAAACTGAGTAACATGACGTCTGCTACCAAAAGCTGCAGAAATGGTAAAAGCACCTCGACAAATTTGTAGCCAGGGATTATTAAGGATATGAAAACTATAGTTTAAGATAGGAACCGTGTATGATGATCCATCCAAGTAACAGATGGGAAGAGAATAAGCGAGAAGAAGTGGAAGGAGATGATGGGAGGAAGATGTTGAGAAGGACAAAGGTGGAAGAGGAAAGGATAAAAATGAAGGAGGAAAGGAACAAAGAGTAGGAGGAAGAGAAGGAAAGAAGTAGTTAAGAAGAGAAAGGAGGAGTAAAGGAGAATAAGAACCAGGACACAAGGAGAAGGAAGGAAGAGAAGAAAGAATCGAATGAAGGTTAGGGTGAGGAGGTAAAGGAGGAATAGGCCCCACAGAAACAGAACACAGCATGTGATTGATTGGAATCTTTCAGTTGAGGATAAGGACCCACTTCCCATCAAAGAAATGAGAGTATGAGAGCATGTTTGAACTGCTCCCATTCATTTGCTGCATGAAAATCTGATTGACAGGCCAACTTCTCTGACCATCTAGAAGTGGCTCTGCATAGAACTCACTGTGTGAATGCCTTTTAGTTTAGATTCATTTACATGCTTGTAATGTCCTGAACACAGCATCAGCTTAAGACCCGACATGCAAATATAAATCTGAGCTGTGGGTTTCGTTTCCGCTTTCTGAGCCATTTTTGCATGCTAGTTGAGGAAGTTGGCAACTTTTTAAACACCGCACTGGAGCCACAACAAAACCACATCTGAGATCGAGTACACGGCCGAGGAGGAAGTTTGGTTTCACGGTTGATTTGTGCCAAACTCAAACTTGTAAAGGTGGCCATTTTAACAAACCCTTAATTATTTCATATCGGCAGTGCATCCGTGCGAGTGTCACGCTCAAACGCAGAAACCAACTCGGCACCAGTACCTTTCTGGGACTCGTGGAGCTGCAGTTTCTCCTGGTGGTCCCATCCCAGAGCCGATTTGTCCTGTCTGTCAGTCTGCACACCGAATTTGCCCCCAAAGCCCTTCACGTAGTCTGCAGGGAAACATGACACACAGACGCAGGTCTCTGAGATAAGATGTTTAATGATAAAAATCTTGTAATGCTACTTTTAAAAAAACAACACTGCACCATTTACAAGCTACAGCAGAGAAAGTGCTTTAGTCGTTTCCATCAGTGTGACACTAGTTTTTTGTTTGACAAACTTTATATTTAACGTTTACTCATTCAATCCTAACAGCTGAGGCAGCTGCATGTTGCACATCATTCGTTCCAAACAGGAATTACAGTGAGCGGTATTAAACTGTCTGCTGCCCACCTATTCCAACAATGATGCTTTAAAACGCCTGACTGATTTATACCCAAACGTAGGTTACAAACACAGTCGGGGCATTGTGGAGGTCGTTTATGCATTTGATACGAGTCATATCTGCTGTTGGCCAATGAGGCGTGACAAGCAAGCAGCTACACACAGCTGCTGTGCTGAAACTGCAAAATTACAGACAAGTCAGGACAGACATGAGGGTGTGACCTACTGAGACCCTCTGGACACAAAGCTGCTAATAACACATCAGCAGCGCGAGTTTAACAGCACGAGCTGAAAGCAAACAAAAGCTGTTTACTCTGTCGCTCGTTCTTTCACGGTAACAAGGAATCAAAGCAGTGAAAACAAGGTCACTGCACACAACAACAACAACAACTAGTATGTGATTTTTTTTATGATAACAAAACTCATCCTATTATTACACCCTTCAAACTTCAGTCACAAATTATATAATAAATAATTAAAATCAGAGACAGTAACTCCCCTGTGTGAAGAATCAGCTCTGCATAGATGTCACCATCTGTGCGTCACATGCTCCACCGTTCTGACCCCAAAATTCAAATTAATGACTTTTTTTTTCAGCCAAAATTACAAAACAAGTTTGAGGCCTGTGTGACTGTTGGGTTAAACGTTTGTAATCTGACCAACACCACTTGTGACAATAAAATAATCTGCCATCACAGTTTGTTTGCACGCGCTTCAACCGTGATCAAAATAAGAGTTTTTTGTTTTTTAAGAAAATAAAATGTTCACAGCGAGTGCCGACTGCTGTTACCTTTCTGGGATTCGTGCCTCTCCGTTTTGCCTTGATACTCGAAGCCCATGGCACTCTTGTCCACCTTGTCCATCTCAACGCCAAACTTGCCTCCAAAGCCCTTGGCATAATCTGCCAAAGGCCCAGGGGAGAGGAGAAAACAAAGTTCAGACAGAAAAACTAATTTTCCTTATGCATCAAGTACATTTAGTTTATTCAACGTATGATGTTGTCTTCTGTGTCAAGTGGAAATGTGCTTATTGAGAATGTAGACAAAAAACAAAAACCCCCTACAGATGCTGACTACCTGATGGATGTTAAGGTGTTAAACAAACACAGCAGTCCAAATTGAAACAGCTTCCCTGCCCCAAAAAATAAAAAAAATAAACTGGAGCCATGGAATGAAAACATCGTATGTACAAAACACCATGTAAGATAACTTATAGTCTTTAATTAGAATGCATTTTGATCCAGGGCAAAAAAACAAAACAAACATGCAGCTTAAAGCAGTTAAGTTATTGTTGTGCAATCTCAAATAAGCAGGCTGAGGAATGATGGAATGAAGAAAAGCAAAAACAAACATGATCTGCCAGGACCTGCAGGCTGCTGCGCAATTACAGCTCTAGTGTCTGTCTTCACTTTTGCCATCTTTCTGCAGATTAATGAGAATGCCATACGGCAGGAAACCTCGACAAACCTTTCTGGGACTCGTGTTTCTCGGTTTTGCCTTGGTAATCGAAGCCCACGGCACTCTGGTCGACTCGATCAGCCTGCACTCCGTATCGCCCCCCAAACCCTGTGGTGTAGTCTACGTAGCAGAGCAAGGAGGAGGGAAGGGGCAAGGTTCAGAGATCAGGGTGAAGCAGCATGGGAGCAGTGATCGTGGAGCAGCCCAATTCCAAATTCCCTATTGACACTTCCGGGTGCTAGCTTCTGGGTCATTCCATTCAAAAAATAAAAACTTTAAAAAACTTAAAATTTGGAAAAGTTTCCACTTGATCTCTGCAGAATCAGCTGAGATATTGACTTTAACAATAACTTGAGTCTATTTAATGAAACATATTACAGACTTCAAGTACATGGGAAGATGGGCTGAAATTTGGCACCTTTGAATTTGAATATAAAAAAATAAAATATTAGAAACAAAAACAAGATTTTGGCTTCAGAGAGAGAGTTGGTGTAGAATTGATTTAGTTGCTTTTTAAAAATTAAATAAATTTAAGCAGAGCTTGAATATGCTCTGCTCATTAGTGCTGAACCCTTCGCGTAGATCGCTCCTGCATGCTGAAATGCATTGAATGCCTTCATTGAATCTACTCAAGTTATTTTGCAAAAATCAGACCAATTCTGACAAGCTCAGGTGGCTAAACACTGACATTTCATGGGATGACTCAACAGCTAAGACAGAATCACAACAGTAATGACAAACTAACAAGATTATCACACAATCATATCATGCTTTTTTAATTACTCATTGAGGGCCATGTACATCTTATGTACACCTACTGTAGCAACAAGGGACAGCAATAAGGAAGCATTGGAATTGGGCAGATATTCAGGACTGTGGTTCAAAGCACTGTTGAGGGAATGAGAGCAACAAAGGTTGACAGCCTGGGTAAGCAGCCTCAGCACTGAGGGCCACAAAGCCTTCCTGAGTACCAGGATCACTGCAGTCTGTAACTGTAGTTTGTTTTGACTCTATCCCAGCACACTGGGTCTAACAAAAACGCCATTATTATGTCTCAAATTCTAGCTTTAACCTGATTTTTTCTTTTTTATCCATCTAATCTATCACTAATGTGTCCACTGAGTAAAGCCTTAGTTCCATGTCCAGGACACTTTTGCATATCTAAAGAAGTCAAAACCAGCAGTTTTGCAAAGACATAACAAATAAGGACATCACCTTTCTGTGACGCGTGCTTCTCCGTCTTTCCAGCATACTCAAACCCAACAGCTGACTGGAAGGAGACAGGAAGAAGCAAAGCAGTTATTCTACTGATTAGATGCATTTAAAAAGGTTTGCATTCGTAGCGTGCAATGTTGTCGAAGTTGTGTAAATGACATGCAAATAAGGCTGCCATGGCTGATTAAACTCAAATCTTTGTTTTTGTCAGTTATGGAGAAGGTTTTGTGACACAGCATGCTTCCTTCTGAAACTTTAGGTCTGTAGTTTTACTTCCAGCCAAATGTGCATGAACACTGCTGTGCAGTAGAGCAATTACTCTTGATGTGGAGGAGATACGTTCTTTAGCAAACTTAAAAACAAAACATGACACATACAATACAATGCTTCATTTCATTTTTGTAAAAAGAAGGTGTTGGGGGGCGGGGCTTCATTTTACACAGCAGGAACATTACTAATAAAAAGTGTCTAAGAAAGTGTTGTGCTACTGTTCGAATGAGGTCAGCAACAGGAAATACCTGGTCAACACGGTCAGCCTGCACTCCAAACTTCCCCCCAAAGCCCTTAGAGGTGTCAACCTGGGAGCAGTGCTTGGACAGTTTGCTCTGGTAGTCGTGTCCAACAGCAGACTGTCAAGGCACAAAGACGCAAACGTAAATGCACGTCGATATTTAAAATGCTGCATAAAGCAGAAGACTGACAACACTAATGAAAGATGGCAGAAAACATGAAAATAGAAGCAAAACTAGGCACAGCCAGCAGGAGGTGTATCGACTGTGGAACACTAACTACTGACTTAGCGCGCGCACACGCACGCAGACACACACCTGCAAAAGCACGCAGCAAGCTGGCTGGTTTCAGCTACATGAAAAACCACAACTACAGGAACTACTAGTTTCAACCCTCCAAACAAAGAAACAAAACATTTAACACTGTAGTACAGCTGTGCACACAAACAATGTGTTACACTTATTTTAACAAATCAGTCAGACTACTAGGAAATTGTTTCCATATTTTCATTGACTGTAACTACACGTGGTTTTCATCTTTTCATCAAATTCTACAATTTTGTCAAGTTGGAGTTGTAAAGTGAAAAAGCTCTGCAGCCTCAGACTACAGCACACTCCCTCACCTTGCCAGACGTGCTTATATTAGAATTGGTCTGTGGCGAGCATCAACCCTTAAACCCTTAACAACAATAATCTTTCAATGTCATGTGAATGCAGACAGACCTGTTATGCAACAGTTAAGGTCATTCCCTGCAGTAGAATTTGCCATCTTTGTTTTCCATTTATGCACAATTTCAAGCAAGACCTATTAGAATTTGCAGTTGGGGAACACTGATCCCTACTCTTTACAATGAAAAGCAATTTCAAATGTCTTCAACGATTCACAGACAGACAAGTTCCTACAATACAAACTGTAAAGGATAGTTCATGTAATTCTTACCAATCTATAAGAAGAAAAACAAAACGACAAACAGAATTTGTGTGTCTTTGATCGACTGCACAGGTCTTACTGCCTCCCTCACCTTGTCCATTCGATCTTGCTGCACTCCAAATTTTCCTCCATAGCCATGCGAGGCTTTGGGCATGTTCTCCAACTCCTTCTGCTTCAGGTTGGTATGCTCCGTAGAAACAGTCTCACGCAGACGGTGTATACTACACCAAAGACCAACACGGTTAGGACACACAATTTGTAGATTTCCCACAGTGCATTTATTCCCAAAAGAAGGAAAAAAACTAAAACATTCGCATCCTTACTCTATGTGCTCCTGATGGCCTGAGCCAGCCACCGTCTTGGCTCCCCAGCGCTGCTCCTTCTCAGACACATCATTCTAGTTTTTTAAAAACAGAGTAACAATGTCAAAGCCAAGAACACTAGTGAGCAAAATAAGATTTTATTTAAGTGAACCAAGAGGAACTAGAAACAGGAGAAAATACAGGTACCTCAAAGTCGGGGTCAGTCTCCCAGTCGTCACCTCCATCGTCTACAGACACATTGACTGACTGTCCAGCTGCTGCCTTCCACATGTTTGTGAACCGTATGCCACACACACTGAAATAAATTAAAGACAAGTATTTTACACAAGTTGAAGAGGTAGAGGCGTCTGAGGACAGGCTCAAATTTGAAGCGACCTGATGGCTAAAGTTCAGGAAACAACGAAACTTAAAAATATACAGATCAACATTTCAGTCGCATCTGAGCCCACTGACATTCTGAGGCACAACTAGAGTCTTATTTCAGTATTACCATTTTATTATTGTTTCCCCCACTTTTCTTCCAGAGAACATTAGTTCTATATTAAGGAGCGCAAAACCTATTCCACAAAAGCTCAGTGCCACCATACACCACCTTATTATCAGATATGCAGATATCAGTCTGCAGGGCATCACTGATGCACATTTATCTCTGCATGCTCTGCAGAAAGTAAATTTATAACTTGTAAGTATTTTCTAACACCTTTCTGCAGTAAAAGGTTTGGGATTTAAGCTTTTTTACTTTTACATTGAAAATACGCTAACGTCAAAAGAGCTTGATGTGGCGAATCCAGAAATCTGGATCCTCACATGAGCTTAAGTTGGACTTGTGAATAAATGTTAGTAATAAATGAGCACTGTGGGCTTTACCATACACGTTGTCATTTTACTTGACAATTACTTTTCATCTGATTCAATCAAATTATTTTATCACTTAGCTGTAAATTCAGGTAAATGCCCTTTCCATAATTTCATAAGGATATTTAATTTAAGTTGGTGGATGTGCCAAATTTTCTTGTCAGAGTAACTGAAACAAACCACCAAGCAACAACTGAAAAGCAGTAAAACAAACAAAAAAAAATTTCTTATAAACTTGCTTTTCTTTGGAACTTGAACAGTATGTTTGCTCTGCAATTCAATTTTTCTGTGTTTACCCAAAAAGACATAACAGTGGAATTTGTTGTTTTTATCCAATGATGACAAAAAAATTATTAGTATTTAAATCAAACTAAAGAAAAGCCCAAGTATGCAATCAATGCTGTTTTTTGGAGGTTTTGTGTAAGTTCTGAGTTAATAAATGATCAAATCGATCGACTCATCAACTAGTCTGACAAAAGCTGCATTGATTACTTATAACTACGTAAAAGTAGCTGCACATAAGATCCATTTTAAGCTTAAATGCATTTCTCTATTTCAGCATTGACTGAATACAAATTAATGACTGCTGGTACAACGAAGCAAGACACCCGACTACACCAAGTCCTCTACGCTTATATAAAGTGGACGCTTAACAATCTGTAAATTCGCTTATGACATGCGGCCTGTGATCGCGCATCTGTTAGGAACAAACGCTTTCTGTGCCAGTCCCCACTCCTGACTCAGCACCATGTGGGCAATCAGCATCTGTGTTCAATCAGAGGCTGCGGGAGACGTGGCTCCATTCATCTCAGTACAGAGAACAGAGGGAAGGCATCGGGACCAGGAAACTGTAACCTGGCAAGTCCCTACACCAAATGTGCGATTTGTGTCCCACAACACAACCACACCCATCTGCTGCTCACATCGAGCTGCTACTCTCCTTGACCAGGCCTGAGACACGAAAGTCCACTTAGGTGTGACTGTGGTGCAAATAAAATGCAGATAACAGGGAGCAGTTGGCACAGTTGACTATTCCAGTCCACATAGGAAATTTCCCTGAAGCTCTCTGTGACATTGACCTTAATGGTTTTCCTTGCCTCAGTAAAGTAGGCCAGACTTCATTTGTCAGGACTCAAACATGAACCCGTTTTTGCCATAAAAACGGGTAATGAAATTATGTGGCGTGTTTCTGCTGATGGTCTCAACGGGAACACTGACACAACTGTCAGTGATTCAGGCTTTAATTACGGTTTGAACCGGGACACGGGCTATGGAATAAGATGTACACCTCATCAATGCTTACTGACACACGACGAATCAAAGTTAGATGTCCAAGAGCGGTAAGAAAACTATAAATTACTTAAATAACTGGAAATTGTGTCAGTCTAGCTGTGGCATTTCCTGTTCCAGTTTCCAGCTAGCTGGCTGGCTAAAGCTAACATGCCTTCTGGAATGATGAAGCGCTTCGGCTCGCGCGGACACGTTAACGTGCTCCACTGAAATAATAGTTCATGCTCACCGTTTGCTACAAAGCTAGCTCCGAACAATTGAGTGTTAAAACTCCCCCGGTAGGATATGGTCCTGTCGCAGCTGTGGCTTCGACGGAGAAGCGTTTGTGGATCAGCTCGCGCTCCCTCTTATCTATCCGCGCGACTCTTCCGGCTCTCCCAGTATCCCGTCCTGTTCGCCACAGCGTCGACGTCACAAGAGGGCGTTGCGCGACCTGTTCGTGGTTTTCTAAATGGAATTTAGTGGAAAAGCAGATTTCTTCTAATGCTGCAGCTTAATAGAGCCGCAGGGAACTGCTGTTTTCATTTTGTTAACATGGGAATGTATCCAATAAAATCAGTGCTAGGATACGAAATTACGAAGAGCCTGCCTGGATTTGCCTCACATTTATACAGCACTTTAGACTTAAAGTCACATTTTAACTATACCTTCATCATTGTGCCTACAGTCACCCCAAAGACGCATTTTAAGTCAGGAAAAACACTGTAAGCCTGCTTTGAGTCCCGCTGTTTGTCCAAAATTAATAAAACGAGTGTGCTTTGATAACAAACAAACTTATAGCAACCGAGTAATTATTGCTGGTTCATTGCTCTCTTTGTCATGGATTTTCTCACACACATCTGTAATATTCTGTAGTAGATGCTGTGTTTGTGCAGAAAATGTCTTCCCACGTTACTTTTCACGGTTTACTGATTTTTCTGATGGACATCGAGCACAGAGATGGGCTCAGGAGCCTCAGGTTGAACACCCTTGGACTAGAGGGAACCCAACCATAAACCTTTGGTCGTGGTTTACTTTTTGAAACGAAAGTTAGCCCTTCTTCAGTAACTACGTTGATTTTCTACTGTTTGGTTATCACAACTTTCTCAACAATTTACTGAAATTATGTGTGCAAATTATTCGTTTTTATTCTTGTCACATCTATAAATAGATTTTATTTAGAGAGAAAAAACCCTTCCAAACAATTTTGAATTTGATTATGTCCTTTGATCTTTCTTTTTCTTTTTTTCTTTTTTTTTGAATTTCTCTGAGCACTGCATGTTCTGGCTTTGGGGTGCATTTGTTGGGATGTTCACTCCTGATGCATGAATGTTTTCCACTTTCTCATTTTACAATGTTGGTTTTCAAGTTTTTTGGAAAACTTGAAAACCCGGCTGGCTGGAGCAGCGTCTAATAACCAACTCGCAAAATAAAACAAAATAAAAAACAAAACAACAAACACAAAAACACCAGACATTATGATACAGACTTATAATTTGCACCGATGTTTTTTCTAAATTCTATACATGAAAAGTGAGCGCGAGAGCTCTCTGTGCGCCTGCTCGCTGCTGAAGTCAAAGTAAAACTTTATTGTCATCAATAAAGCTCAATAACAATTTAAAATGTATAATTTACAGTTTGATGATTTAAAGTCTCAAACACAACCCGTCGAAAAGGGAGGGGGCGGCTGCTTCCAAATAGAGCACATTTCATTCATAATGATGTAAATCCAAGCCCATTATGTATTCATGTTTTGAATCCTGGGTTGTGCGAAATCCCAGAAATGCACCCTAGACAAAGCGAGTCTGTGAACTAAGGTGTAGGTCTGTTAGGTTATGTTGTGGCGATGTGTTCATACTGGAGTGCAAAATTAAAACCAATGGAAGATAGACAAGAAAAGTTCAAAGCCATCAGGTGCTCAGTTTAGAAAAAATAGAAAAGAAGAGGAGGAGAAACGAGCAAAAGATACAGGTAAGCAGATGTGTCACTGGATAATGGCAGGTCATCCTGAAACAATCAGAATCAGAATACTTTATTTAATACTTTATACTTTATTATCCCTAAGGAAATAATGTGGGTTACAATTACTCCAAGAAGAAATGGTAAAAATGGTAACAGTAACAGACTAAACTCCAAACAATACATTATGTTACAGATTTTAATATTAATTAGTCATTGTCAGTTGTTGATTTGTCCTGTTCTCATTGTATGACGCATTATGATGGCTGTTTGCATACTATGCATACTCTCTCTCTCTCTTCATATGTGTGTGTGTGTGTGTGTGTGTGTGTGTGTGTGTGTGTGTGTGTGTGTGTGTGTGTTTCTCTGGTGAAGTTCAGTATGGTTCCGACAACAGTTTTATGTTAATGTGCAATCCTTAGTATGTTTTATGTGTGTGTGTGTGTGTGTGGGGGGGGGCGCCAGAGGGAGTGTTCGCCCAGGGCGCCAAACAGGCTAGGACCACCACTGCTCCACATGAACAGCATTCGACATCTACTAGTAGCTCTTGTGACCCCAGTTGTTCATTCATCTGAGGAGGATCTTATTCCATTCCTTGAAATGGATGAGGACTTTCTTTTGTGTTCATGTTGAAAGTGTTTTGGTGCAATGGAGATGAGTGGAAGCTGTTGACTAACTGCTCAAACAAGAGCCTAAAATGTGTCCTATGGTGTAATAGCAATTGGCATCTGGGACAACTGGTCATTCTGTCCAGTTAAAAGAAACCGGTGAAAATATGCTAACTGTGCTGGAGAAGCTGAAATACACTGAGCATAAATTCCCCAATATTTGAAAACCCCCCACCAATTTGCATTTTGTGATAAAACTGAATAAAACGAATAAACTTTGAACTCACCCTCAATGTTCCCTCTAAGCTGCGCGCGTGCGCAATTGCGCACTGCTGGCAAGGTCTCTACACATAGAAAAAAAATCGAACCTGAATTGCAATTAAAATGAAAACTTTAACAATTCTGTTTTGCAGTGTGAGTCAGTAAGTGACTGGCTGCTCCCGTATGGGATTACAACGATGCCACCTTATCCCATAGTCCAGCCAATGATGCGATTCACATTCGTATGTATGCAGCTAATCGTCATTGTCAGGCTATGACAGCGGTGTGGCTGATGTGGAGTGAAGCCACGTTAACAACAACGTGTACAACCATTGGAGACGTGAGCAGGACAGACGGAACAATTGACATAAAAAGTGTGGACTTTATACCAGTTTGTAAATTGTGTTGATCGGCCACGTAAAACCAGAGTTATGATAAAAATATCTGCACTGTTTGTTTTCTTCCTGAATACTGTCGTTGTTTATATTTACTGCGGGAAGAAACGGTAAAAACGGCGTTTTATAAGGAAAACGCTCGAAAGCCTGTGAGCAAAAACAAAACCAAAAGAACTCCACCCTTTCCTATTGGTCGAAAAATGTACCATGTCGACCAATCAAAAAATGATATGGCAACATGGCATTTAGTTATTTAGGAAAGGGGGAAGTTTTAGGAGTGACGGCGGTGCTTTGAGATGTGAGAGATTTGCCACGTTTAACGCAAATCTTGTGTAGTTAGTGTGTAGTGTAGTCAATAGTTTTGTTGTGTGTGTCAGAACAATGAGGCGACTGCTGAATGTTACAGGTGTTACAGCAGTGATACATCTGCTGCTGTCAGGCCTGCAGGTATCAGGCTGTTGTTCTCCTTCATCTCATAGTGGACAGAAATTATGTTTTGGAGCGGCACAAATAATTTGTGTGGCATCAGATTTGATGCAGAACAGCTGATTGTTCTGTAAATAGTTTGAAATATTTATTTAAAAAAACACCTTGGCTGCATTTTTAGGTAAACAGCTGCAAAAAACTTTGTTTGCATAACTCAGTTACTTTTTTGAAGAAGTAACTATATAATTAATTGCCCAACATTGGTCATTATATACTGTATTTTGCAGACAGAGAGTTACAGACTCTCTCCCAGACCACAGACTCATAATACAAGTCAGAGCTATATATATATATATATTTTTGCAACTCTCTTATCTCTTTTTTCACTTGTAAAATCTCAGACATTCACCGTCAACTTAACTCTTTAGGAGCTCCTGACTCTGAAGCAGACTTCCTGGTTCCCCCACTGTCTTCCTGTCAGTTATTCTCAAACTTTACTCTTCCCTCCATAACGGATGTATCTAATCTCATTAAAAAATCTAAGTCATCCACCTGTCTACTTGACCCTCTCCCTACTGTGTTAGTTAAAGCCTGTCTTCCCTCGTTAGCTCCTCTCATAACCAATATTATTCATTCCTCCCTGAACACTGGGATTGTTCCTGAAGCACTGAAAAAGGCTTCTGTTATCCTAACTCTCAAAAAGCCTGGTGCAGACCCCAATAACTTTGATAATCTTCGCCCTATATCAAATCTCCCCTTCATTTCAAAAATTCTTGAAAAAGTTGTCGCCGCCCAGCTTCATTTACATCTCAATGACCATGATCTCTATGAACAATTTCAATCTGGTTTCCGCCCCAATCATAGCACAGAAACTGCTCTGTTAAGAATTACCAATGACCTTCTGATGGCAGCTGATTCTGGTCTCCTATCCATTCTCATCCTCCTTGATCTTAGTGCAGCATTTGATACCATTTCTCACAATATTCTCCTGAACCGGTTAGCTTCCATCGGTATTAGTCATACCCCACTTACCTGGTTTACCTCCTATCTCTCAGACCGCACTCAGTTTATCCAACTTAAATCTCATTCTTCAACTCTCTGTCCTGTGTCTGCTGGTGTGCCCCAGGGTTCAGTATTGGGGCCTCTTTTATTCATTATTTATATGCTTCCTCTTGGATATATATTCCGAAAATATAATATAAATTTTCACTGTTATGCTGATGACACCCAGCTCTACCTTTCTTCTAAACCCAATTCCTCCCTCCCACCCACCTCCCTCTCAGACTGTCTTATTGAGATTAGATCTTGGTTTTCCTCCAATTTCCTTAAACTTAACAGTAATAAAACTGAAGTTTTACTTGTTGGTACACCATCTATCTTAACCAAATCCCACAGCTTTTCCATTAACGTTGAAAATTCTCCCACCCTTCCCTCCCCTCAGGTTAAGAGTTTGGGTATCATACTTGATAATACTCTTTCATTCCAGTCTCACATTAATTACATAACACGGTCTGCATACTTCCATTTACGTAATATTCACCGACTCCGTCCCTTCCTCACTCCCCATGCTGCTGCCATCCTTGTCCATAGTCTTATTACATCCCGTATTGATTACTGTAATTCCCTCCTATTTGGTCTCCCTAAAAGGTCCCTTCATAAACTCCAACTTCTTCAAAATTCTGCAGCTCGGGTCATAACTTGCACTCCGTTAAGTGCTCATATTACCCCAGTTCTTCAGCAGCTTCACTGGTTGCCCATAGAAGCCAGGATAAATTTTAAAATCTTACTTCTTACATACAAATGTATCCATAAAACTGCTCCTTCATATTTGTGTGACCTACTCCATATCACCACTGTTTCCCGCCCTCTCAGATCATCATCTGCCATTCATCTTACTGTTCCGTCCTCACACCTCATTACTATGGGGAACAGAGCTTTTAGTCGCTCTGCTCCTCGGCTCTGGAACTCTCTTCCTCCTGCACTAAGAAATACTGACTCCCTCTCTACATTCAAGACACAGCTCAAAACACACCTGTTTAAACTGGCTTATTCGCTTTAATGCTAATTTTATTTGTTGTCACGCTCTGTTTTGTAATTTTAACTTATTTTTATGACTATTGTTCCTTTTATTGTGTTTTTTGTAAGGTATCCTTGGGTTTCTGAAAGGCGCCCTCAAATAAAATGTATTATTATATATATATATATATATATATATATATATATGTGTGTAAAGAAAAACGATTTGTTTTCAAAATTCGAGTTGAAGTGATTTTTACTTCCAATAGTGTTAACATGCTACACAGGTCATGAACAGGTTTTTTTTTTTTTTAATTTTCATTGTGCTTCCTCCCACAGTCCAAAGACATGCAGCTTGTGGGGATAGGTTAATTGATTAAACCAAATTGTCACTAGGTGTGAATGTGCGAGTGAGTGTGAATGGTTGTCTGTCCTTGTGTGTTAGCCCTGCGACAGACTGGCGACCTGTCCAGGGTGTACCCCGCCTTTCGCCCTATGACAGCTGGGATAGGCTCCAGCGCTCCCCGCGACCCTGAAAAGGATAAGCGGAAGCGAATGGATGGATGGATGGAATTTTCATTGTAAGTGGGCTAAAATAGTTAATTAAAAGCATCTAACATAAATGTAAATGCTGTAATTTTATTATTTTAATAAACATGTAACTATTTTCTGGAAAATAGCAGAACCTTTATTTTTTGATGTAGGGTGGTGTAATATACGATGCAGCAACTACTTCCATTGTAGTTAGGTGAAATTATTTTGGTAAACCTCCATTTTTATTAGAATTTGTGTTTTGGGCAGAAAGGTCTTGGTGTTGGTAGCCTGGGATAGCTTCCACTCCTAGCCCCCACCTGGCACACAATGCCCCCGACCCCTACAGTGCCTAATGCGGGTGGTGGGCCTCCAGGAGGATGGACCCATGTCCCTTTTTTGGGCTGTGTCCAGCCAGGGCCCATGGACTAAGGCCCAGCCACCAGACGCTCGCCATCAGGCACGCTCCAGGGCAGGGCCTCAGTAAGCCTATCCTGGGCAGGGTGAACTGTTCCCTTGATGTTCTACTCATAGGGGTCCCTCACCCATGATGAATTTGCCATAGAGGGCCCTACCAGTGGACAAAAGCCCTGACGGACTACATAGCCCCTGGGATCCCTGGGACACACAAACCCCTCCACCACGATACGGTAGCGATTTGCAGTTTTCCTGGGCGCCTTCTGGGTGAGGTGTTCTGGGCATGTCCCACCGGCAGGAGGGTCGGGGGCAGATCCAGGACATGCTGGAGAGATTGTATCTCTCAACTGGCCTGGAAACGCCTTGGTGTTCACCCGGACAAGCTGGAAGTGGTGGCCGGGGAGAAAGTGTTATGGGCTGTTAAGGCTGCTGCTCTCGCAGATGGAGGATGGCAGAATGATACATTTCCAAAACCTATCTAATAATAATAATAAAAAAGACATTACTAAGTCTCGTGGATACTTAAATATCCAGGAAAACTCGCACTGCTTTTTGTTAAAGGACACCGTCTGTCCACCGCAGGAGGAGCAGAAAAGACAACTCTTCAGTCTTTTATTTGCAGTGGAAAATAGGTTTCAGTATTTTATTGAAAGTAAGCAATAAATAATACTGTGATAAAAATAGTTTATAAGTACTCAGACTGTACATCATTGTTACAAGATCAGAAGATTCATCAGGAAGAGCAGGAATAAAAACAGCAACATGATTTGCATTGTGCATAAATGGCTAAATCACAAACAAAAAACATTTCTAATGTCAGCTTCAAATACATGTAGAGTGAAAAGAAAAGTCTCCGGTTCCGACTCATTTGCCACAAAGGCTTATGCTGGAACCCGTGTTGTGAGAATAGACGGAAAAACATAAGTAGCACTGCAACATTCAGACGTAGCTCTGGAAGCATTACTGACGCCACAAAACACGAATGAGTAATAATAAATAAGAAGAGACGACAGAGAGGAGTTAAACAGTAAGGCTTGATATAAAATCTTTGTACAGAGTGTTTTTAAAAAAGGGTTGCTGGTGGACTGCACCACCATCAGGGGCTTCTGGTGACAGTGGGGATCGACTGAGGCCTCAGTGAAGTTGGTCCGTTGAAGGAGTTTCCACACTTTGGAGTCATCCACACATTTGTTTAAAGTTCTTCTGCACGAGTGAGCAAGAGGTGAGGAAGATTTTGTTAAAGGGATAAATTGGGTGGCAAGCGTGCATATAAGCGGAGTGGATTCTGCATGCAAGGTAAACTGCAGAGAACCTGGAAATCTGTTGTTTTTTACTTGCATCCAAATGTAGCCCTCTGTAGTTTTTATCCTTGCTACAATTATATGGCTTTATTTCTTTAAGAGTTTCATTTTGGTATCACAGGTATGGAAAATAAACTGACAAGAGAAATATATTGCGTTTCACATGATATGTGTTGTCACCATCGCCTGGGCTTGCCAGCAGTTATTTTAATACCGATGGAGGACTCACAGTGTTGAGCAGTTTGTGAAACGGTTTGACGACTCCAGCAATTTCTCTGATATTCACACATCCACTGACCTAAGAGCTGCATTTACACTAAATCACAAGTAATAAGCTACTAATATTACAACAGTTAAAAAGGGCAAAGATATGAATTAAGTTATATCACGTATCCAAGTCACTTGAGAATTAATTCATTGATTAGAATTCAAATCAAATATGAGAGACAAAAACATACATCTGTTCAACTGAATCAGAATTATAAAAAAAGATTAGATGAAATGTCTGTTGGTAGAAATATACAAACTCCAGATTGTTGAAATATTCAGTTACATACATCTGAGAGTTGAGCTTAATGCGGGCACAGTGGAGAAATGTTGCTTTTATTAAAATAAAATTAAAAAAAGGTGGGGGGGTGATTAAGAGGAGAGAGGCAAAAAGGGGTTACATAGAAATTCTAAAATCAACAATCCCATTGGTTTACATAAATATATAATAACAAATGTAGATAAATCTAGAAAAGCTCTTCTAGGGATACTGAAATTAGTGAGTAAAGTCTTTCTCTGTGATGTCAGCAAGAAGCAAAATATCTTTGTAGGGTCCTTGCAAGTTATTTCAGTTCATCATCCTGGTCTTGAATGCAGGGAATTCCCCTTCATCGTCTGACCAGCGGTTACCTATAGAAATAATGAGGATAAACTGAGAAGGGAATGCGAGAGATCACCGGACGTGAGAGGGAAGCAGGACAGAAGCCGAGAGGTGGGTGGATGGGTTGAGATGAGGGAGAAACAGGAAAGAGATGCGTAAAACGTGCGTTAGAGCAGAGACCTCCAGTACGAGAAAGCTACTTCTGCTTGCATAGAGGAGCAGTTCAGCAGTGAAGAAATAGCCATACACGTCTCTGATTTGACGATTTCATCATTTTTGACATGTGCGGTCTTACCGTTGTGTGTTAACAAGAGTAGGTCCTGACTGTGGCAGTGTCCAGCCTCTGTATAGACTGACTTCCTGTATTTCCACGTAGGCAGAAATCACATGCAAAGACATGCCGTTAGTCACAGCATCATCACAAAGCCAACCAAAAAGAAGCGAGTGCACGTGAGGAGATGTTAAGCATCGACAGAGCGTCTCACACACACCATGCGCACACTGACACCGCTCTCTCTGCTTACCATCCATCGGGCTCCTCTTTGGCTGAGTCGAGGGAGATGCCGCACTACTGCTGGTAACTCGGAAGTTGGCAGGCAGGGTATCTGATGCACCCAAGGACATCCCCCTCATGTCTTTGGGCCTGAACTTCTTTCTCCATGAGGGAGCACGGCGGAAGTTCTTATCATCATCCTAGAATATGATGAGGTAAGAAAAAGGGGGGAAAGACAGGAGACGTTTTTAGTCCACAGATATTCTTATTGTTACTTAGCGGAGTCAACAAGTCAGCAAATGTCCGTGTTTGTCACCTCTTCCATTCTCCTGTCTGTGCCCATCGCCAGCAGACTGCTGTATTCACGCTCAAGAGTCGCCCGGGCCTATAGAGGAAGGAAAAGAAGAAGAATGAGATTAACAGAAGACCTTGGCGCTGACCTGCACTGTCCTCATCCTCCTGTCTGCTGAGCAGCTGATCTGAAATGAACTTTGGTCACTAAATCTCTCGTTTCTGTCATCAAAACCCATTTCGTGCAGTTGCCGTTCTCATGCAACTTCCTATATAATTATGCGCTTTCAGATGTAAACCTCAGGTCACTCATGTCAGGCTGACACCAGCACTGCAGTTACACATGGAGCACAGTGCCACTTATCTCAATGGCTTGACAAAAAACAAAAACACCATCTTGCAAGTAAAATTTAAATGTATATAAATGTACATCAATTTCCTTTGTATGTCCCGGGCACTGCACCAAACTCAAAGCTTAAGGTCTTTGGGAGGAGCCCATTGGCCCAAGCAAGCAATGAGTAACTAACAGGTATCTTTAAGCACCTGATAGATCTGTTATTTTATAGGAGGTGGTTGCAGAAATTCTATTTTTATATGGATCGGCACTTTTATTTAAACTGGTCTGTACAATTGCACATCTGGAAACATTTAGACAAGAACAAACGTGTGTGATGCAGTCTAATTACACTTGTTTTTAACATGCCAGCTGTGAAAATAGACCACACAGGCAACCGAATAAACAGTAGTGAGAATGCACTTGCAGTTCTAACAAAGGATTTTTTGGACAGAGTTGGGACTAACTGATTCTCATGTGAGAAAAGTGACCATGTTTGGGCCTTCAAATATGAAAAGCAACAGCTGGATGGTGAAACATCATAAACATTTGGTGTCTGTGCACCTGTGTGTTCTGAGTGGGGATCTGCAGCAGCAGGGCCAGGGCGTTGTGATCAAAGGTATCATCCAAGGCGAGCAGTGCACCATGGACGCCACTCTCACAAAGGTTGCTGCTGTACTCTTTGAGACCAATGGCCTGAACCCAACTGATGACACGCTCATTACTCCACACCAGCACATCTGAAAGCACAAAACAGAGATGAGTGACGCACGATAACACCAAGTTGTTTTAATGAGGAAAGAAAAAAGCATGTATTACCTTTAAACTCCAGCATGGACTCCTCCCTCCTCCTCTCCAGCTCCTTTCTGTCATAGTTGAGCCTCCGCAGACACATCACACCGCACTGAAAGCTGTTCCTGTAGCACAAACACACACACACTCGTTCACTGTGGAGCCTCTTAGTTGTTAATCTGCCACGATGTGCTCGTCTTTTCCCCCAAAGTAAGCTGTTTTATTTCTTTTTGACTAGTGGCAGAAAGGACAAAGTTGCATGTATGCGTGGCATGATTGTAGTAGGCTGTGGTTTCTTCAAGATATTCACTGCTGCTAATAAAAATGAATCTATGTCTCACCTGTGGAAGCTGTCCACCATCTTGAGCTGTCCCCTAAGATCCTTCTTGGTTAGATGGTCAAGCATGCGGGCATCCACCAGCGACTCCATGAAGTAGGAGCGGTACTGTGGCAAACCCAGGCTGGGCAGCCACTCGTTACCGATCCACTCGTGGTTCATGTCTCCGTACGCCAAAGTCTACAGTCAGAGAAGAGGAGACTTAACTGGTGTTTGAGAGAGTGGGCTAAAAAGATGGAGGCGTGGTAGAGGCTAATTACAGCAGGTGTATATTAACCGTTTTAACAGCAAACTGATTAAAAATGTATATATTAAAAAAAAAGAAAATATTCGAATGATAATCAACAATGTTTCCACCTGTTTAATGACCAGTTTATAGAAAATATCTAAGAAAGTCCAAGAACGTAAAAGGTGGGAGACAAATCTCTGCAACTCAGCAACTAGATGAACCCAGTGAGTCGCCCGGCAACAGTGAATAAGTCCAAGAAGGGATGCTTTACATTTTTTTCTTTATTGTGTAGAGACAAAGGAAGACAAAACCAAAGTGTGTGTATGCACTGAGGATGTAAATAATCAGGTCGACTAATCCTGATTCACAAAGCAAAATGAAGCAAGTTATCTGTGAAAAGACTCCACACATCAGTGGCAGTGCACCGGTTTCTATCAGGAAAGCTGACATAGTGTGAAGGAAGCTAACACATACACCCACAGCTTTTCTTCGTATTAATTTTTGACTTGGCTGCAAACTGTGGTCAACTGAAAAGCTCCAACATTGCTTTGACTGTTGGCTCTTTCGTCACGTGTCACATTGGTTGGTAAACTTTTAGTGGACTTCATTTTTTTGACTTGACCCGTCTCCTCTCAGACACGTTTAAAAAACTAAACAAAAACCAATCTTGCCCCTTGTCATTACTTATTTTACTAACAAACCGCTCATTCCATCTCAAATCGACTGTTCTGCTCAGCTGTCCAGCTGAATGAACATTTAATGAAGAAACATGAAATTCATATTTAATTTACAATTAATGAAATTCTTTGTTCTTTCACCTTTCATGAGGCAACTGCTGAACATGAATATTTCAAAAACTATAACATAAAACCCTGAAAGTTTCGTTTCTTACCACTAAAATGAATTAGGATCTGTCTAAGTTTTGGTTTATACTAAATATTAATTAAGCATATTCTTGGATGATTTATTTGCATTGAACATGAGGAAAGTAACGATTAAGTCGTGCCTGATGTTGAAGTACAGCTTATTAGTTTAACGCATCAGATCTGATTTGGCAGATAATCAAAGCCATTTATTCATGTTTATAGATTTATCTTTGAAAGTTGTTTAAAATAATTAAATAAATAGATATATTTTTACTTTAATTTGATGAACTCACTACAGATTTAAAAGAGGCTCTTTAGTATGCATGAAATCATTGTGTAAGGTTACTCTGTTTCATTATTATATTATCATGTATTTGCTCAACTAAACTGGATACATAAAAATTCAGCTGGAGTTTTTTGGAGCAGTTTGCTTTCGCTCTAAGAGCAAACCTCTATAGTAGCAACTGTATGCAGACAAGCTCCAAATTAAACTGTGCTAGAATGTGCTTGTTGTGAATAAAGGAGTACAAGGCAATCATAACCGAATTAAAAAAAACAAAACAAACAAGCAAGCAAACAAACAATCACAGGTGAGAATAGGTGGGTTTTGGAGAACGTATGCAAACCTGGGCCCAGCTACCCTCGTCATCCTCCTGGTGTTAGCATGGTTAGAGTGAGCATGGTGAGAAGAACAGAAAGGTGAGGGGTTAGTGTGCAGTGCTGGGGTTAGAGAAGCTTCAAGTGGAAAGTATAAAGTAATAAACAAAATAACAAGTCAGTAAAAATAGCAGGAAAATAACAGACAAACAAATGGTAAGGCATCAAACAGGAAATACAAATGCTGGGTGATCAGAGGTATATATAAATATGAAAATAAATAAATGAATAAAACATTAACCTATAAACCTTTTGAGGACATATTAAATTGTCCTCAAAAGGTTTAACCCAACCAGATCTATTAAAGAGAAGCATTTCTGGTATCAGACAAATGTGTGTGTAATGTCTGATTCTTTTGGCTATACATCACCCACTAATGAGTGGCAATGTTTCATAAACAGCCCAATCTAACTTTGGTAGTGGGAGGTAGTTCTTCATGTGTATTCCATCTATGTCCATGTAAGGTGAAAGCTATGTAAAAGGTGAAACATACATATACTGTACAAGGACTAAAGAAGAGCATGAGCCCAATCCAAGAACAACAAAGAAGTCGCCCACTAGGGGAACGAAAAAGGCTTTGTTTCAAGACACTCAGTGATCGTGCACGCAGCCAAATTCATACTGGACGTATCCAATGTAATAAGTGAAGTCTGGCAATACTGAAGACAACTTGAAACAAAGCTCAACCACAACCATAGATGTGAGAAGCCACCAGTGCCCAGCCAATCAGGGTAGACTAACCGTGGGAGGCGTGGCTGCCAAACTTTCCATTTCTTCATGTGTGACCCAAACGTTTCCTGTGGTCTGATCATTTGACACCAACCAATCAGAAATGCGCCAAGCGGGAAGAGTGGTGAAGGCCAGAAAGAGAGCCAAATGGAGAAAAAACTATGAAGCATTTGTTTCATTCATTGTTAGCAACTGAACTCAGATGAAACCAGTAGAAATTTGATTCAAGCATTAGTACATGTTAAGTATGTAAGCAGTCAAAATGTTAACGCATTAAAAGTGTCATGCTCATGAGATGATATGAATGTGATAGTGCTTAAAAGTATCATCAAGACTTTGAAAGTGTAAGCAATGTGATCAGTGTTAAATATGCACAGTGGTCCAGCTGCAGGTATGAATGCACTGACGGGTACCGTTCTGGAGGTCGGTGGGGCTGAAGGGCTGGTGAGAGACATGATTTCCTGGATGGCCAAACGAAGCTTCAGACGATGCAGTGGGTTGCTGATTCCAATCTCCCGCTGGATCTCTGTGTCTGATAGTGCTGACATGATGGCTCCACTCTTCACATTGGCACGGCATGCAGCCACGTACCAGGCTGGCATGCCCACCCACAGCTGGCCAGAAGGGGACAGATTAGCAACAGTTAAACAGGATTAATGATTTAGACATGCTACTGAGTTTACTGCTTTTAAAATGAATTGTGTTGGTCTTGTACCTCCAGCCAAACCACAACAGTTGGTCCGTCCCACTGGGCAAACGGGAGGCCTTGTCTGCGAGCCTCTTCTAGTAATTCATGCCTGGAAGACGCAATACATGTGAAAGCCAACTTGGTGGTTCACTTGCTCAAGGACCAAAATATTCACAGCCACAGATCCAAATGTTTGTCACAAAATCCCAATATGCACACACAAACCCCAAGACATTAGCTGACATGCATACTGAGTGAAAGAGAGAGAAAGGGGAAAGGGGGAGGGGACAAACACAGGACCTGAACCCAAGAAAGACTCAGTGCTCCACTAGATGTAGCTGTGTGCCACACCATCAACAAGCTCACCATCTGTTTAGCAGATCCATTTTAAAGAGTTGGCAGAAATGCCCAAAAGCACGTTATTAAGTAACAATTCAGTTTTACGTAAATAAAGGAGTGTAGGAACAAAAAAAATATAACTATGCTAATGTTTATTTTATGGACAAGAACACACGCAAAGAGCCAACTTCCATTTTTCTTATGGCTGTAGTGCATAACGTCATGCTCCAAAAGGAAAACTGCGATAGGAAAATCCTGCACTCACTACAATCAGCGCACACACATTCCTGTTAGTTATGCTCCACTATGGAAAGCAGGATAAAAAGCAGCATGGAAAATCTATCAGACATTCAAAGAGATACTTGGTCGGGGTCTGCAGGGTTACTGGTGAGGTCAATGTGAAGCCAAATGCGAGAAGATCGGGCAAGGCAAAAAGCAACATGAGCCAACTTACCCAGTCTTTGGACTACAGATGGAATGAGAGAGAGTGGGGGTGGTACAAAATGTGAAAAAGAAGGAAAAAAAATAAAGAGAAAGAATGAACTGATGATTATTGAAGGGCCATGTGACAGCAAAACATTTATGGTGTTTGCAATTTGCTTGAACAAAACTAAGAATGAAAGTGTCAAAAAAACCAAAAACAAAACAGGAGATGTGAGAGATGACTGCGATGGAAATGCCGTGGGGTGGAATGAAAGGCTGTGCACGTGAGCCAGAAAGAGCTTGTGAGGCAGCCCTGGACTGCGGCACGACAACACAGACTGATGTCTGCACAATTACAAGAGTCTTTTATCCTCTATATTCGCTTTCTTACTGTGCATAAACATTGGAAGGGATGGGACTGTCATACAGACACTTACTTCTTCTGTAGCTTCCTGTTTTTCTCTGCAGGACCACCAAGGGTGCCCACACCCAAGCCATCCTTCGGAGAGCTCTCTGCCTCGGGAGTGCCAGCTAGAACATAACATTGAGCTCAGAGATCTAACATAGATCATAAACTCATCACTATTAGTAGCATACATGTCCAGAACATCGGCTTAGCACTGCTGCTAGTGTCTGACCTTGGCTGGCAGGATCCTTGCCAGGAATGCTGGGCCGACCTTTCTCCTTCTTCCCAAACAGGCGTCCAATGGATGACTTGATACTTTTCTTCTTGGCTGCTTTGTTGAGAGAGTCTTGGCTGCTGTTGCTACTGCTTGGGTTACTGCCCTGTCCATCCTGCAGGCTGCTCAGCCTACACAAATAAGGGTTAAGTTATTAGATAGAGACAGAAGAAACAAATGTTTAAATCCCAGAAACACTAAAACAATTTTTCCTGGATAAAAATGCACGTCTTACCCTCGGATGTCTCGGATGTCCTCCTGACTAGCGGCGTGGCCCACCTCCCTATTCAGTCGGATGGAACGTGGAGTAGTGGGGGGTGACGTCTCACAATGAATAGTAGCCTTATCATCTTGAGCAGACTGCATGACACAGACAGAGAAACATTAATGGAACAAAAAAAACAACAATGAAAAAACCCTACTGTTCATAATACACACCAAGAGGCTACACTGTATGTGGACTATGAACAATCCATACAGACTGAATATTGGTAACAGATACAGTACTGTGAACAATCAATTATTTAGTGGGAATACTGTGTGCAGTGTAATTTCACAAAGGCAAAAAGGAGAATGAAACTCAGTCTCCCAAAAGAGTACGAACTTCGAAGTGATGAACACTGCAAAACAAACAAAAAAGAAACCAAAGTTGCTACGAGTGTTTTTAATGTGGAGGGAAAAATGAAGAATGATTGACAGATCCTGGCTTCTAATTATGGTATTAACCAGTCACTGATGTAACATATAGGAGGGATCCGTGGGAAAAGTCCTGCCTCAAAATTAAACCTGGAACCTGCTATTAGCACTTCTTAAACAGTTCACCAGGTAAGTAAATATTTCTTTAGTGTATTTTGTACAATGTAAACTAAAAGCTAACCAAGACCTCCTGTTATATGTCTGAAGTTCCTTCAGATTTGATGGTCTTGACCTGGAGCCAAATATTTTTTGGGTGATTGTTGTATTGGAAGACACTGGAAGACAGAGCCACAACCCAGACTACTTGAGGTTTTTGTTCAAAATCGTCACATCTTTCCGTAATGATTTCTCCCACTTTGACGAGATTCCCAGTTCTAGACACACTCAAGCATCCTCACAGCATAATATTCCCATTATCGTGTTTCACTACTGGGGTGGTGTTCTTTGGGTCACACGCTTCGCCCTTCTTTCTCAAATCATAAGCAAAGAGCTCATCTGACCAAAAGAGGCCCTTCCAGCATACATAATCGTTCTCCAGGTTGTTTTCAGCATCCTTCAATTTGGCTCAAAGGTATCGCTTCTGTAGAAAATCAAGTTTTCCTTAGTCTTCAACCTCTGTCCATTCCCATGCAGCGTTCTAGTCATCATCTGCTTTGAGACTACAATTTCCTACTTGGCTAAGTCACTCACTAATGTCTTGGTAGTTGTTCTAGGTCTCTGATTGTTGATGATACTTCTCACACCAGTTCTTGAAACTTGAAAATACTGTAATAATTTAGTATTTTCATCCTCTGTAAGCATCAACAATTCTTTTTCTCAAATTTAACTGATTTATTTTGTTTTTTTGTCATGATCCTTTCTCAAGTGACAGCTCAAACCCTTGTAGAAGTTCTTATATTGTGTGTAAGTTAGAGGGTAACACTAATTTACACACATTAGAGACTACTTGCTGGAAAATTATCCCTTCGCCGTTTTTCACACAGACAGAAAAACAAGTTAAAACTCTAGCTGTTTTGATGCAAACAAACTTGCTTTGTACACCACCATCTTTTTGTAAACTTTGCTGCAGGTTGGCAGGAGCCTCCATCCTTGTCTGTTGCTGTGATGGCTGCAATATGCAGGGGTGATTTTATTTTAAAGTCAGAGATAGCATTTATTCCACTAGGCGCATTCTAAAGAATGAGTCCCTTACATACTAATAAATTATGATTGATTATTACAGGTGAAGCACCACAGCAGTGTTAAAATAAGTAAAAGAAATGACACTAAAGTGCAATAAAAGTCTGAGGTGCTGGCCTGGAGGCCCAGTAATGCAAAAATGTTATGCTGGAGATTGCCTGCAACAGACGTGTGTTTGATTTGATAATAGAAAATGCATTACTTAAAACTCAATATGAAGAAAGGAAACGTATTATTTGCAGCACTGTTACACCCCCCCAAAACAATCGAGGCACTCAAAAACAGGACTGCATATTGGATGGAGGATTTAAGGATGGGATGGAGAAACTGAAAGTAAACATTAGGGATTAAACTTGGGGGTGGGAGATGTTACATAGCAAACAGGTCCCTCACAAAGCTCGGGAAAGCAGGTCTCTAGTTTACCTTCCTGCGGTGCTTGCGCAGGTCACTAGGCTGAAGTGTGGCAAAAAGGGAGAGAGGAGAGAAGCAGTTAGTAATACACAACAGATCAGCGGTGGAATCAAGCCATGCACAAAGAGACAAGAGCAGAAAATCACATGAAGATACACAGAACAGTTATCCATGTGCGCACACACAGGCAGAGACACACACGCAGACTCAGAGAAGCTGTTGTTTTTATTGTGCAATTAAGAAAGGTAGTTCTTGGGAAATTAAAGTCTGCAGGAGTACCACCACACCCAAGGGAGGAGACACTGCAAAAACCAAGCTGAAGGTTGGGTCAAGGTAGGCTGGGTGCAGTCTAGCTCACAATTACACCACCACCAATATTTGAGTGGGATAAAAGCTTTTATAACATTTGTTTGCATTGATAAATCAATCACAGGTGATGCTATAGTGTGTGTGTGTGTGTGTGTGTGTGTGTGTGTGTGTGTGTGTGTGTGTGTGTGTGTGTGTAACAATAACTGTACGGCACCTGAATTTATGAGCACAGCTGTTCTCGTCATATTTTCCACTCTGCACCAATAGTGGTGGAGGACAGATCCCCCCCACCCCACCCCTCTGCATTCCACATAGACCTGGCATTAGCAGAGCAAATAAACCATCACTGTGCCACATTTCTGCAGGAATTTTCCTGCCCCAGGAAGAAAGTATCTAATCACTCATTTCCTTTGCTCAGCTGACACTGTAGGGGCCAAAGCAGGGAAGA
Source organism: Simochromis diagramma (assembly GCF_900408965.1). NCBI lineage: Eukaryota > Metazoa > Chordata > Actinopteri > Cichliformes > Cichlidae > Simochromis > Simochromis diagramma. Next base: position 1,323,872 of record NW_024387485.1, read on the forward strand.
GCGTATGCTATAAAAGGAAAACGGGAAGAGGAAATTGATGGGTGAGCAGAAAATTAATTTAATTACCCAAATTGTTTTCTTTCCTCTTAGAGTGTCTATTTATGTGTCTACTTATGCATGAATGATAATTTTGTGATTTTTTAAACCCAAGTAAGATTTATAAATGTAAAACTGACGACATGATCTGCCAGACTCAAAGACAAAGACTCCCTTCATGTCTAATGTATTACAGCATTACTTCAATAAACTGCTTGAATTGTTTAAATGCCTGATTTTAAGCAGGGCAGATGTAAATTGCTGCTCTGCAATCAAGCAACTTCATTAGTATAAGTAACTTCAACACACACTGAACAAACAAACAAACGTTAAAGGGACACTCAGCTCAAACATCTGGAACAACCAAACAAATGCAAGTACTGCTAGAGTAACGCCAGCTGCAGGGTTAACAGGGTAACCAGTGGTTTTACAGTTCCACAGAACCAATACAAAACTGAATGCAGGGAGAGAAGCCAAAAACAAACAGATGTGCACCTCTTGTCATATCGGCTGGCACACAGAGTCAGCTGTCTGTGCCTTTAATGTAATCAGGATCTTGAATTTGGGATGCCCTTGTTTCTTAAGTTAAAAAATAACCAAAGAGATATTAAGTGGCAGCCTAAACAGATACTTTGCCAAAAATAAAGCAAACTTTGAAAAAGAGTACTAGCTGGTTCCTGGTGATGTTTTAAATATATGGAATTCAGCTTAGCATTTCAGGTGTGCTTGTTATGATTTTCCTATTGAGGAATACTGAATACTGACAGGAGACCTGGACAAGCCTGAACATCCACACTCACAGCTTTGTGTCTTTTGTTACTCTGCGTTTACACAAGTCAATGAATCAGATGTGTGAGTGAGAATAAAAGAAAAAAATAAGCCTGGCTTCAAGTCCGACCTGCCCCCCGCCCCTTACTGCTCTAGTGTCAAATAAAGACTAAAATGCCCAAATAATCATCTAAAAAGAGGCTAACTGAGGTTTTGAGGCAACATAATGACCTAATCCTTGGTTTTCACAAAATATTACAAGCATGTCTACATGACTTTTATAAGCAGTCAAAACAACAAATACAAAACCCCAGAGCCACGATTTGGATTTAACACAGAGAAAAAGTTTCCTGTTTGCACTGAAGTTGGCAAAAGGATCAGAAGAGACAGGAAGTGGCAGACTGCACCCACCCAAGAAGGGAATGAAGGAGCTGTGGGGAGATGGGCAGGTACCTGGAAGTATGGTGCAAAGTTATTGGCTTGAAGTGGGGCACTGAAGCCAGTTGTACCATAAGGCAGATAAGTTACTGTCTGATGGGAGAGGGAGCTCTGGGTGACGTAGGGGTCATAGCAATACTGCTACAGGCAGGGCGCAGTTATATATGTAAACTGTTACAAAGTCATGCATACAAATAGAAGCAGACGATCACACTGATAAAACATAAAAGCAACATTGAAGGCCGGTCTTGTTTTAATTATATAATAATCCTAAAAAACAAAGACAGCAAATTAAGACAACAGCTTTAAAATATCAGGAATTGTAATCAGAGAAATTAATATCAGTCTTACAGTGATGTATATCTCAAAGGGGCTTTTTAAAAAAATGTATGTTTAGGAAATTGTGATACTCATTACAGGAAGGTAAAAGAAAAGTTACCAAGGTCATGACACCCATTCGATCCAGTTCTCTGTTGGGGCTGCGGGGAATGCGCCTCGGAGTGGAGTGGCCAGAGCCGGGTGGAGAACCGCCCAATGACGAGCCAGCATATAGCGACGGAGGGATGGAGCTCATAGAGCGGAAATGTCCTCCAAGGCTATCACCACTGCCTACCCGGCACTCTATCTCCTCTGCCCGGATAGCGGTGCTCTCCTTCTCCTCTTGGATCATTCTGCAAAGTGAAAGAAAGGTGAAAATATGGCAATATTTACATGGAAATGGGGTTACATGAGACAAGTGTGTGCTTGTTATAGTGGTACCTGATTTCATTGTTGATAGCATCCAGCTGCTCCTGCAACATCAGGGCAAGGGTCTGTGCATCAGCCTGGCCAGCGGGGGACAGCAGGTCCACCGAGCTGAAAACTGTCTCTCGATCCTCCTCCAGGTCTGAGGCGTCCATGTCGCTCTCAAAGGCCTGTGCCACATTTGCCAGCACATTAGCCTGTTGCATGCGCTCCCACTCCTGCTCATTTAAAGTCTGCACCTACATTTATACACATAGGTATAAAACAGGGAATGAGAATGGAGAGAAGGAAAGAAAGATACCAGGAAAGAAGACAGTATGGAGAAAATAATAAAAGGGTTGGAGAAAGCAGGCAGCAGGCATGTGAGAGGATGTCAGGCAACAGAGCAATACATAGTTAGATCCTAGGGTGTTTGTCATTGATGCAGCACACAGACACCGTCACTGTTATCTCAGGCACACTGACTTACATGTCGCTGATTGTCCGTAATAGTAGCAAACAAAGAAGCGGGGGAGAAGAAGAAAAGCATCAGAGAACTCAAACATTAGACTGAAACAGGAAAGAAAGAAAAAGCCGTACAAGGCAAACAGCTAAGAGATGTTCTCAAATAGTGGATTAATTAAACATGAATAACCAGATCTGTCGTTTAACTGCTTTATGTCTGCAGGTGTGAGCTTACTTTGGAAGGTTCATCCCGTAGCGCTGCCACGCGTCCCTTCTGAGGCCGTCTCAGGACGAGAGCGCTGCCATAATGGTCCGAGTTACTGTCCATCATCGAAGAGGCCGACACTGGATATCTGAAATCTGGGGTGCTGCCCAGCTGAGACCGCCTTGAAAAACACAGTCACACCAATGAAAGTCATTCATGAATGAATAGGAAACTAAGAGGTTACATCAGGTGTATATTTTCAGTCAATGACTGAATGATTTCAGTCACATCTGTAGACCATCTGACATTTTGACAAATTGGACGGGAAAACAACAGTTCCTGCAGCGTCTGTGGCCGGTCTGTTAATATCAACACGGTACTGTATTGATTTTGGAGAACATTAGGTTGCAGTCGTGCAGCTGCAACTTGGTGCAGAACGAAATGGCCATTACGTGAAATGGCTATGGTTGTTATATTAGCCTCGATAGAAATTACCTGCTTCATGCGACGTTCAGTTCAAGAGGCTACACCATCGTCATATGCAAAGCATGTATTTTATGCTACATAAAAAAATAAACATTTAAGTAAATAAAATGAAGCTTTATGGTAGAAATACAATTACTGGCCACTTTGTTAGTTACACATGTCTAGAACCAGGTTGGAGCACATTTTACCTTCAGAACTTTTTACAACAACATGCTGGAAACTGTCCCCTGATGCTTTATTGACATAACAGCATTACACACTGCTGGATTGAGCTCTGGTGACCGTTAACGCCACTGGAGGCCAGTGACGTTTTTGAGCTTTGTGACATGATGTGTTTTGTGCTCAAGTTGGCTACACTGTGGTTATAAAGGGGATATGTTCACCAACAATACTCAGGTAGGCTGTGTTGTTTACACAATGTTCAACTGGTACTAAGAAGTCCAAACTATGCCCAAAAAAATACTCCCAACATCATTAGGCCACCATCAGTCTGAACAGGATAGCTCTAAGGCCGGATGGATCCATGCTTTCATGTTTTTTAAGCTATTTTGTGACCCTACTATCTGAATGCAGCAGAAATCAAGAGTCATCAGACCATGTGTGGTCTTTTAGCTGCACTGCTTCAGGGTTCAACATTCTTAGCCTGGCGGGGCGAAGGACACTGTCTCAGCTGAACTGTGGACACGAACACACACACATACACTGATATGCACACACTCATCCCCCCTCCCTTTCCAAACGCCTTCGATGCTTGTGCCCTACCGGGGAAGATGGCAGTCAACTGGACCAGCGCAGACATGCTGCAGGACCGGATGCGCTGTCTACACCGGCTCTCTCTTACCTTTACCCGCCCCTGTTGCTTGTCTTGTGTTTCTATGGTGTATTGATAGTCATGTGCTTTTTGTGCTGAGGTGTTTTTTCTGTTATCAAACTGTTCTCCCACTAGGAGCTCAGTCTGAGTGGAGTTTTTTTTCTCCTCCTCTTACCTCATGTTATGTATTTTTGTTGTTTTTTCCTATCAGCCTACCTTTCTGACATGTCTCCCCAATGTGATGTTTGTGTAAAGTTGGTCAGAAGGTTCCTTTGTAAGTGCGCATGCGCCATTAGCGTGCTGCCTGCTGTAACCCTAATTTCCTTCGGGATTAATAAAGTATTCTGATTCTGATTCTGTGTGTTCTTGATGTTCTTCTCTGTAACTTGGTTGTGTTACTCTTTTCCTACTATCATTTTAAAGCAAACTGTTCTTTCTCCTCTGACCTCAATGAGGCATTTTCAAACAGCATGTCTTTAGATTGGATACTCTGGTTTTCTCACACAAAGACAACCCAAACAGGTGGATTTGAACCCAAGACCTTGCTGTGAAAACAGTGCTAACCACCGTGTCACTGTGCCGTCTTCTGGAGAAAGGTTTTATAGTCGGATGTAGGGCTGGGCCATATCATACCGTTCACGGTAATACCGGTGTAATGTTGGGCAATGATAAGAAAATGAAATATCGCGATAGAATATGGGTGAAACGCGCATGCGCAGTGCCTTTGTTTACATACGCACATGGCGGCGACGCAGAAAGAGAAGAGCGAAAGCAAATCGTTGAATGAAACGGATGAACCAGAACTGGTTTGTAAAAATGCTGCAACTTTAGTGGTGTGGAACTGGTTTAGCTTTCGTCCGTCAGATACACAGCAAAGCACTATTTTTGGTAGAGCATGCTAGCGGGCCGACGTTATTACCGTATTTTTTGGAAAATATGGCACACTTAAAATCATCCTTTGATTTTTCTGAAAATCGACAGAGCCCCTTATAATCCCGTTTTGCACTAATAAAGTTGAGTAGTTGTAAAGTATTTTGTCTAGTGTCAATTATATTGTCAGTTATATCATTATCGCAAATTTTCAATTGTATATCGTGATAAATATTTTTGGTCATATCGCCCTGCTCTAGTCGGATGAGAAAGATTGATATTTGTGCACAATAACATGAAAAACGTGGAGAATTAAAGGCACCAACTCTCAAGCATGGTGGCGATAGCATTGTGCTTCAAAGCTGGTTTACTGTCAGTGGTACTGGCACATTGAACAAACTAAATGGAATAGTGAAGACGACACAGTACCTCTAAATTCTTCAACTTTACTTTAAATCAACAGCTGGACAATTGAAATTTGGACACAGTTAGGATGACTATGTGTTTGGGACAGTGATACCAAACACATACTCAAACTTGTTTTGGATGGATAACACAAATCAAACAAACACCCGACCTTAACCCTGCGGAAAATTTATGGACTCTGCTTAAAAAGTCTGTGGTAGGAAACCAAACAATTAAAATCAACTCTAAATATGAATCCACAGTTATGCTACAAGTCTGTTGATGGATGCCAAAGGTGTCTGGCTGGGGTGAAACCTCATCACGTTATCCAGAATAAGTGTATGTACATTTCTGACCTTAACACTAGATATCACCCAATAAAGTGGCCATTAAATGTAAAGCATACTGCCATCACCAATGACATGTGAAACTTTTTTGGGTCAGTATCTTGACCACGGACGTTTTGACATAACAGTGGACAAAGTGTTAAGCAACCACCTGAGTTCCTCATAGTTTCCCAGCGAGATATAAAAGTCAAATCATTTCACTAGCTTACCCATGCAGTAGCGAGTTGCTCCTGCTCCTTCCCTGCTCATTCTCTGCCCTCATAGTCTCAATTTGGATTAAGAGCTGCTCCTATGAGAGAAAGCATGTTACAGATATTCTTGTTACCTACTGTAGCCATGAAGAGAAAAAACACCACTGCTATAGAACAATTTAGAAAAAACAACCCAAAATATAAAAACACACAAACAGGAGGAATTCTTTATTTTTATTTCCTTACTTTCTCATGGTGGGACTCCTCAATTAATTTTTTGGTGTGCTCGAGTTCTCGAATCAGGGCATTCTGAGAAACAGGAATGATAAGAAATGCTTAACATGACACATGACTAGCCATGCGACACAGATTTAACAGGAACAACAAATATTTATTTAGTTAGTTAGTTATGAATACTGTGTCCTCAGCTTGCCGACGTCTTTGTTCATCAGCCTAACTTTAGAATTTGGCACTAGAGAAGTGCTCTACCTTATCCTCCAAGGCAGACATCCTCTCTTTGAGGTGAAGCTGAAGTCTTTCATTGGACTCTGAGAGGAGCTTATCCACCGTCTCTGACAGACGCTTGTTGTGCTCCTCATTCATCTTCTCCCGTTGCCGTGCCTACGAAAATAGCAACATTTTTATACAACGCACAGCTGTAGCAATGCAATGAGAATCAAGCTTCCAGTAAGAACATTTCCCCTCGTTCTCACCCTGAGCAGCTCCTGGTTTTTTTCCTCGAGCTGGGCCTCCAGCTGCCTCAGTCTCTCTTCAACATTGCCATGGCGTTCCTCTGCCTGAAAACAAAGGTTAATGAGAAAAAACTACAAATCTGTACAAATATGTTTCTCTGATTTCATGTATTTAATCCACGCAGGGCTGAAAATCTCTAAAGCCAGACCTTACTATCCCAAACCCTCTACCATCCATCCTGGAGAAGGACCTTGCTAAAAGTCTTTTTATTGTACTGCTTCAAGGTTCAACATACTTTTTTTTCCCCCCTGTGTTTGACATTATGAGAACAGGTCCTTCGAAAGGATGAAGTCACCAACATTTACATATTTTAAAAGGAGCAAAAAGCCAAAAACATGCACTGTAACACAACCCAAAAATAATAAAGCAGCTCATGCGTCCCATAATGCAGATCTACCGTATGGCAGCCTTATCTAAGTTTCACCACTGACTACACACCTGGGTTATGAGGGTTACCGGTTCCTAAAACATTTAGATTTATGCAAAAGCCAACAGGCAACACAGCCTGATCTAGTTTTCTTGTAGCTCTTATAGGTGGGGTCTCCATAAGTCTTTGAGAAAATCAGCTGGAACTTCCTGTTTGTGTCAAGACACCAAAAACTAGGTGCCTTGTGTTTCAGAGGAGAGGAGACGAAGGGTGTCACCACGAACTATCAACACCGCTTACTAGCACATGAAGCACAAACACAGAAGCTGTACAGATAAAGCCAGATCACAGCTAGGATTCAGGTTTGACAGAGTATTTTGATCAAGTTTGAAACTGCACTTAACCAGGAATGTATTCTTTGTTTCACAGACTTCAGGTACATTTGATTATTTTGGCTTGATTTCATCTGAAAATCTAAACACACTAGATTTGCTATTGGTCTGGTTAAATTCAGCAACAAGGGATAGTGAACCTCCCAGTAAGCAAAAAAGGATTGGTTTAGCCATCTGGATAAAGCTGGTCTACCTTTTTCAATATCTTAGTGCCTTTAGAGCCACACAGAACACACTAAAGACGGAGGTGGTAGGAACAGCATGAAGAACACACAAAGACAGCATGACAGACACAAATGAGAACATGATAATAATGCAAACATTTCAAGAGACTGAGCACAATTTCAATTAGTTGCTGAAGGGAGAAAGCCTGTGTTGCAAGTTGCACAAATGAAATAACATAAGAAACCAGGGCAGTCATTTCTAAGTGTGTCTGTGTCTCTGCTGTATTCTGTATATTAAGTGTGCGGTTTAAGCACCACTCAAAGAGGAAATAAAAATCATTGCCATTAAAAATGCAGGGATGAGACACGGCAGTCTGCTTCTTTTCTCTGTTTGTTTCTGAGTCTTTAAACAGGCGTAAATAAATGAAATGAATGACACTAATTAAATGAACAAAGAAACAGAAGGGGCGGACGGACAGACTAGAGAAAGAGATGACTTTGTAGATTCTACTCACTTTCTGATAAACATTAAAAGGTTCAGATGAGTAGACCAATGAAAAACACTATATTCAAAAATGTACAGAGAGCCAGACAAAATACTAATAAGGTGATACGATGCTGTTGCAGTGCAGTTATGCAGCAGGATGTTTTGTCCAAAATAAAGATTCTAACTATAAATGGATAAGAACAGGAGCTGAGTTTCTAAAAATAGGTCACTGTGAATATTTGGAGGAACATAAATAATGGCTTCCTCAGCAGCTTCCATGCAGAGTTGCTGTAAAGGAACCTCTTTAACATATCTGGTGACGTTACGCAAACTTGTACCTTTATTCAGGTATTATGAGGTGATGCAATTTTGAGTCAGCTCCATTTAAAATAAATACATATATACACAGAAATGCAATTACAAATGAACAGTAGTTTTAAAAAGGTGCTGATGCTGATACCTTTGTGAGAGCAGCGACCCTCTGGGCTAACTCGGCTTCCACCTCTGGCAGCGTCTCTGCCTTCCGGATGGTCTGCTGCAGCTTCTGCTCAGCCAGTTCCAGCTTTTCCTGAAGTTGCCGGTTTCTCTCTTCAGTCTACGACAAACAAATCAAACCCAAACAGTCATGAGCAAATACGTTTAAGACTGTTTTGTCCCTTCATTCCAGTCTCAAAGATGGCTTTCAGATCCACAAGGAGCAGAGAGTACCAGAAAACACACTTCAGCACAGGGGCAGAAAAAGAAAAACAAAAGGGAGATGGGGTCAAGGGATGCACGAGGGTGGGAAGAGCAGGAAGCGAGTGACAGAACAATCAAAATGACACAGAGACAAACAAAAACCAAGAGAGGAGGAGAAAGACATCTCCATCTCCACTGAGTACATGTAAAGAAACAAGCCAGTGTCTTCAAGGCTTCCCATTAAGAGCCTGCTGCGCTGCTCAGTGTGTGAATACAGCAAGAATTCCTCAATAGGAGTCTGACAACTGCAGGCAATTCCTGCTGGCAGCCAACTCTGAGACTCAAACAATAAATTCCTCACTTGTCTGCATACCAGATTAAAGTGTGTGGGCGCTTGCAGACAATAGCAATATGATGAAATGACTGCAAATTACAAACAAACTGATCCAATTTTCTCTAATGCCAAACACACAATTAACTGATTATCTGAGTTGTGGTGGCTTTATAAAGTCTTAAACAAACAGCACGGGACCTACTTGTCTGTAGAGGGAGTCTTTATTGGCCACTTCATTCTCCAGCTTGTCGTTGAGGTCGTGGACAGAGGTAGCCTCTCGCTGAGCTGCCAGGTAGCGCTTCTCTAGAGTGGTAATCCTCTCCTCCATGTCTTCCTTCTGAGCCATAGACTGTATGCATAAACATATTGCTTTAGAGTTCTCAGCCTTTGTGACAGGAATCCTTCTGATTGGGCATCTTTACACGAATATGAGAAGAAGACAAGGCACTAAAAGAATCCTGGTACTCAAACATGAGCAAACATGTTAACGCTGCTTATACTGTCCTGCTGTGCAATGTTTAATGTCATGTTATCATGTTTATAGAGCACTGGATCTTTTGAAGCACTCAGCTGTTAAAATCTATAAAAACTGTGCTAAAAACATTGACAGATGTGTGTGAACAATGCACACATGTACAAAGTCGCAACCTCATATGTCATTACATCTCTTCGTTACAAACAGATCGTGTCCTCTTTACCTCTCTGAGGTCTCTCTGTAGTCTTGTGTTCATGTCTTCAGACTTAATAAGGTCCTTTCGGGCTGTGTCCAGGTCCTCCTCCAGCTCAGTGATGCGTGATGCCATAGCAGCCATGCGCTCCTTCATTTGGCCCAAATCGGCCATCTGACGGTCCATTACCTCCTGGAGCTCGCCAACCTTACCGAATCCAGGTGCAGACTCGTCTTCCTGGCTCGACGAACCGTCCGATGACCGCTGTAGGCAGATTGACATCGGCTTTAAGATGTATATACAGGATATTGTGTTTTTTTCCTGGATGAGCGTTGTGCTGTTATTGTTGGCTATTTGATAATCAAGAAGTTTGAGTAAATTAAAGACTTGTGATGGGAAAAATGTAAACATCTTGCACTGAAAATTCAAATGATCACTGCCTGCAAGACAGGACTTGGAATGGATTTGAACTCCTGAGAGTTGATTGTCCTCAGACAATGACAAGCTGATAAAGATTATTAATTGAAGTACAGAGAAAACTGCAGGATACCCGCTTTTACCTGCTTTCTAATTTTTGTAATTTGTTTGTTTGTATGACAAACACACATTCTATTTCATCATTTTAATCAATTAAAGGGAATGAAAATGTAAAATTAAAATAACACACATGTATTTTGAAACTGTAACACCCAGGATTATTTGTATACTTGTAATTGTTCTCATTCTTAAAGCTGATAAGAACAGAACAATTCTACCTGATCATGTTCACTACAATACATTACAATATCACAGCAAATTAAACTATTTAATCCTCTAGACATTTGTAAAACATGAGCAACTTTGTTGCCCTTTGGTTCTCACAAACATGCCACTTCTTATACGCTGTTGAGTAAGCTCACCTTGCCATTAGTGCTTGGTGTGTTTTCAGAGTTGTGGTTAACCTCGCTGGTTCCATCGGCCAACCCTCTCTTCTGACTGTTCTGTTCCCTGAGGTAAGCCAGCTAAGGAAAAGACCAGTCTGTTAGCACCCTGCCAAGTCATTCATTGATTTGTTGAACTAAACAACTATAACATTAACCAATAAACAAAGTGCACAATTCTTTAAGACTTCCTTTCATCCTGTAACATATTTTAAGCAAGTGCATATTTAAATGTTCACACAAACGCCTCACAGGTCTTGTCTTAGGAAGTTACGTTTCTTATCAAATGAGGCAGGTGTTTGATTTTATGTGCAATGGCATGCAGGCATGTGTGTGGTCCCAGTTTGACTTCCAGGAACAAAAGATGACTGCAGCACTGTAGCGTGAAGCAGAGAGGAAATCTAGGACACCTCCCTGAGATCCTCTGGGCCTTTAGTCAATTTTAATCCCATTCAGTACACAGAAGACTCCGGATTCTTCGTACCTCATACACATGAGCTTTGAATATAAATTTCTTTTCCAGACTCAGCAGCACAGATAGACAGGATACTATAATTATTAACATTATTATTCTGATAAAAAAATATTAAGCAATGTTTTACTGATGCTTGTAGCTTACAGGCAGCAGCATTTATAAGTCTAAATCAACGAGTCTTTTCATCAGCTGTCACCGAGGACACTTTGTCATTTGAAGTGTGAACCTATTGAAACATGGTCTTCTCGTGTCAAGATGGCGCCAGTGTGTACGGTCTGCCGTCTGACTCTGTTTGTACTAGTGTTTTATTTTTACTTTGTTTTAAAACATGCTAACTCTCTGCTTGTATATGATCGCCAAATGCTGCTGGCTTTAAGATCCTCTCAGTTAAAAACTCTTTATTGCAATCGTGGATATCAGGGAACCTTCTCCCCACCGCTCCTGTCAGGAGTTCCAGCTTGTCTCCGTTGTGTTCCGGCGCCACCTCAACTGAGAGGGCGCCGCAGACGCCGTGGGAAACGCAGTGGCTTATTGGTGAGAATGAAGGCTACCTGCACACGATTTCGGAAAATACCTCACCCTATCCCGACTGGATTTGACCGCGTCAACTACTGGCACTCTCTGGACATGGCTTACACTTGCCTGACACCTGTTGTCGGGCTTACGACAATAACCCCGCGCCAGCGTCTCCCCCGTCTTCGCTCAGGTGGAGTAAACCCTCAGAACCTACGGCCGATAGGTCGGGCACCCACATCGGCCGCTGAGCCACCGATACCACTAAGATCAAGTCTTGTTAATGCTCGATCGCTAGCAAACAAAACTTTTATTCTTAAGGACTTCTTTACTGATCGGGAACTGGATTTAACGCTTTTAACGGAAACTTGGCAGAGAGTCGGTGAGTCCAGCTGTTTTACTGAACTTTTACCGCCTGACTGTGAATATCTTAATGTGCCGAGGATGACTGGGCGTGGTGGTGGAGTGGCGGCTGTTTTCAGGAAGAAGCTCTCTTGCAAACATCTCTTAACTGACTCGTATTCTAGTTTTGAACTTCTGACGTTTTAATTGGGGCATCCCCGCCCGATACTCGTTGCAGCTGTATACAGACATCCAAAATACCACAAGGACTTTTCAAACTTCTTAGCTGGAACTGTGCCAAACTACGATCGAATCTTAATCGTTGGAGATTTTAATATTCATGTGTGTTGTCCCTCCATTTCGCTGGCCAGAGACTTTTTAAGTTTGATAGACTCCTTTAGTCTTGCTCAACTTGTGTCTGGGCCAACCCAGAAACAGGGTCATACATTGGATCGTGTGCTGTCTTTAGGGTTACCGGTCCTAAACATGGAAATATGTGATGCTGTTTTTTCTGATCACTGTCCTGTTGTTTCTGATATACTTTTATCTCTCTGCCATTTTACACCTCTTATTTCAACACGTCGTTATCGTGTTTTTAAACCAATCTGCAACAGAAGAATTTTCTATTGCTTTTAAAAAAGTTTTAAGATCTCCCCTTGGCTTTGGTACCGAGGAAATGACAGTTAATTTTTATGATAAATGCAAAACTGTCCTTGATGAGGTCGCTCTTTTTAAAACTATAAGCTCGAAACAACGACCAGACCCATGGATAAATAAGGCCACTCGTTCAGCCAGACGAGAGTGCAGGAAGGCTGAACGTAAGTGGAAAAAAGATGGGCTGCAGATAGCCTTTCTCATGTTGAGAGACGGTCTGTACAGGTATCAGGACATTATAAAAGCAGAAAAGTCTAGGTTTTTTTTCTAATGTTATTGAGAATAGCTCCAATAATTCTCGGGTTCTTTTTTCAATTATTGACTCTGCCCTGAATATTTCCCCAGCTTCTTGTATTAATAGTTCCTCAGACACCTGTGAAAGGTTCCTGCAGTTTTTTATCATTAAGATAAAACGGCTTCGATCTATGATCGCCCTGCCTTCACATGACGTTTCTAAAATATCCACCTGCTCTGCTGTTTTTGATCAGTTTGAGCCTGTGTGTCTTGATCAGGTGGAGGAAGTATGTAGTGGCACAAAGACATCATCGTGTCCAAATGACATTATTCCAACACATCTTCTAAAAAAGATTTTTAAGGTTGTCAGTTCTGACATTTTAGCTATTTTTAATAGCAGCCTTAGCTCAGGTGTTTTGCCAGTATGTTTTAAACATGCTGTTGTACAGCCTGTACTTAATCTTGACTCCTCTGTCCTCACTAACTTCAGACCTATTTCAAAGCTCCCCTTCCTGTCAAAAATTTTGAAAAAGATTGTATTTGTTCAGCTGTAATCTTTTGTAAATGGACACAATGTTCTTGAGAGGTTTCAGTCTGGTTTTAAAACTCTTCATAGCACAGAAACTGCACTTTTAAAAGTTCTTAATGATCTTTTATTAGCCACTGACTCAGGTGACTCAGCTGTGCTTCTGCTTTTAGATCTGACCGCTGCCTTCGATACTGTTGACCACAGCATCTTAATCTCACGGTTGGAGCATTGTGGTGTAAAGGGCACCCCATTAGAGTGGTTCAGGTCATACCTGTCTGACAGGACCTTCTCTGTGAGCTTTGGCGATTTTATCTCTTCCCCTTACTTTTGGTGTTCCCCAGGGATCTATACTGGGGCCAATATTGTTCTCCATTTATATGCTGCCTCTAGGTCTAATTTTTAGAAAATATAACATTTGTTTTCATTCATATGCCGATGACACTCAGATTTATCTTCAACTGAAGGGAAACAGTCCTGCCTCACTAGAACCCTTACTTCAGTGTCTCGGTGAAGTTAAATCTTGGATGGCCTCTAACTTCCTTAACTTCAATGAGAACAAAACCGAAGTGATAATTTTTGGACCAAGCGGCTATCCCAGCACCTAGCCAGACCAGCCTGGCAAGGCTGCAGTTGGTCCAGATTGCTGCAGCTCGTCTTCTGACACGTACTAAAAGATGTGAACACATTTTCCCAGTGCTTGCCTCTCTTCATTGGCTCCCTGTCCGCTTCAGAATTAATTTTAAAATTTTATTGTTGACTTACAAAGCCCTGAATGGACAGGCTCCCGGGTATTTGTCTGACCTCTTGCAGACTTATACCCCCCCCCTTAGATCTCTTAGATCAAGTGATCTTTTGCTTTTAGCTGTACCAAGGTCGAGGCTGGTTCATAGAGGCGATCGAGCATTTGCAGTCGTAGCACCTAAGCTGTGGAGTAATTTACCCCTATACATCAGACAGGCTCCCACTGTCAATCCTTTTAAATCTTATCTTAAAACGCATTTTTATTTACTGGCTTTCAATACAGCATGAGAGTTATTTGTTAATTCATATTTGGTGTTTGCTATCAATACTCTAAGTTATTTTATTAGGTATGTTGTATTCTTGTACTTTGGTCAACGCCCCTGTTGTAATTGCTACAACAGGGGCGTTGCTATATAAATAATTAAACTATTAAACTATTAAGGTGGCAGCAGCAGCAGAATCCCAATACAAGTTTAGTGAGAGCATAAACCAAATATAAAGATAAAAGTAGACTAGATGGGTAGTTAACACTTCCATTTTAAATACAACACACATAACTTTACCTTCTAACTCACCACTACCATTCACACCTATGGGCAATTTAGAATTATCAGTTAACCTAACCCCAGGAACTGCACGTCTTTGGACTGTGGGAGGAAGTCAGAGCATCTGGAGAGAACCCATGGAGGAGAACATGCAAACTGCACACACAAAACAAACCTAAGTAAACTTCTCTGTAGTAATTCTTAATATATTGTGTTTTCTTACTTCTTTGTGTGAAAAGGTGAGCTGTTCCTCCAATGCGCTGCATCGTTCCAAAGCAACACGAAGTCGCTCCCTAACCTTGAAAATATGAAATGGACATAAAGCAACATGTAACTCCAAAAATGATGAACAATGGTTCACATGTCGACATGCACCAATACTGCAAGAAAAACGGTTTAACAGAATTGTACCTTTTCGTCGAGGGCTTTATGGTGTTCAAAAAGTGACTTCAGGGCTTTGAGGACCTCCACTTCACTTGAGACGCCTGCTGGAGATTGAGCCTGCCGCTTCACCACAGTCATCCTCAGACTGCGCTCATGGCGAGACACCAGGCACTCCAAGTGTTCTAGCAGGAGCTGGATACACAGACAGTTACAAAAAAAAAAAAAAGTCCAAATCATTTCTCATCATCGACTCGCATCTGAAAAACTTTTTAAGTAAACAAATGCAAAACCAGTCAAAATAAGAAAGATAAAAGTCAGCACTAACTGCTGCTGCAAAGTGCTTTATCATTTGTAGCTGAAATATTGTGATGACTAAGCAATTTGCAATGCCCTAAGCTGTGACAACAGACACTGTCTGTTCTGTCGGTGCTATGACAACCATCTTTTCTCATAATAGAAAAAGACGGAAATCTGACAAGTATTTCCAGGTAGAGTGTGCAGGCCCAACTAAATGCTTCTTATTGACAGCTGATCCTCTGTGAATGTGTGTGCAGGACGATCTACTAACCCGTGTGTTGTTTCTCTCGGCCTTTAGTTCTGCAATCTCCTCCTCCTTTTCCAGAAGCTGCTCTCGGCACACGTTCAGCTCCTTTGTTAGTGCAGCAAATTCCTAAAATAGGAATGGATAAATTCAGTAACATGTAACAACTACTTACGAGGCCTTTTTTTTTTTTTGGGGGGGGGGGGGGGGGGGGGGGGGTAGCTTGGGAAAAAACATTGGTGGCTGGGAAGGAGGGAAATTGCACATTCAAAGTTAAAACTTTGATCATGGGTAAAATAAAGTGTCGCTGCAGCAATTTCATATCATTTTCTAAAAGTAGGTGGAGGTTTTTAGATCAACTTCTTTTTATTGATGTTTTTATGCTACACATCATAATCTGATAATACGCAGTCTGTCATGACCTGCTCTCTCTCACTCTCCCCATCACTTGGATCAAAGTGTTCACATACAGTAGCATGATTAATAATATTATAATTAAAAATAAACAAACTAAAAACACCTTCATATTCAAAAAGTACAACGCAGTTAATATAGGTAAATTATTACCATGTATGTGTTTGTACTTCACATATACAAACACACGCATAAACACAAACACATTCATATGTGTAGAATAGTCAACATCTTATAATGGCAGCTAGTTTCTAAGAGATGCACGGAACATCTCTTAGCTTTTTTTAGTTTCAACACTGACATCACCTCAGTATTTCAGACACACGTTCATTTGACCCAGTAACAACCTGGACCATACATCACACATATAAGATGAGATAAGACTTTAATGATCCCACGGCAGGGAAATTCTTGCATTACCTCAGCTCAGGTACAGATAGAAGGAAAATACAAAAAATACAAATAAACACATAGAAAATAAGTAAGATAATACACTATATACAACGGTTGCATACACTGTATGTGATTATGGATATGGTTGTGGAAATATGCAAGACATAAATTTAGCTATTCTACCACTACTATTCCTATGTAAGTAATAGATATCTATTTATGCTATATACCTAATCAAATCCTGTCCATTTACAGCAAATTAATATGTCACTGTATATGTTCCACAACAGATTATCAGACTCTAAAACTAATACTGCTCCTCTCTGGTGTATTTGTTCATTGCTAGTGTTAAGATGTCAGTTTAACACACTGTCTTCTGCGATGACGGTTTGTTTTGAAGCCAGCGCCATGACTGCATACCAAGCGCATTCCTTTCTTTCCTTGCCGGTGCCGACAAGCAGACAGCCATGTTTACGGCTTTAAAAAGAGCCACAGTTGGCAACCCCCTAGTTTCCACAAGTTATCTTAACGGCTTCACACTTATTTTTTAAATCTGCGGCAAAGTTTTATTAGAAACCTCTGCCTGCTGACAAGAGTATCTATCCTTTATAGATCTTTCTGGTATGAGAAGAAAATGAATGGACAGTCATACGCCTCAGTATATGTAATTGCAGAATGGAGCTTTTTTTAATCTTCCATCTTTCTGTGGTTCTCTTCCAACAAATATCCACTCACACAGACACAGCCACAGATACACACAAACACACAGAGCTTGTAAGGATTACATGCATGGTTGGACCGCTAAAGAATTTGCCATCCTGATTTTTTGCCCTGTAGCACAAGCACCCTGAGTAGTAAGACCTTCTTGCAATGCTTCTGAGGGTAGGAAGGTGGGGGGTGGGGGGTAGGAGGGCTGCTGGAACTGATGGTTCTTTTCAGTCACTACCACAACTATTCTCCCTTCCCTTCATTCCAGCCTCTGAGCTTTTCCAGCACTTGGCACAGATTTTGCTCAAAGGGTTAGTTTCCTATTGGCTAGAACCAGGGTCTTCACTTTCTGCTGGCCAATAAGAGACTGAAAGGCAGGCTCAGGGGTAATTACAGAGTTGCTTATTTCCTACATTCCACAGCAGAGGCTGAAGTTAGAGAAATATCAAGGTTGCGTATAAGCCATGTCTTAATTTATCATGCATTACCCCTTACCCATAGCATTCTTTAACTCATTTATACACAACATAAATAAATAAACAACATATTGACTCTGATACATGACAGACTGACAGAGTCACAGTGTAACTCACTAAGGTACAGGGAGCCTGAACCTATCATGCAACAAAACAAAAAAGAAAAACAAAAAATATCCAAACACCCTGAAATCTGACCTAGGCTGGAACCTTTAAAACACACACATATAAATAAATAAATCAACAAAAAAAATAGTATATGGGTAAGTTTTATGTTGCTTCTCAACAAGCACATCAATCTGAGCATATCAGTTGATTTCAACACCACCCTAGATCAGCTTTGACTCTGATGCTCTTGCGTACATCCTATTGGCAAATCTAATGTGATTTTTATCTTGCCCCTTCTGCAAATTACTCTGCAACTCATCATTTTTGCTATTCATGCCATTTCTCACCAATGTCACGTCTACTGTCACTAATGTATTCTCTGTTCTTCAAGGTGTTTTTGTTGCTTCCTGTATTTTGGCTGGTCATTTATGCATGTGGGCAGGGATGTGAGCCCTTCCTGTGTTAGGCTTTCCATGCACGCGCTTGAAGGGGCAGGGATGTCCCCAAACAGGCTTGACAATAAATATACTCAGATTTAAGCATGGTGCATTTTCTTCAATTTAGAAATAGTGTACCTAACACAAGCTTTTCAGGGAAAACCATACTCTGCACCACTGTTCCCTCTAAGCTGAGCACGTGAGCAATCGCGCACTGCTAACACAGTCTCCGCGCACAGAAAATCAGCAAAATAAAATAAATACATGTATTTACTTTAATTCCAATTCAGACTGGATTTTTTTTTTGTGCGCAGCGCAGAATTTCTGTGTGGGGAGACCATGTGAGCAATGCGCGATTGCTCACGCGCTCAGCTTAGAGGGAACATTGCTCTGCACCACACTCTCCACTTAAACGCCATTGTGAGAAAGAGTCATGTTTGGATTATAATACAATTAAAGATTTGGTTGATTCAGACACAGAGATAGGGCTGCTCAATTAATCGAATTTTAATCACGATTACGATCTGGGCTTTCAACGATCATTAAAAATGACTGAGCCAATTATTAGCCCCTCCCTCGTGCTTTACTCTCGCGCTGCTCCGTGTGGCAAATCGAGCGCACCTCTCTGCGTTTCGAACACGTGTCACAACAATTAAGAGCAGCGGTCTCCAACCTTTTTTGCGCCACGGACCGGTTTATGCCCGACAATATTTTCACGGACCGGCCTTTAAGGTGTCGCAGATAAATACAACAAAATAAAACCAGTACCGGTACCGAAAAAAAGAAGATTTATTCATAACACACGTGAAAAGACCCAGGAAAACCGAGTAAACGATAAAAACGATAACAAAATAACGCTGAAAACCGATAAAAACCCTGAAAACTATACATTTCACACCTGAGCCTCAACTCTCGCGGCCCGGTACCAAACGACTCACGGACCGGTCCGAGGCCCGGGGGTTGGGGACCGCTGATTAAGAGGACCCGAGGGAAGCTCGGAAAGCTAAGCAGAAGTTATTTGGAGAGGAGAGTGACTGCCATTGGTTGAAAAGAGAGGTAAAAAAAATCTTCAGTGGTGTGGAAACATTATGGGTTGGCGGAGTCAGACGTGGATCAAGTAGACATAGTGTGAAAACTTTGCAACAGTGTCGTAGCTGCACCACAGAGCAACACTGCAAAGTTCACTAAACACAGATGTTTACATTCTTCATTTATTTTTTACATTGCAAACATTTGCACTGTTATCAGTATTTGCACACTATTTTATATTATTTTTTGACAGTCTTTTAAAGTCATTATCCAATACATTGTTATTGTTAAATAAATATCGTCAAATAATTGAGATCTCAATTTCAGTGAAAATAATCGTGATTATCATTTTTGCCATAATCGAGCAGCCCTACACAGAGATTTAAAAAATGATTTGAGAAACTAATGTTTTTCTTAAGAAAAACAAAACATAATTTTCAGCATTAACATTATGCATTTATGTTTTTCCCTTTTATTTGGATTGTCTGTTTCATTTAGTATTTCATTATTCTTAGTAAGCTCTCCCACAGAAAAATTCCACCAACAGTATATAGTAAATATTCTTTTTGTGTGGCTTAGTGACATAAAATTTAAGATACTAAAAAAACATTATAGCGGACCAAAATGTGTCCAAGGTGTCAACTTGGAGAATATAAAGTATATTTTTAACATTAAATCTTTTAATTTCTCAGTGTTCATGCTCTAACTGCGAATGTAGCTCTGGCATCAGTGCACAAAGGAAGAAGATCAGGAAACAGTGAGACACAGTTATGTCAATACCAAAGACAAGAATGCACAGCACACTATGTGACAGAACACATGATAAAGCAAGCAGGAATTTTGTGGGCACTATGTTTCATGCTATACTAGAATGATACTGCAATAACCTGCCACTGAAAATAGTACCATAACACCTTGGTAGTGTTTCCCCACACACAGACTTCACTTAGGCGGACTGCCTAGCTGTCATAATGGCAGTCTCACCAGTTAGCAAAGGCCCTTCATGTCAAGTCAAGTACAAGTGTCCTAGCTGACCGTCCACAGCTTGTTGACAAAGCAGACACACGTATAATACATAACCAAAAGTCAGGGCATTGCAACTGCAAGCCAGCAAGTTTCTACAACGGTGTAGGAAACCAATTTTGTACTACATGTTAACATAAGTAAATAATAAACACACTAAATAGGAAATTTAAATTTTTATTTAAAAAGTCAGTAAAACTCAACTGCAGTATCCCGGACCTGTCAGACTGCCGTTCACCTCAGCTGTTAACATGGCTGCTGCAAAGAATCCTGAAGGAAGCTGTGTAACTTTGTGCTCCAACATTGGTTAGTGAAGCATTGCTTCTGTCCAATGACATGAGGATTTTCTGTTTGGTGACAGAAAATTGTTTTTATACACTGACTGTACAGAATCGAGCATTTGGATAGCGCTATTAATGTTACTTTGTGTAAAATTTCACCACTAGAGGTCAATAGATTCACGACTGCAGTCAACTAAATGTTATTGTCTTACATCTCTCAATGCAAGTGTATAACCCTAGCAACTATAGAACCAGCATGTTTTAAAATTTAAAATAAATGTCACTTTTCAACAATTTTTAGCTACAGTCAGTACTACACTAATAAAAATTGTATTAGCATATACATGAGAGGCATTGACAGTGGACAAGTTTAACCTTGCACATAATTTTGACAAACCATAGGAAATGCAGCAATGTTCCAAGAGCAACAGGTTAGCAAATGTGATGATAACGTAATCCATCAAGCCATCCATGCTTCATTTTGTGAAATGAAAACTGGGGGTGAATGAACGAATGGGTCAATAAGACATGCCGTATAAAGCGCTTTGAGCGCTCAAGCAGAACAAAAGGGTACTATATAAGAAATAGTACATCGGGTGCCTAAAGTATAATGACAATGCAAGTTGTAAGTAGGGCTGGGCACTGAGGATTGTTTTAAACTGGTACCAGTTGCAAACGGTTCAGCACAAATAAGAACCTAGACAACCAGTGTTGCTACCATTAGGTATCTAAAGATGATCACTCCACCAAACTTAAATCTCAGTATAGGTCCGCTCCTCCGATACATTTAACAGTTCACTCCTAGATATAATTTACCCATCAAATGTTTATGTAGCTAGAATACATCACTCCTTTAAGTCACCAGCAAGATGTAATTATGTTATCTATCACACTTGTTAACTTTTTGCTCTTGGAAGAGGTCAGTACTTCCATTAGAAACAAATAAAATAGATTTGTGTAAATTGTAGAGGCAAGTGAACTAACAGTCTGTGGTAAGCTGCAGCCAGTGCTCTATTTAAGGCTAACAAATATACACCAGACAAGAAATAAGAGACCCCATGTTGGAGATAGTCAATGTAAAGTGAAAAGATAACGTAATAACAATGACTCCTGTTATTTTCAGCACAATCAAAACATTTGCATTAAAGGACAAAAACTGTTTATCAGACCACCTGTTCAACTAGCTTTAACATGTAGAAAATCAACCTTTCACCTACTCCCATCCGCCGATGTCATGTTTCATACAATAACAGTACACTTTCGAGGCTGACATGAATTGTTAAAAACTAGCTTAAACTATTTGATTTGTGTCTTCAAATGTGGTGTATTCTTGTATAGGCTGTGATAGGAACCGCTATCCTCTCTGTCTAGTACTTGGAGACAGCCCATGTTTTTTTTATTGCTCTCTTCAACTGGACAAAGCATGGAGACAAGGCCATGTCTAAATTGTGAAGCCTTCTATCGTCCCTAGAGGCTGTTTTATACAACAAAAAGACAGTCTAACTGCAGCTATTCTAAGCTACACACGGGTACTCATTTTAAACTTTCATAACAACCTTACACTTTTTAAGAGCCCACAGTGCATGACAATAATTGCTACATTTGTTTTCTGTCCAGTCAGCAGACTGATGCTCTTGAGACTGATCAGAACAGGCCTGCCTTCTACATAATGACTTTAGCTGCTCTTAAAAGCTTATAGGTGCTGAAATGTGACACTGTGCACCGGGCATCTGTTCTCCTAAACGGGGACCCACCATCAAACCTAATTAGACACCACAATAGCTCTGTACAGAGTTGCTAAGCCTGCTACCAAAAAACAAAACAAACAGACAAAAAACCCCACATCAATAGAGAAGAAATCAATTGATTAAAAGAAGGAGAAATTTTTCATTTTTACTCTTCTTTTATGTTACATTTGTGATACAAGTGCATGCAAAGATTCTTGAACAATTATAGATTTATTTAATAAGGGTATATTAATAAAATTGTGAATGCATTATTTAAATGTGCTATATTTTTCCTGCTTCCTTCTAATGCATTTTAAGTGAAAACATTTTTTTTTGTTTGTCTGTTTTTTTAAATGCTTCCACTGCCGACCCAACTGCCAAAATTACATGTACTGGTGCTGCACTGCACCATTTTATGGCTTTTTCCTAAAAATTGCTATGGCACCTATTATTGATGTCAGCAATTGCTCAGTTGTTGCTTCAACAGGTCTATAGGAAAAGACTCAGCTATACATTCTTCACAGGAGAACTACAAAATGAACTAGATCTATAGAATAGAAGTGCTAGCAGCAGTTTGGAAAAGCACTTAAACAATACTTGTGTGCAATAGGTGTAGATACTGCAGTTGTTCTGGCTTTTTGAAATACAGGGGCTGGAATGATTAATAACAAAATAAAGTGCTGTCTGCTCAGTTATAAAGGTACCATCCATTTCTTTCTTTTTTGTGTGATTTATTAATAAACCGTAATAAAATATTCAAAAGAAGGGAAAAATACCCAGGTTTTTCTAAACGAACTGCTCATTGGTTTCCTTTTTCAAAACTGCAATGCTTTAAAGTTTAACTGCAGACAACGTCTGTTAAAACGATGAGAAAAAACAAAAAAACAAAACAGAAAAAAAACCCCAAACCAATTGAATGTATTTATATGCCATGTTAAATGCAAATATATACAAACACTCAATACTTTGGGACAGTATTTTATCTCCTGGATGATGAAGGTTTGGTGTGTTTTCGTTTGTATGTGTTTGTTTCTGCGAGTTTAAGTGTACCATGATTGCTTGTATTTTACTTTCAATCTGAAAAATGTTAGGTAAGCCTTGAAATAAAAAGCAACAACAAGCCTTGGTAGCAACAACAGCAATCAAGCATTTGCGATAACTGGCAATGGGTCTTTTATAGTGCTGTGGAGGAATTTTGGCCCACTCATCTTTGCAGAACTGTTGTAATTCAGCCACATTGGAGGGTTTCCAAGCCAGCGTTTATCTTCACTGATGCATTATCAATCTTTTTGTTGAAAAACTGGGGCTGCGTCAGTTAATGCTCCCAAATTTTTTTTATTCACACACCGCACCAAAGTACCTTTCTATTACAGTTCTGTGTCGTAAACGAGGGTGAAACTCTTGAGTGTCCATGGTAACAGTGGCGCATTGCAGAGACTTGTTTAAAACGAAGCAAAAAAATTTGTGTCAACAATTTTCTACAATTGAATTCCTCAAGGAATCAGTTCAGCCCTAGTGAACACCATGGGTGAAAAGTCATTTTATTAAATTTACACATTCCATGTGTTTGCAAATAGATTTAAACAAAAAGATGAGCTAAAGAACAGGTTTACTCACATGACGCTGTAGAGAAGTGCATCTCATTTAAAATCTTCTTAACACATTTAAAAAAAAAAAAACACTAAAAATGGAGCATAAACCAAATGTTTATAATAAATTCCTTTAGGGTTGTCCAATATCACAAAACATAAGGAATGACAATATTAAAATGTCTATCAAATTATATTGTAGTCTATTGCTTATTTCGTGGTGCGCAAAATACACTTCTTATTGAAATATTCTTTCATTGCTATTTGCAGTAGTCACCATGGCAACCCAGAAGGACCAGCTAAAACAACTTGAGGCATTTGCTCCAAAATGAGGAGCTACACCTCTGTAACAAAGTCTGATATGGACCAGAAAACTACTGTCCAAATGATCCTGCAAACTGGGCACCAGCACAACAAACCACCTCTGCAACCTACAGAAGAATCGCATGAAAGAGTTTCAAGAGAGTTTAAGAATGTGAAGCAAAAAAGAAGCCATCTATTCAACAGTTGAATATTAACCAGAGTTGGACCTTTCAACAGGAAAATGATCTTAAGCACACTGAGAAATGGCTGAAAAAGAAAAAATGAATGAAATATTTGAATCCATTTAAATGTAGAGGAATTTGAAACCAGTATTGCCTACAAAACATACCAAATGTATGCATGTATGTAAAGCAATATCCATTTAAAACAACAACAACAAAAAACCATTCTAGATAATTAATATAAATAGGCTGGTAAAGCTTTAAGAATAAAGCAACTGGCCTTTAAAACTAAACTACATAAAAAAAAAAAAAAAAAGCACTCTTCTCCATTCGTGTCCGTTTCCTTTTAATCTATTAATTCAGCTCACATTTGGCCAAAAGCAACACTTGCACTCTGTCACTTTCTTGTCACTATGTGTAACAAGCCAGCCTTTGTCTCTGTGTCTTACTACTGAGCACTCTCAATTCATGCCTTTGTAGCACTGACCAGAACAGAAAATTTGGTCACTGGTCTTTTAAAAACAGGAAGCACAATATCACCATGGGTGTTATGATTTCAAAGAGATGGATGAAGCCTAACAACAAGGACAAAATTTGACATGTGCTAAGTGAAAATATTATTTATTTTTTTAACCATCCATCCATTTTCTCCCGCTTATCCTTATCAGAGTAGCCTGGGGCTGGAGCTTATTCCAGCTACCATAGGGCGAGAGTTGGGCTACACCCTGGGCAGGTTCATCAGTCTGTTACTAACAGTAGCTTGTAGTCTGGGTGTAATCAGGCCTGAGTGTGGTTAGGGAAATTAAGGTCATCTTTTTGGAAACGTTTGGCTAGGTTTCTTCCCCCTTAATAGACAAAATCATCATTTCAAAATACTGGTGGATGCCAGTGCTACCCCTCAGCCTCCTAGCAAACACACCTATGGTATACATTTGAAATTGTGTTCACAAGATTTTCAGAAAACTTTACCTCTGACCTTGAGGTCGAGGTCACTGAGATTCAAACTTGTTTGAGACTTTTAGTAGATGCACCTGTGGTATCACAATCCTACGTCGCCTCGTTCTCATGTTCACAAATTTGGACGTCCACACTGCCCGACATTCAACCGACATTCGTCAGTCCAACAAACGACATAGGCGATATATTTGCGCAGGTGACTTTTTGAAGGGCGGAGCAATGTAATCATGCAAGGACTGATTTGCACATTTTGATTTTATAAGTTTTGTTTGGAGGGAATATTTTACCTTCTCTTCTTGTTTGTTTCAGTATTAATATAGCTACTTTTTGGATTACTCATTCATTTATTTGAGATGCGCCAAATCACACAAAAGACTTAACATTACGTCTGAGATTTTTTTTAATGTTCAGTGGAAGAAACATTTTGATGTTTAACTTACTTCTTGTTTAATTTTGCATTTGTTGTTTGGAACAGCCTATAAACACGGTTATAGTGGAAAAAAGAAGCCAGTTTCTCTGCGTTTCCCTCCCTACCATTGCGGGTTTTTTAATTAAAATAAAATGTTTTTGTTTTTTTCTGAACATAGGCAATAAAACAGCGCTATTATGTTTTTTCCCGCCGACTGCTTTTTTTTAAGCTTTAACCAACATTATTACAAAACTTACTGATGGGCAAATAAACAGATAAATCGCTCAGTAAAGACAATCGGTGAGAGGCTCAGCCTATCGTCGATAGTCAATATATTCGTCCAGTCGCCCAACCTTAATTTCCGCCCCGCGGATTGACGACACTACCACATCAACCTTTTCTGCCTGAGGGGCAAAGACTCAATTTTTTATATAAAAGGATCATCGTTGACTGATATTAAAATTTGTTTGATGACCTGAATAAGAATGGGTATCGTTAGGTTTTATCCGATACCGGTGCCAAACCGGTACTTTTGAAACGGTGCCAGTGCTTAAACGGTGCTCGAACCAGTGCTTAAAGAATGGAGAACACAAACTTTGTCCAAAAACCTCTTATGTTTTTATTTTTAGCACTCTTTTTTTCTGCAAAATAATAATCAAGTTAGCCTTTTCTGTTAATACAACATACCTCCTTTGGTTGGAACCGGTGCTTAAAAAATGGAAAACACAAACTTTGTCCAAAAACCAAAACGATTTTTTGCTAGCTGGGATGCTAACGGAGAGGGATACAAGTTAGTTGGTTTGCTAGTCTCGGCCGAAGAAGAGTGGTGTTAGCTGGTGTGCTAAATCGTGCAGACAAGACCGCCTTACCGGAGGTAAGTGGTATGACGTCCAATCTACGGTGAAGATCTGGGTTCAGGAGAGACGAGCGAAGGTAGCTAGCGCCCGTTGGGGGGAAAAAAAGCTAACACTCCTGTCTGTGGACAGTTAAGCTAGCCAGCCTACGAAGGTTTAGATATGCAGAGATATCGCTGCGAGAAGAGGTTTTTGAATAACGACTATGTAAAAGTGCAAGGGTGGGCGGCTCTACGCGACATGGTTGTCATGATCATCATTCAATCAGGATTGGCGGAATGAGATAAATGCTTCTGAGGAACATGCAAGGAGGGGTATCCCATAGTGACATCGAAACGAATGTTAGGAATGAGAACTGCATGCACCACAGAGCCACGGCTCAGTGTCTGAGTGTCTAAATGAGTCTCACAGGCCTAAATGTGCACTTGAGCCCATTTATAATTCTTAACATTTGTTTATCTTGCTTACCTTGTTTATCTTGGACTTTTTACTGTATTTTCATAAGTTGTATAGTTTTTTCCTACTGCTTAAAATACTCCCTAATGACCATTTATACTACAAAGTAATTAAGCAATAAACAATTAAATGATAGAAATGTTTTCCATTTTTCACTTTCTACTATAACAATGGGTTGTTTGTTTTTTTACAACTACAGTAACAAAACAAAACAAAAAACAAAACTGGACAGTGGAAAATAAGCTTCCAGAACCTTTCTATAATTTTACACATTTCAGTCCAAAGAGTCGTACTAACAGATTTCTTTCTTTGTCAAAGCAGCTTTTACTTTATCATGTAGTGAACAGTTAAACATGTCACTTCTTTACACTGACAGAAAGGACGTTTCACTGGTCTGGCCCCCTTAAGATCAAAGTGGGCTGTATGTGTCCCAAATTGTAAAATGAGTTTGAGACCTCTGTTCTCTACTGTCCGTGTGTGGAAAAAAATACACCTGGCATCAGGAAAGAAGGCAAGCTGTTGGAGGCAGTGTGACGCTTTAAGGAAGAGAAAAAAAAGCTGTATAGGTCAACAGGACAATAATAACTACAATCAAATAAATATATTCTTGTTGTCCGCCCAATTTGTTTGCACTCAGTTTGAGTTATTAGGACGCTGTGCAGTAAGACCACTAGTTTGTCCTTTTTACCCTCTCAATCCTAGGCGTCACAGACAGACAGCTGAAAACCGCACAGCCAAACGATCATTCCTGTTATACTTCTTTGAAGTCCAACTGACACCTATTGTCTGGAGCGCATGTGTAGTTGGTGCATTATAATGTAAATTCACTGTGAACAAGACTACCTGGTCTCAAAATACAGGTAGGCACATGGACATCCACACGGACCCTATTAGACTTGTGGATGCTGAAACATGTTAGGCTGTAGTAAAATCTTCCAAAGTAGTAATACACCGAACATAACAGTGAGAGAAAGAGAGCAACTTTGTCAGCTTTTCAGTTGTGTCTTCTTACTTGACTATTTGTGGTTACATTATGAACTACTGAAAAAAAATAAAAACTATTCGATTCCTCTACACAATGTAAGTTCCTCCTCTAGCAACCTGCCTTCTGCTGCCAAAGTGGTTTAGTAAGCAGCATACACCTGAGCTGAATTAACTGGCCATAGGCTCATTGTTATTGATATCCAATCCAGCTTTTCGAGTTACCATCTGGCAGAAAGCCAATCCAAATATTGGTGCATTGCTAGTTCAAATCTCATTGTAACATACAATCCAGAAGTCATACAATTCCCCAAACCAAACCACTCTCTGTACTATTTCTTCCAGTAAAGGCTTAGTCTCAGGCAAAAACTGTAGAATGGCAAACACTGAATTTCTTTAAGAATTAATCTACCTGGACTAAGAATAGGATTTTCCTTTAAGAAAAAAGGTCTCTCTCACTTACCTGTGGCAAAGCAGTGTTCAGCTGTCTCTGTAGTGAGTCCCTTTCATGGCTAACTTCATGCAGTTTGCTCTGGGTCAGGCCCAGATTCTCTTGAGTCTCTCTCAGGGTCTCAAGAAGACGATCTCGCTCTTCCAGCATAGACACCATCAACGACTCAAAGTGACCCTCTGAGTCAGATTGAAGTGGTGAACCGGAACCTCGACGGCCTCCGCCATTTCCACCACCAGGGCCTTCGGCCTCACTGATGGTGGGCATCACCTCGCACATCATCTGCAACAATAAAGAACAGGAGAAACAAGGACCTCCGTCACTGTCACGTCAATAAAGCAAAAAAGTCAAAAAGCATTTTGTGTTAAAACAGAATACCAAAACCACTTTGAAGAACACCAAAGAAAAAAACAAACAAACAAACAAACAAAAAAAACCCCCACACACACAGAGATCCTATATTAACAAAATTATTAACAAACTGAGATATAAGATTAGACAGTGGGCAAGTCTGAAAGTCCTCATGAGGGGTAATTTAATCTCCATAGTTTAAATTAACCTTCACAGTAGCTTTTTGACTAACAAAAGGGACAACAAAGACCAAAATCAGTTGAATCTAGTTGACTTACTGTAATGGTTAACTAGTTTGTGCTGATAGTAGTCTATAGAAAAACAATTACGTTAACCCATTCTAGTTAAATTTACTAAAAAGCTGAGAAGGTCTGGGTAATAAGGCCGCTCTCCATATCAAGCGGCTCAAGTCCTGTAGACAGGCTCCTGGACAGAAAACCAGGAGTCATGTGAGTTGGATATAACCAACCTAAAAGGAACAACAACTTCCAATAGGGAACAAGTAGCAGCTAGGTACACCAAAATCTCAAAAACAGTCAACTGCACTTTCCTATAACTGAGGGAAACCATTCTTGATACGTGCCAATTATTTAGAACAAATCTACCTACTAGACCCTTGCAAAGCGAAACGCAAAATCCAAACTAAGGCTTTTTATTGAGGTCAAGCCCCTCTGGATAAACCATGTTTAAGAGGGGGATGGTCACATTGAGGATCTTTGTAAAGGTAGTGACAGATGGCGGGGGGGCACTACCGATACCTACTGCACCATGCATCAAAAACTACAGGATGACAAGTGGAAGTAGAGGACTTTGGCTGACTTACAGAGGAGCGATTCTCGATGCTTTTTCTTTTTTGCAGAGGTGAAGATAAGGGCTAGCTGGGTAGTAAATGAGGTATAGCAAACGATTAAGGGGGCCACCAATTGTTAAAGTAATTACAAATCTATTCAAAGTATTTTTGTATTTTGCATTTTGTAAATTATTATTTTTAATGAAGAACTAGGTCCCCATCAAGAGGATGGCTGGAAGCCGAAATGCATCGACAGTATAGTGCTTGCCCATTGTAATGCTATCAGATACGTCTGGGAGTTAGGTTAAACCCTACAATTGTTTTCTCAAGTATTTTCGTGTTAAAGTTCTTTCTCACCTTCAAAGAATATTATTACTCCAAGTTCCTTCGTAAATCCAGGTTATGTTATGACGAAGTAAACGTCAACAAGTCCAGCTAACTCCAACTGTGGATTAGAGCCTTGTCAAGCTTTACAAGTATCCAGAGTCATTCAAAACAGAAATTCCATTCAGAGGCAGGGATGCATTAAGGCAGTGAAAGGGTCCTCTTGGTGGAAAAAAAAAAGAAAAAAAGAGAGATCATTTCAGAAAAGGCCTCAAAGCGACACTCGCATAAAGTGAGCAGGGGGCAGTATTCCAAGTTTGACTGGCTAACTCTGCGCTAGCCACCAAGCACTAAGTAAGCTGGTGATTCGGTGATTGCATATCTGGATTGTGGAACGAAGCGTTCATTTTTGCATCTCAAAACGAACGACCATCCTCAGATATAAAGTTTGACTCATATATAACTAGTGAACATTAACTGATACAGTTAAGTGACGTGAAAAAAATAAGCAGCCGTAGTCGGTTTAGCTCATTTGAAACAGGATTCTTTGGCTTAAAGACAGTTTAAAGTCGACAACTAGCCAATGTTAGCTACTAGCCAGCTAGGAAGCTAATGTTTGCTGCTCTATTTTAGCTTAAAAACGTCAGGCAGTCATTGAAGCATTAACATAAAAGTACACAACATGATAAAATCTATCATAAAAGTTTCTTACACTATCTAAAATGCTAAAATCCTGAAATGAGTCTTAAAAGCTCTGTTAAAAATTATTCATTTATCAAGTAGCGTTAGCATCAGCTAACGTTAGCCTCCCGTCGATTCCGTGGAGTCGCGTCACCACATCACGGCACCAGCTAGGAAACTTCCAGCTAACATTCAACGTTAGCAGCGTTTCAGTCTGTTTAGGAAATCCAGACCATTTATAAAAACATATATTCCCTTTGTTTCCGCCCGTTTTCCCGGCGTTATGTCAGTATTTCCACCAAAAAGGTCCGTTGGTCCGGTCCTTCCCTGTCGCCACTGCCTGCCAGCTTCGGCAGTCGGGACAGCCAATGGTGGGCTAAGTGTCGCTTGCACTTAGCCTGCCAGTCTACGGGAAGAGAGCGCTTCCCAGGTTGGCAACAGGAGGAAGTGGAGAAGTAGCAGTACGTTCAGTTCCTGTAGGGATATAAGCTTACACTTGTGTATTGAAAAGACAGAGACAAAGCACGACTTTTCCATCAACAATACCCGTTATTTCTTTAAATTTACAGGTTACAATATCTCGGATGTATGTCTGTGAAGGTTCTCGGATGTCTCACCGTTCGGCTAATATCAAACAGGCTATTTTACCATAGTTTGTATTCTGATATGTTTTAAATACACATGTAACTTACATTTAACATTTTATATTGTATTTTGTCTATGTTTTGCTTGTAGAACCAATAATAATAATAATAACAATAATAACAATAATAAAACTTAACTATGATTAAGAGGAACATTTAACAGTTTGATTTAAAAGGCCCGAGGTAATCTTAACCGAATTCAGCCATTATAATTTATAATGTAACTTGTGGAAGAAGGTATCGAAGAGCCAAACGTTTTTGTTTTTTTCCAAATAATTTCTTTAGTTCACTCTTTGGCCCACATTCAGTTGTCACTGGTAAACCAAGCTCTCGCAATAAAGAGAACATTTACGCCCTCTTGTGACGGATCAACACAAGTTTTGTATTCATTTATTTTGTAAATTTTGATGTGATATTTTGAGAATTTATTTTTTACAGAAGTTCACTAGAAAATGTTTGAGGTATAACTTTAATGCATTTTAATAAATAATGGACAATTTGACAGGTCTGAGGTT
Source organism: Simochromis diagramma (assembly GCF_900408965.1). NCBI lineage: Eukaryota > Metazoa > Chordata > Actinopteri > Cichliformes > Cichlidae > Simochromis > Simochromis diagramma. The sequence continues at coordinate 1,355,421 of NW_024387485.1, forward strand.
TAAAACATGGCAGTGAGTCCTTTTGTGATGTATAGTTTGGCAGGTAAATGCAAGACAGAATATGTGTGTGAATAAGAGGGAGACAGGTGCAACTGACAAAAAGACATGAGGCTTAATTGGAGTTGGCAGAGCTGGAGATGTAGAGATTTTCATTGCACACCACAGAATCAATCTGTTCCATTCCAGGCCTGTACAAGGTTGGAATGGGGTACAAGAACATCAGTAAGGTGTTCTTGGTGAGGTGACAATTCAAGACCCTCGGTTTCCCGGTTGTAATTCCTTCATTATCAGTATCTCTTCTTCAAGATGTATTAGCTCCAGTTGGCGTAGTATGACATGCCTTGTCGTCACTATTATTTAAAATAAACACAGGAAGTACAAATAAGAAGTAAAGATTGGCCAACAATGCTATATACTCCCTACCTCCACCTAGTGTTTTGGTGGCAGTATTGCAGAGCCTCTTGGGCATTAGAGTCAGAAACATGTTAGAAACAGGGTGGCTGTGTATTGGAGGATCATGGCTGAGGGGGAGAGGCACTGGAAATGAACTGGGAGTGTGAAGACGTGCTGAGGTGGAGATGGGGTAGTGGTGGCTGTAGCAGTAGCAGCAACTTGGGAGGGGGGCAGATAATGAATCAAACCCAATTAAAAATGTGATGCAGTTCATTTGACCACTTGTGTCCCTTATAGGCTGAGAACAAAGATGGTTCAGAGACCCCACCAGTCTCTGCTGACACTGTATAGGTAAAGCTGGTTCCCAAATCTTCCTTCTGTCGGTGTTGTAGATGTTTTCAAAGTGTGGGTGACTGCTGGTTCCTTGTGTACTAAAAGTATATATGGGAAAAAGTATACCAGGGACACCAAAAACCATAGCACACTATTCCCAAACAAAGAAACTGGATGGATGGATGGATGGATGGACATTTAAATTCAAATAGTTGAACTGATCATCTGCAGAGGAATGGCTTATTTGAAGAGTTTCAGTCAGGTTTCAGAGCTCATCACGGCACAGAAACAGCTTTAGTGAAGGTTACAAATGATCTTCTTATGGCCTCTGACAGTGGACTCATCTCTGTGCTTGTCCTGCTAGACCTCAGTGCAGCGTTCGATACTGTCGACCATAATATCCTATTAGAGCGATTAGAACATGCTGTAGGTATTACAGGTACTGTGCTGCAGTGGTTTGTATCATATCTATCTAATAGACTCCAATTTGTTCATGTAAATGGAGAGTCCTCTTCACACACTGAGGTTAATTATGGAGTTCCACAGGGTTCAGTGCTGGGACCAATTCTGTTTACATTATACATGCTTCCCTTAGGCAGCATCATCAGAAGACATAGCATAAATTTTCACTGCTATGCAGATGACACCCAGCTCTATCTGTCCATGAAGCCAGATAACACACACCAATTAGTTAAACTGCAGGAATGTCTTAAAGACATAAAGACCTGGATGGCCGCTAACTTTCTGCTTCTTAATTCAGATAAAACTGAGGTTATTGTAATCGGCCCTGAAAAGCTTAGAAATATGGTATCTAACCAGATTCTTACTCTGGATGGCATTGCCTTGGCCTCCAGTAACGCTGTGAGGAACCTTGGAGTCATTTTTGACCAGGACATGTCCTTCAACGCACATATTAAACAAATATGTAAGACTGCGTTCTTCCATTTGTGCAACATCTCTAAAATTAGAAATATCCTGGCTCAGAGTGACGCTGAAAAACTAGTTCATGCATTTATTACTTCCAGGCTGGACGACTGTAATTCATTATTATCAGGATGTCCAAAATACTCGCTGAAAAGCCTTCAGCTAATCCAAAATGCTGCAGCAAGAGTCCTGACAGGGACTAGAAAGAGAGAGCAGATTTCTCCTGTTTTGGCTTCCTGTTAAATCCAGAATTGAATTCAAAATCCTGCTCCTCACATACAAGGTCTTAAATAATCAGGCCCCATCTTATCTTAATGACCTTGTAGTACCATAATCACCCTATTAGAGCACTTCGCTCTCGCTCTGCAGGCCTACTTGTTGTTCCTAGAGTATTTAAAAGTAGAATGGGAGGCAGAGCCTTCAGTTTTCAGGCCCCTCTTCTGTGGAACCAGCTTCCAGTTTGGATTCAGGAGACAGACACTATCTCTACTTTCAAGATTAGGCTTCAAACTTTGCTTTTTGCTAAAGCATATAGTTAGGGCTGGACCAGGTGACCCTGAATCCTCCCTTAATTATGCTGCAATAGACGTAGGCTGCCGGGGATTCCCATGATGCATTGAGTTTTTCCTTTCCAGTCACCTTTCTCACTCACTATGTGTTAACAGACCTCTTTGCATTGAATCATATCTGTTATTAACCTCTGTCTCTCTTCCACAGCATGTCTTTATCCTGTCTTCCTTCTCTCACCCCAACCGGTCGCAGCAGATAGCCCCGCCCCTCCCTGAGCCTGGTTCTGCTGGAGGTTTCTTCCTGTTAAAAGGGAGTTTTTCCTTCCCACTGTCACCAAAGTGCTTGCTCATAGGGGCTCATATGATTGTTGGGTTTTTCTCTGTATCTATGAATCGCCTTGAGGCGACTTTTGTTGTGATTTGGCGCTATATAAATAAAATTGAATTGAATTGAATTGAACCAGCAGGAGCAACTTAATCAGCTCACTCAGAGCATTGCTCGATTGCAGGGCCCCCATCGAATGTCTCGCTCAGGACAGAGCGATTCCATTATATGCGGACGTTGTCAGCAACCTGGACATTTTGCTCGGGAGTGTGATGGGGAACGTGTTCCTCGTTCCCGGCCTCCTTCGCAGGCCCCTCCGCATAATCGCAGGCACTCTCCTTTAAATACGGCTTCGGAAAACTAGCACCCTCCGTACTGCCGAGCCACAGTTCAGGTGGGGTGTCTAATGGCTCAAGGGTTGTTTCTAATGGTCCAGAGGCAGTCTCAAATTAATTTCATCCTGTCCGCATATAGATGTGGACATGGGCGGCATAAAAGTACCTTGTTTGGTTGATACGGGGTCCATGGTGTCCACCATAACTGAAAGCTTTTTCCGCCAGCATTTGGAGTCCTGGGGTCAAGAGCGTCTCCAAGCTTGTCATTGGTTGCAGCTTAAAGCGGCTAATGGTTTGTCTATTCCCTACCTTGGCTATATAGAGCTAGGTGTAGAGCTCTGTGGTAAGTTTATTTCACAGAGTGGTGTGTTGATCGTTAAATATCCTCCAGGTGCAGGACCTTCTACGGTTCCGGGTGTATTAGGGATGAATGTTATTTGGAAATGTTACCACAAGCTTTTTGGGCAACATGGTGAAGCATTATTTAGTCTGGGCTCTGTCACAGAGGCCCCTAAACTCCATGTCCATGCACTGCAAAAGTGCCATGATGTTAGTACAAGAGCCCCACCGGATTTGTCTGGCCATGTGAGAGTGAGAGGTAAGCGAGCATGTTGCATTCCAGGTGGTGTAATGAAAATAGTGGCCGCCACCTGTTCTGAGCAATATTCAGGTGCCACCGTGTTATTTGAACCCAATGATGTTAATTTCCCTGCTGGACTTTTAGCGTCCCCTGCATTGGTTCGAGTGGTTAGAGGTACTGCATACATACCAGTTGTTAATGTAGGGACCATGGCGGTTTTGCTTCATCCCAGGACTGTTATGGGGACCCTGGAGGATGTTTACGTGGTCAGTTTGCCTGCTGGTGTGACAGAAATACCCCCGAACATAGCAACAATGGCATCTCACACCGCCACTCCTACTGTGCAGGATCAGATGAAAGGAATTGATTTGTCTAAACTGTCAGCAGAGGAACAGGGACAGGTGAGGTCTCTCCTTAAGAAATACAGCTCGGTCTTTTCTGCTCATGACACTGATTTGGGTTGCACTAACTTGATCTCCCATGACATTCCGCTCTTAGATGATATCCCCGTGCGGCAGCGTTATAGGCGCATCCCCCCTTCAGAGTATGAGGTTGTGAAAGAGCATATTAACCAGTTACTAGGGGCCAAGGTGATTAGAGAGAGTAGCAGCCCCTATGCTTCTCCCATTGTGCTCGTTAAGAAAAAGGATGGCAGCCCGCGCATGTGTGTTGATTATCGGCAATTGAACAACAAGACAAGGAAAGATGCATTCCCCCTGCCGCGCATTGAGGAATCCCTAGATGCGCTGACTGGTGCCCGTTGGTTTTCCACCATGGATTTAGCCAGTGGCTACAATCAGGTCACAGTTATGGAAGAGGATAGACCCAAGACTGCCTTCTGTACTCCTTTTGGCCTATTTGAGTGGAACCGAATGCCGTTTGGGCTCTTTAATGCACCTAGCACCTTCCAGAAACTAATGCTATGCATTTTTGGTGATCAACAATGCCAGTCTCTGCTTCTCTATCTTGATGGCATTGTAATCTTCTCATCAACAGTACAGCAACGTCTTGAGCGACTGTATGTAGTGCTAGGTCAGCTCCAGCTGGAGGGTTTGAAAGCAAAGCTTGGTAAATCTGCCTTTTTCTAGCGGGAGGTTTGCTACTTGGGCCACGTCATCTCTGATCAGGGTGTTTCCACAGACCCTAGCAAGGTAGAAGTAGTGGCTAACTGGCAGCCTCCTAAGACTGTTTCAGAACTGCGGTCCTTTCTTGGGTTTGCCAGCTATTATTGCCATTTTGTAGAGGGTTTTGCCAAGTTGGCGGCACCTCTGCATAGACTGGTGGCAGAGTGGGGAGGCAGAAAATCAAAGAAGAAGTCAGAGCATGGTGTAATGGAGAACTGGACTGCAGAGTGTGCTCAAAGTTTTGAGACATTAAAGACTAAACTGACAACAGCACCAGTGCTTGCTTATGCAGATTTCTCTTTGCCTTTTATTTTAGAAGTGGATGCCAGTCATGGCGGCCTAGGGGCAGTGCTCTCCCAGGAGCAGGGAGGTAAGGTGAGGCCAATAGCCTATGCCAGTCGGGGTTTGAGACCTACTGAGCGCAATATGCTAAATTATAGCTCAATGAAGCTGGAGTTTTTGGCACTTAAGTGGGCCATGACTGAGAAGTTTAGAGAGTACTTGTTGGACCACAAGTGTATTGTTTACACTGACAACAATCCTCTTAGTCATTTGTCTTCTGCTAAACTTGGGGCTACTGAACAGCGCTGGGCAGCTCAGCTCGCGTCGTTTGACTTCGACTTAAAGTACAGGTCAGGAAGGAGTAATAAGAATGCAGACGCTTTATCTCGCCAGCATCCACCTGATCCTCAGGAAATTAAAGCCATGGTTCCTGGTACAACCTTGCCTGAACCTCTTCAACAAGCCTTGCAGCTGGGACCAGCTGAGGTATCCCAAGCTGCCATTACAGTTTTGCCCCATCTCACTACTCCTGATCTTCATGCCCTCCAACAGGTCGATCCAGTGATAAAAGAGATCCTGGTGTTCTCGAGACGGAAGCAGCGACCTAGCTTCAAGGAGCGGCAGCAACTTGCCCCACCTGTTCTGGTGCTGCTACGGCAATGGAATCGTCTGATTGAAAGTGATGGAGTTCTGTATCGTCAGGTTCATCGCCCTGACGGTGCTGAGGTTGTACTTCAGCTTGTGCTGCCTACTGCACTAATTGAGCAGGTGCTGACTCATGTTCATCAGGAGCACGGCCATCAAGGTGTGGAAAGGACCCTAGTGCTTCTCCGCTCACGGTGCTACTGGCCAGGTATGTCTGCTGAGGTGGCTCACTGGTGTTAGAGATGTGAACGTTGCCAAGTTGCAAAAGACACCCAACAAGCAGCTCACAGTTTCATGGGACATTTGTTGGCTTCTCGACCAAATGAAATCTTGGCCATTGATTACACCCTGCTTGAAGCTTCCCGGAATGGACTGGAGAACGTCTTGGTGATGACTGATGTTTTTAGCAAGTATACATTGGCTGTCCCCATTTGTGACCAATGTGCTGCTATAGTGGCCCAGGTTCTCGTAACTGAGTGGTTCTCAAAGTTTGGTGTACCTGCACGTATTCATTCTGATCAGGGTCGTAACTTTGAAAGCTCCCTGATCCAGCAGCTCTACAAGTTTTATGGTATTGAGAAGTCCCATACTACTCTTTATCATCCGGCTGGAAATGGTCAGTGTGAACGTTTTAATAGGACTTTGCACAATTTGTTGCGGACCCTGCCAGTATCCAGGAAAAGAGACTGGAATGCACGTTTGCCCCAGTCACTCTACTGCTATAACACCACTCCCCATCAGGCTACTGGGGAAACTCCATTCTTATTGATGTTTGGGCAAGAACCCAGGTTGCCAGTGGACTTTCTGTTGGGCAGAGTACCGGACCTCATCAGTGGAGATGTGCACGAGTGAATTCAGGAGCATAAAGCCCGGCTATAGGTTGTACATGAAGGAGTAAGAATTGAATATAATTCACGTCTTGTCTGGCACTGCCCGGGACGGCACGATGCGTTTTATCCATCATAAGTGCGGTTGATATGATTTTACAATATATATTGCAAATATAGATATGTGAGTTATAACATAAGGGGTCTATGGGGGGATGTGATGGTACACGTTGAAGTTGGTGGAGGTCTATAACTCGGAGGTATGTACAGGCTGTGTGAGAACTGGTACAGATATGAATCGATGAAAAATTACAGAAACTCGTTTTAGATAATATGCAGCTGATTTACGAAATGGTAACGATGCAAGTTGTAAACAGTTGTAGGATTAAAGATTATCGAATGTACAGAATGATATTACACAGAGCTATACAGTAGTGCAGTTAAGATAAGTGAGGGTGTAGATAGTTTCTACAGAGGCTATATAAAGTGCTAGTGGTTGTGAGTGGTGGTTCAGTCCATGTTATTATTGTGTGTTTGAGGGTACAGTTGTCCATTGTGGGTGTGTGTATGTTCAGTCCATGAGTTTAACGTGGGTCAGATGTCAGGAGGCAGAGTTCAGGAGTCTGACAGCTGTGGGGAAGAAGCTGTTCCGGTACCTGGTGGTCTTAGTCCGGAGGCTCCTGTAGCGCCTCCCAGAGGGCAGGAGGGTGACCACCTCTTCTCTCCTATTACCCCTATGCACCCTAAGCACTGTCACCTCCTTCTTAAGATGATACAATTGCCTGCCCTTACTCCCAGAATCCCACAGCTTCTGCCACTCCTTAACAACCTACCTCCAAACAAAACCTTTTGCTTCAGATTTGCTGCTCAGTCCTATTTTTATTCAAAGCTCCTTTAGCCAATCGATCCACTTTTTCATTTCCACTTATTCCTACATGAGCTGGCACCCAAAGAAAGTGAATATTGCTGCCACTACACCTTATTCTACTTATAGTTTCCAGAAGATTAGATATTACAGAATACCCTGCCTTGTCTTTGAACAAAATGATTGTAAACTTGAAAGAACAGATGCCGAGTCAGAACATACTACCACTTGTCTGATTTTTGAATACTCTATCCATTTCAATGATACCAAAATCGCTGCCATCTCAACTGCGTACACTGCCAGTCCATCCGAAGTGTGTCTGTTCATTCCAATATTTTTTGATGGGACCGCTATTCCAAACCCCGTAATTTCATTGTCCGGATTTTTAGCACCATCTGTGAACACATGAATACATTCAGAGTATTCATTCAACCTGTGAACATGGAATGCTGAAACAGGATCCACTCTTCCTTTCAATTTTCTCTTCAGATCCAGCAAGTACCAGTCCACAGAAGGGGTCTCCAATAACCATGGAGGAACCACAGGGAACACTACTGCAGGACATATTTTAAGGTCATACACATGACACTCCTTAGCCCACTGATTCCCCACCTTTCCAAAATGATCCTTCTGACTTCTTCCATACTCCCAGCATTCCAAAAGTACCTCCTTTGCGGGATGTGCATCACCATGACCACCGAGATGAACCCAGTAATTCACAGATATTTGCTTCCTCCTAAGATCTAGGGGCATTTCTCCCATCTCCACCTGTAGGGCACTGACTGGAGATGTTTTAAAAGCTCCACAGCACACTCCAAGGGCTTCCAATGCAGAACATCCAAACGTCTCAACACAGAAGGAGCTGCCAATCCATACGCCACACACCCATAATCAAAGACTGATCTAATTAATGCCTGGTAAAGTCTTTCCAAAGCAGAAGAGCTTGCTCCCCAATCCCTCCCAGCTACACACCTCATAACATTAATAACCTGATTAATTAATAATGATTCTCGTTTGGCTCTCAGCGAAGGCAGTCACACTTTTCTCCTCTCCTCCTTCCCTGTATCTTCCCTGCTTAGCCTCTTGTGTCCTTGTCTTGTCTCGTGTGTATTACTTTCCCTGGAACACTCTCTCACAGTCTGTTCTCTAAAATCTAAAAGAGAATTATGGATTTGATCAACTGGTCTCTGAATGCTATTGACACCCTTTTCTCAATGAGAAGTCTGGGCTCGGGAGAGCCCGAGTGCCCTGGAGGGACTTTCTCTGCCGGATACATGATGGACGGGTGGCAGCAATGGAGAATCGTGTACCTGGCAGGACTGTCGATCGAAGACGCTGAAGATATCTACCTATTCGGAACCATGATAACAGGGTTCTTGCTGATCGGAGCTGGCTTGGCCCTGACTTATCGGAGAATTAAGAAAGCGGAACCGGCTGTTCAGACCCCCCCAAGGCTGCCCGCTGGGATTGAAACGATGGAACGAGGCGCGACTTCTCAGAATGGGCTCACTGAGTGCAGCATGGTTAAGATCTTGGAGAAGCTTATGGCTGCCATGAATACTCAGAAAAACACCTCTGAGCGTATATTGGATTACATCAAGGAGAAGTCCGCTCAGAATAACATCTCTGAGCGAAAGTTGGATTACATTGTGGAACAGCTCACCGCAGTCGTGAGTTCTCAGAATCGGCTCTCTGAGCACAAGAATGACAAGACCACGGAGCGCAAGTTTGATAACATCATGGAGAAGCTCGCGGTTCTCCAACGGGGAGATTGAGAAACCGGTGTCGGAGTGTTAAAGAACAGCTTTGTAATACTCATGAGCTGCTCGCATAAAAGAAAAATCAACAACATCAACACCAAAATGTGGATACCTCCTCGGCACCAGCTGTGGGCTCAAGGCTGGAGCCGAACAAAAACTCCCTGATAACGACTGTGTGTTGACTGTTCTTCCCACTCTATGCAAGACCACCTGGGTTGGCTTGTAGACTGTTTACTTAGCCTGATAGGGCGGAGGACACTGTCTCAGCTGAACTATGGACACGCACACACATACACTTACACTGATAAGCACTCACACATCCCCCCTCCCCTTCCAATGCCTTCGATGCTTGTTGCCTCCTGGGAACACGAGGCGGGTCTGGGCCCGCCCTGGGTAGAGATGGCACAGTAACAGGATGGCTTCTGTGTTGCCTGGGATTACTCCTCATCCCCTACCCAACCCTGTTGCCTGTCTCATGCTCTATAATGTTGTACTGTGGACATTTATGTGCTTTCTGTGCAGAGGATTTTTTTTTGTTTCCTGTTCTCATGCTGTCCTCCTATAGCCCAGCATGAGTAGAGGCCTCTTTTTTTCCTCTTGTACTGTCCCATTGTAGTGTACATTTCAGTGTTTTTTCTGTAATGCAACCGTTCTCTGACTTGTATCCCCATGTGATGTCTGTGTTGTGTGTGTAAGGTCGGGGGGCGGGATCATTCCACTGCAGGGCAACCTGCCACTGCATGTGGCAAATAAAATTTGAACTTGAACTTGAACTTAACCTTTTTGCATTTGGTTTCAATCCGGTCAATATGCTTCCTCCATGTCAGTCTCAAATCAAACACCACACCTAAATACTTAAAAGAGCTCACTTTTTCAATTTCCTTATCATGCAGTTTCAATTTCAAAGTCTCACTCACTTTTCTTTTGGTAAAGAACATCATTTTTGTTTTTTCCACCGAAAACCTGAATCCCCAGTCAAATCCCCACTCAACCACAATATTTATAGCCTCCTGAACCTTGCCCACTAGGTGCTCAATATTTCTTCCTTTTTTCCATAACACACCATCATCAGCAAACAAAGACCTGCCAATTCCCTCAGATACACCAGAAAAAACATCATTGATCATTATAACAAAAAGAAGGGGACTAATCGCACTGCCCTGTGGCGTTCCATTCACAACCGTGTACTGACTAGAAATCGTAGACCCAATTCGCACTTTGATCTTCCTACCAGATAGAAAGTCTTGGATCCATTTGAATGTCCGGCCACCAATACCCAATCTATGCAACTTGATTAAAATCCCATCCCTCCACAACATGTCATATGCCTTTTCCATGTCAAAAAACACTGCCAAAACAGAGTCTTTGTTGGCCTGCGCTTTTCTAACGATATTTTCAAGTCTAATAATAGCATCAGTTGTGTTTCGAGCTGTCTTGAAACCACTTTGATAATTGGCCAAAGCACCTTGTCTCTCCAGTTCAAAGGACAGTCTTAACATTATCATACGTTCCATCAACTTGCACACATTTGACGTAAGAGCGATTGGTCTTTAGCTATTTGGTTTAGATGGATCCTTCCCGGGCTTTCTTATTGGCACAATAAAAGCCTCCTTCCAAGTACTTGGGAGCTCTCCCGTAATCTAAACTGTATTAACGAAACGCAGCAGTTTTTTAAGTGCTCTCATACCTGGGTTCTTCAACATTAAATAACAAATTTGTTCTTTTCCGGGGACTGTGGGCTTTGTTTTCTTAATCACTCTCACCATTTCCTCCTGCAAAAACAACACATCCAAACTACTGTCTATATTCGCCTTTCTTACTAGAGCCTCCGAATACCTTGTTTTAGTCTGGCACATACTGTCTTTTCCCAACACCGATATGTTATCAGAGCTATGAATCTTAGCAAACATTTTTACCATAACCTCTACTTTTTCCTGATCTGTTACAATGTTTTGTTGGCATAAAGTTAGAACTGGGTAATCCCATTCCCGCCGGTCACCTCCCATTCTTCTGATCATGCCCCAGACCTCCCCCACTGGAGTGGTCCTTCCTATTGTAGAGCAGAACAATCTCCAACTGCTCCGCTTTGCTTGTCTCACTGTTCTCCTGACCGCCGCCACTGCTTTTCTGTATGCAATAAGAGCTTGCATATTAAGGGTTCTTTGGAAAAATGTAAACACCTTGTTCCTTTCCTTTACAGCAGTTTGACATTCCTCTGTCCACCACGGCACCAAAGATCTACTTTCTTTGCCTTTACGTGTCGGGATTAAGGCCTTGGCAGCTACCATAATTACTTCAATAAACTGATTATTCATTTGATCAACGCTACCAGACTCATCAACCTTGTCAATCGTTTCCTCACATAATTTTTGGAACTTTGTCCAGTCAGCCCTATGAAAACACCACTTCTTATGCACCTCTCTTAGAGTAACCTGTATCTTACCTCCAACATCACAGAAAACAGGATAATGGTCACTGCCTATGGTAGTGTCTGTTCTGATGGTCCACTGACTTATTCCTGCAAGGACATTTGAGACCAGAGTTAAATCCAATACCGACTCCGTTCCATTAACAACATTACATCTGGTTCCCTTGCCATCATTCAGACACACCAATTTGCATGTTTCCATCAATTCCTCAATTACATTACCATTAGGATCTGTGTGTCCACCTCCCCACACTCTGCTGTAGGCATTAAAATCCCTGCACCAAATAACTCTACGACAATCACTGCCTTCAATTGAACGAAGACGCGGCAGCTCCAGTCTGGTGCAAGGATTGTAGAAATTCACAATAACATTTGGTTCATTCCTGTCCCAAACCTCAATAGCAACATACTCCAAGTCATTGCCTTTACCCAGGAGTCTGTATGGGATGTCGTGTGTGACAAATGTTGCACATCCTCCCCCTCCACCACGGTCCCTGTGATTTCTTATTACATTATACCCATACAACACAAAATCCAAAGATGATTTAAGCAAAGATTCCTGTATACAAATGACATCTGGTTTAACATTATGTTGTGTGATGAAATGCTTAAACTCCTGGCCATTGGCCAACAGACTCCTTGCATTCCATTGAAGGATAAGTACCATGAGTACATAAAATAATATCATGTTTCCTGACTCGACTGAAGTGGTTAATTGCCGCTTTAACAATAAGCTGAATTTTCTCCTGCTTAGGTTTCACATCAGCTGTGGTGTTTATCACTCCCGCAATGAACGTAACTAAAGCCATCTTATCACTAACCATACCATTTGTGTTGATCTGGGGAACTCCTTGACCCCGAGATGTACCCTGAGTAGTGTTATTGTCATGGATTCACAGCAGCCATTAACTGGTCGTGACAGTCAACCCCCTGCCCTACCTACAACAGCATGAGGTTTAGTATCCTGGAGCTAGAAGTGCTAGATATGAGACAGGGTGTCAAACTGAATGCCAGCATATTGACACAGACACACATGGGCTGCAGGATCCTGGTGGACAGGCAGAAATCCAGGCAGAGACACGCCCTGCTCCTTTACCCACCAATCAAGATCAGAATCAGAATACTTTATTGATCCCTGGGGGAAATTATTTTTTTGTTACAGTGCTCCATTATAAACCAACATAAACCAACATTAACAAGACAGACAATACGCTAACTAAGAATAGTACAACATATACATATATATATACATAAGTCACTCATTAATAAATAGCTGGAAAAGAAACATGTGTAGTTGTAGCAGTAACCAGTGTGTTAAGTGGATGCGTTGTACAGGGAGCCACAGGCAGGAAAGATTTCCTGTGTCATTCAGTGGTGCTTTTCGGTAATCTCAGTCTCTCACTGAACGTGCTCCTGTGACTGACCAGCATGTCATGGAGTGGGTGGGAGGTGTTATCCAACATTGTCTTTATCTTGGACAGCATCCGCCTCTCCAACACCACCTTGAGGGTGTTCAGCTCCATCCCCACAACATTACTGGTCTTACGGATTAGTTTATTGAGTCTGTTGGCATCTGCGACCCTCAGCCTGCTCCCCCAGCATGCAACAGCATAGAGGATCGCACTGGCCACAACAGACTCATGGAAAATCCTGAGCATTTTCTGGCAGATGTTGAAGGACCTCAGTCGCCTCAAAAAATAGAGACGACTCTGGCCCTTCCTGTAAAGTGCTGATGAGGGAACTCCTGACGGCAATGAGGGCAATTAGGCAATTCATGATTCCTTTACAATCTCCAACCTCCTCTGAGCCTTCCTTCAAAACAGAGGATTTAAATACACAGAAGGGTAATGAGGGAAGTGGAAACACCTGGGGGAAAACAGCTGACACAAATTAACACAACGCCACAGTGGAGGTAAAACTAAACACACTAAACATGGAAACATGAGACTCTCCAAAATAAAACTACCAATCCAGGATGACGGCAGTGCACGTACAAAGCCGTAAAAGAAAAAACAACCCATTAAAAAACATTATGCTGTGTTGTTAGTGATGTACGAATGGCCTTTCTAAGTACAAAAAGGAAAAGAAAAAGACAAAGTCTGGGATGGCGTGTGGTCTGCCCTCCTCAGATTAAACTCAGTGCAAAAAACAAAAACAAAAAATCCAGATTCCCCAGCATCCATCAGATAATACCAAGAAATTAGACTGTAATTGATGATATTTATGAGTGACACACATCACTGTAAGATGACATCAACACAAGATAATATAAGATGAGAGAAGGAGTAGCTTACAAGCAATGTATTTATTTCCTTTGTTCCTATGTGAAAATGAGGGCCATTGTGTAGTTTTGAACGTAGAAATCATTTTCACTTGCTCATGCTGTTTTGCTATAGGAGTCAGAAGTTTTGTGAATATAGTTTTGAAAATTGTGTTTTCATCTTTACATTTTTGAAACGAGGGTGAAAGGTCACAAAAATGAATAAATCTTTGCACTTGTAAAAAAGGTAATGTTTAATTCAATTCAATTCAATTCAATTCAATTCAGTTCAATTTTATTTATATAGCGCCAAATCACAACAAAAGTCGCCTCAAGGCGCTTCATAGATACAGAGAAAAACCCAACAATCATATGACCCCCTATGAGCAAGCACTTTGGCGACAGTGGGAAGGAAAAACTCCCTTTTAACAGGAAGAAACCTCCGGCAGAACCAGGCTCAGGGAGGGGCGGCCATCTGCTGCAACCGGTTGGGGTGAGAGAAGGAAGACAGGATAAAGACATGCTGTGGAAGAGAGACAGAGGTTAATAACAGATATGATTCAATGCAGAGAGGTCTATTAATACATAGTGAGTGAGAAAGGTGACTGGAAAGGAAAAACTCAATGCATCATGGGAATCCCCCGGCAGCCTACGTCTATTGCAGCATAACTAAGGGAGGATTCAGGGTCACCTGGTCCAGCCCTAACTATATGCTTTAGCAAAAAGGAAAGTTTTAAGCCTAATCTTAAAAGTAGAGATAGTGTCTGTCTCCCGAATCCAAACTGGAAGCTGGTTCCACAGAAGAGGGGCCTGAAAACTGAAGGCTCTGCCTCCCATTCTACTTTTAAATACTCTAGGAACAACAAGTAGGCCTGCAGAGCGAGAGCGAAGCGCTCTAATAGGGTGATATGGTACTACAAGGTCATTAAGATAAGATGGGGCCTGATTATTTAAGACCTTGTATGTGAGGAGCAGGATTTTGAATTCAATTCTGGATTTAACAGGAAGCCAATGAAGGGAAGCCAAAACAGGAGAAATATGCTCTCTCTTTCTAGTCCCTGTCAGGACTCTTGCTGCAGCATTTTGGATTAGTTGAAGGCTTTTCAGCGAGTTTTTTGGACATCCTGATAATAATGAATTACAGTAGTCCAGCCTGGAAGTAATAAATGCATGAACTAGTTTTTCAGCGTCACTCTGAGACAGGATATTTCTAATTTTAGAGATGTTGCGCAAATGGAAGAAAGCAGTCTTACATATTTGTTTAATATGTGCGTTGAAGGACATGTCCTGGTCAAAAATGACTCCAAGGTTCCTCACAGTGTTACTGGAGGCCAAGGTAATGCCATCCAGAGTAAGAATCTGGTTAGATACCATAATTCTAAGATTTTCAGGGCCGAGTACAATAACCTCAGTTTTATCTGAATTAAGAAGCAGAAAGTTAGCGGCCATCCAGGTCTTTATGTCTTTAAGACATTCCTGCAGTTTAACTAATTGGTGTGTGTCATCTGGCTTCATGGACAGATAGAGCTGGGTGTCATCTGCATAGCAGTGAAAATGTATGCTATGTCTTCTAATGATACTGCCTAAGGGAAGCATGTATAATGTAAACAGAATTGGTCCTAGCACTGAACCCTGTGGAACTCCATAATTAACCTCAGTGTGTGAAGAGGACTCTCCATTTACATGCACAAACTGGAGTCTATTAGATAGATATGATACAAACCACTGCAGCACAGTACCTGTAATACCTACAGCGTGTTCTAATCGCTCTAATAGGATATTATGGTCGACAGTATCGAACGCTGCACTGAGGTCTAGCAGGACAAGCACAGAGATGAGTCCACTGTCAGAGGCCATAAGAAGATCATTTGTAACCTTCACTAAAGCTGTTTCTGTGCTGTGCTGAGCTCTGAAACCTGACTGAAACTCTTCAAATAAACCATTCCTCTGCAGATGATCTGTTAGCTGTTTGACAACTACTCTTTAAAACGTTACTACTTAATTCTCAGTCGTTCAAACGTTTCTCCAAACAGCGACCCTAATCAGACCGGTTTATACACTGCCATTGGCTGCTGGGTATCAAACATCAGAAGCTCAATGGCGTCCTGGAGAATGACTGCACAAATGGATCTTGGAATATGATCTGACACTGGTGAGTGAAACCGATCTCCCATTACTAATATGCTACCTCTTCTCAGGTATCAAAAGCATTTTGTTGTTTTCATTTTTGTTAGGGTGCCTGGGTCGTCGACCCAGAGTTTTCAGTTTTGCATTATTATTGAACTTTGATTTTAATATTTTTTATCATTTCTAGTCTTTCAGTTTCTTTGTTAGTGTTCTGTTTTCTGTCTGTGTTCCTTAGTTGCTCTGTCTCCCCTGTCTGCTGTATCCCCTTGTCAAGTCCGCGTCTCTGTGTTATGTTTCCTGTTTTACTTTATAAAACGTCCGTGTCTCAGATTGGGTTGTATCAGGTTTTGCTTCCTTTGTCTCGTTAGGCCTGATTTGCCCCAGCCGTGTTCCCCTCCTGTTTCCCATTCCCTGATTGCTCCCTTTGTGTATTTAAGTCCTGTGTTTTCCTTTGTCAGCCAGCTGTCTGTATTTCCAGTTTAGCCAATTTTCTGTTTTTTGCCATCCACCATTAAAGTTGCATTTGAGTTCACCTTTTTGCTCTGTGTGTCTGCACTTTGGGTCCACCACTCCTGCCTGCACACAGCCTTCACATGACAGAAGATCGCGACCGGAACATGGACCCCGCAGACCTTTTCATTTTGGAGTTAGATGCTGAGATGGAAAGGCTGGTTAAATTGCTGGACCGCATATGTAAGTGGTCACTAGGTGTTACTCTAAGGAGGGAAATCCTCCAAAAAAAAAACTGACAGAGCAGTGGAGCAGCCAAAGGAATAGAACAGTATAAAACTGTATTTCTAAAATATAATTTATTACACAAAACGGTTTAAAAGCAATTAAAACAGCCCTGGCCAGGGAGAACACACAGTAAAAACCAATACTGTTTGGGGCGACCATGGCTCAGGGGGGTTGGGAAGCGTATCTGTAACCGGAAGATCGCCGGTTTGATCCCCGGGCTCTCTGTCCTGGTCGTTGTGTCCTTGGGCAAGACACTTTACCCTACTTGCCTACTGGTGTTGGCCAGAGGGGCCGATGGCGCGATATGGCAGCCTCGCTTCTGTCAGTCTGCCCCAGGGCAGCTGTGGCTACAACTGTAGCTGCCTCCACCAGTGTGTGAATGTGAGAGTGAATGAATAGTGGCATTGTAAAGCGCTATATAAATCCAATCCATTATTATTATTAATAAAACATAAACACTAAAAGTCAGGTGGCATCAGCCACAGCATTAACATCCAGTAAAATTGGAGCGGGCAAGGAAAACCCGGCGGCGCACAGTCTTCACGTGAAAATTTTGGTTGTTGGAGAGTTTGTTGCAGGGCTCCACTGTCAGGTGGAGGCACTGGAACCAAGTACACGGACAGACATTTGCAGCACCATAAATCACACTTTAGGAAGTTCAGTGGCTGTTGAGAAAAATATTCAGAAGATCTCTTTAACCACACTATTTAATTTGTCTATTTCATTTATAAAATACCAAACTTTTGTATGGAACTTTTTAAAAATTATTTTAACAAATTGTTTTTAGCCATAGGTATTTTTCCACAACAGTGAACACTGAAGTAGGAATAATAGATTTTTTTCCTGAGATTATTTCTGATGCAGTTGAATCTCATGTTATAGGGTTCGAAATAACTGCCCACCATCACTCAGCGGGATAGTGTTTGATCCTGATGGTAATCAAGTGAGATGCAGAGTAGTTCAAGTACAAATGACTGTCAGTCTCCACAGTGGTTTCTCTTTTGATCAGGTGAACATATACACATTTACAGAAACTGTTTTTTCCTTACTTTAAAACAAATCCTTCCTTTGCCTGCTAGGCCTCCTCTAATCTTACTCTCACTCTTCGTCTTCTTCTGTGGCCTAACCAAAGTGTACCTAATGATGCGATTTGTGTTCAGAGATTTACAAAACTCTGATTTAGAATGGTATTTGAATGATAAACAGTGGAAGTATTCTTAGTGTTTAGCAGTTTGAAGTTATGTTTCTGATACATGAGCTCCATGTTTTCAGACTTGTGTGCACTGTGCAATTTGTGTGTGTGTAAAATTGGGAAAAATAAATTCTGTACGTAAAGGGAATAATAACTGGTGTGGATCACAAGACTGTCAATCAGGACGCAGCATTTGGAAGTTTTTTGTGTTGCATTTTGCTTTCACTCTGTTGTTTACTGATACACACCCTGTGAAGTAGTCAGACTCGAACGTCAAGGAAGGTGGTAGGGAAGCAGACTATGCAGACATTTCAGGTTTCCAAGGTGAGCAATTTATTTACAGTGAACTTAATTTAATGTAACTTAACAAAACTTCCCCCCCAAATCACCTCTATTACCAGAACTCAACACACCATGGCTCTAGTAACACAGCTCACCTCTCCTCTCTGCTGCATCTGGTAGCGACTGGCTTTACATAGGGCCATCAATTTCCCTCCAATTGCCCAGCCAGTACCACTCACTCAAACTGAGGGATCTAAAACTCTACACAGATTATCTAAAAACACAAAACCTCTACACACTTCTAACATGCACATTTACACAACTAAATGGCAGTATTAACGAAAGGAAAAACATTCAACAAATCGCTTTAAACCTTAACACAAACAAAAGGAAGCATCTCTATGGAAAAAGAAACCCCTCACCTTGGTTTGACCTGCTGATGTCACGTGTGACATCATCAGGTCTTTAAAATGAGGAAATACCAGGCAGGCGTTCCCCACACCTGACCCTCATGAAGACTGAAAAGACAAACAAAGTAAGTATGAAGAAATGACTTAATCTGTAACATAATAAAATATAAAGAAACATAACTTAGTATTTGTCTTAATTTGCAGAATGTTTGCTTTGCCGGCAACATAACGCTTACACAAACAAACCTGGGATAGCAAGTGAAGCAATGTCACCCGACAAACAGCAAATCACAGCAAATACATAGAAACAGAATAATGTGTACAATGTGCAAAAAAAAAAAAGGTAAACACATATGGGACAAATGGAGAGCATTGCAACTGCTCCACACACCCTGTTAGGTGACATTTTCTGTCTTGTTCCTACAACACTCATCAGTTTTGTAAAATTAAATTACAAAATATAACATAACAACTTAAACATTACTTTCTTTTCTTTTTTCTATTTTGGCCTGTCCCGTTTGGTACTTCAGACAACGATTCTGAATTGCTAAAGGCCAGGAAAGATGCCCAACAGATGTATTTTTTCAAGTGGCGAAAATATAGCAATACCATATTGGTCCACTTGATCGATATGTATTATTATTGTTTATTTATTTTATTTTATTTTATTTTAAGTTATTACAAATTTGACAGACAATTAGACAGAAAGAGAGAAAGAAAAACAGAGGGAAGGGGGGACAGTGACAGAAGACACTGAGGAAATCCGTTGGATCATCGGTTAAAAGAAGAAAAACGAAAACAAGCAACAAGAGAACAACACAATACAGAGATCAAAGCAATGACCTAGACAGTGTAAGTAACAGTCAGTACTAAATATTGAATGTTATTGAGCAGCACACAAGACCGACAGCGCACGATATGCTTTAAGGTAGCAGCTAAGGAAGATCTAGTTTGTCTGTGAGCAACCGTGTGCACACCTGTGTGTGTGAGCACGCTTGAGTTCAAAAGGTTTATCCTTGTAACAGTCTGCTAGGGGGGGTCCCCCAGAGCATGAAGCAGACATGGAGGAGACCCAGGCCCAGACACCCACAGGCCCCCCAGTGTGCGAAAGCCCAAGGAGGACCACCGGAGAGGCAACCGCGCCACCTTCCTGGAAAGAGCTGAGGAGAGCCCCAGACATGAGGTCAGCAGCCACGGAGCAGAAGCCACAGGGGGCTGCAGTGACGAGCCCGCAGGCCCAGCCAGCAGCCGCCGGGTACATTAAACATTACTCTTAATTAAAAAGCTAAATCGAAATGCATAACATGACGTTTGTTTATGTGTTACATGGGAATTTTCAGGTCCCTAGGAAACTGCAGTACTGAGAACAGAGAGTGTAAGTGTGGGAGTTGCTTAGTTAACAAAAGGCCGTGCACCTGGTGTGCTAGGCCTTTATCTTGCTCAATGAATGGGGTCAATTCAAGACATTCCTCTAAGCCATGTGCCGTAAATGTGCTATTGTTAAAGGATATTTTGAGGTTTGGTCAGGCCTGAATGTTTTGCTGTAGTAGGTGTTGGTGTGTTACAGGGAAAGCTAAGCAAAATGACCTCCAGGCCAGATCAGTCACTATAGCTGATTAACTGACAACTTGAGAGCTGGATGTTTTCTTTAGAGATATATCATAAACTTTAAAAGAAACAAACAAAAAAACAAATTGGTGTCAATGAAGTACCGTTTGACCCATTGTGTCATTTTCCTTGTTAAAACACTTCCTCAGGAATCGCTTGTAGGTGCCTGAACTGTGGGGATTGAAGTTTTTGATAATTATTGAGCAGCTTTTGTTGCATTAGTTTAATGTAATTCTTTTTTGCATTAATACTATATGTGATTCTAAATGTTCATTATTTGATCGAAGAACAAATGTGCGTTTCACTGAGAGCGTACCCAGTGATAAAAATATTAACTGGAATTAAAATATGTAAATCACCATATTAACTGAAGAAATTGCTGTTTATTGGTATATTTTTATGATCTTGGGATTTTTTTAAATCACCACGTCATAAGATCTCTGACGTATGTGGTATAATTGGGATAATTCTGATAATTTTCTGTGAAATAGGAGTCATATGACTTATGAAAGGCCCCTCTGTGATTGGTCAGATGCTGCCAAGGCCATGTTCTAAGAATCTGTCCAGATCATCAATCTTACTTTGGCTTGGATTTTCATTCATGTCCAAATAAACAAGCCCACTTAATAACAGATTTTATATAAAATAAATGAAAACTCATAACAATCCACATGCATACACACCCAGTACTGTGTTTATTATGTGATTTCAATTTCAAGTAGAATTTAAATCTAGTGCATTCCATTTATTGCCAATAAATCCCATTTAAATGACAGAATTACATATTATTACACTTTCAGACATTACAGACATTAATGTGTTGTCTTTGAAGGTTGGCCATTTCTTTTATGTAAGCCAAAACAATCCCCAATCTCGCCGCCACCACTAACACAGAATCTGCAGCTAATCTCACTCTTTGTTTAAAGTTATGAAAACGTATGTCTAAATTAAAGAGAACCAAATCTAGTGGAGTGTTAGGGGATTTTTTCAACATGCAGGCTTTTAGCTCTTAGTATTTTAAACAAAATATTAGCCTAAACCACTATCGGTTCTTAAACAATAATGTTTTGTAAAAGCAAAAGAAAAAAACCCAGAACAAAGCTCCTATAAAGTACATAAACTAGTTGCTAAAAGA
This sequence comes from Simochromis diagramma, assembly GCF_900408965.1. Taxonomy (NCBI): domain Eukaryota; kingdom Metazoa; phylum Chordata; class Actinopteri; order Cichliformes; family Cichlidae; genus Simochromis; species Simochromis diagramma. The sequence continues at coordinate 1,376,503 of NW_024387485.1, forward strand.
CACTTTCTGGCCGAGAAGCCGGCAGCTTTTGTTGAGAATCAGAAAGCGGAACGTTTCCAGAAAGTTGATGCTATAATGGCATGAAAAAAATCTGGCAAAACCAGTTTTGAATACAATGTTGCTTTGAAGTTCTAACTAATCTGTTGAGACGAGCTTTGAACTGAAGGTCGTGAATTGTCATAAATTGTTCTTGACATTACTTTAAAGCCTGTGCCTTTTGGTGAGTGCACAGGTATTAGATATGTTAACATGCAACCCCTATCAGAACTAATCATTTTGTCTAGAGGACTAGACGACCACGACACCACATATAGACTAATCACCTTAAAAAAAGAGATAATTAAGCAAGTCTGTCTTAAAGTCCCACCGTCATGGACCAATTGTAGAAAGGCTCTGCTGCTGCCGCCTAGTGAAGCCTTCATCCAAAATGAATTCTGACTCTACTACCTGTCCACACACAAAATATTAACAGTGCAGTTCAAATCAAACGAGCATCTTCTAAATTCGTTTTTACCCATTCATGTTATTATCCCATCAAAGATCACATAAAGAATAACAGTAGAAGATACTCACTTAAATATTTGACTACTTACAACTTCAAAGCTTCATAATAGCTATCGATATTTGAGAGTATTTTGGCAGGACTGATGTCTGCCATCTTTTCAGATGAAAAGATGTTTTTAAGGGTTGTTTAGCAGCTTTTGGTGCAATTTTGTTTTAAGACAGACTTTGAAGAAAGTGATCATGTGAAAGTGAGACAAACACAATTGTGAGTAAATACTGGGTTTAGTTCTCCCATTCTGAAGCTATGAGAACTTTGCGGTCTTCTGCTCTTCCGTTCTTCCTGTAGTAACGAGCCATAATGCCCAACAGCACCACTGACACTAAGAAGGCGCTGGCAAAGACTGCGGTGGAGATGTTGGAGCTGAAGATCTTCCTCATTTCCCAACCTTCCTCACTTGATTTTGTGCCTGGAGAAGCTGGTGGAGGACTCACTGAAAGACATCAATACATGGATAGTTGGACAAGCTGGCAAGCAAGTGAGGAGGCAGAGAGGCAATCAAACAGGTAGATTGATACATTTTGGATTAACCTTCTGGAAGCGTGCCGCTCCTTTCCATCAGAACATCCTGACTGTTCTCTGCTGTATCAGGAAAAGGCTGTCCAACAAACTGCAGAGGGCCCTGGGTAATGTAGTGTCTACCCGTCTCCCCGCTCAGGCCTCGCCTACGTCTGCGTGATGGATCCTTCAGACATCCCTGGGCACATCTGGAAAAGGGACTCTTAGGCTCACACAGGATTACAGAGCACGTGATGTACACCTGTAATGTGGAAGAGTAAAGGCTTTGGAATAACAAGCACTTGTCTAACCACCAGTTACCCATCTTGAAATGCTTCCAGGTAACTGCATGTACACTGATCAGGCATAATATTATGACCACCTCCCTAATACTGTCTTGGTCCCCCTTTTGCTGCCAAAGCAGAACTGACCTGTACGGAAAGTTTTCATCACTCATCCAACTGTCTAATCAGTCTCACTGAACCCGAGGTTTCCGAGCATAATATTGTCTGTCGCATCACACTGCCTCTGCCTTGCCTTCTTCCCATACTGCATCCTGGTGCCAGGTGTTCCCCAGGTAGGTGACGCACAGGCACCCGGCCATCAGTCTAGGCCACCTTCTTCCATTGCTCCGTGCCCATTCTTGGCACTTTCAGTGATGGACGGGGTTTAGCATGGGCACCCTGACTGATCAGATCCCCAATACTCAACAAACTGCCATGCACTTTTGACTTTTGTCTGTTTAATCAAACCAATAACCCAATAATTACTGCAATTTCGGAAATGTTCTAGCCATCACAATTTGGCCCTTGTCTAACTCGCTCAAATCCTTACACTTGAAGGCAAAATGTTCATTTGCTCCCAAATGTCTCCTCCTTACGAACAGATGGCATGAAGTGATACCAGTGTTGTTCACTTCACTTGTCAGTGGTAACTTTGTTATGTCTGATCGGTGTGTATATAGTTATTAGTCAAAGTTTAAAAATGTTGCTGATTCTGTACCAAAATAATTTTTCAAGCTTTTTCACACTTGGAAATTGGATACAAAACAGCAGGAAAGCAGTGATATCAGGATTTTCTTTGTTATGCATATACTCTTCAGTATATAACTGTGTGAGTAATATTTTTGTATAGGTTAGAGGTTTGTATTTGGTGCTATCTAAAGTTACCTGGTCATAGTTTCCAGTAAATTTAAAGGCTTGAAGTCCGAAGTTGAATGCAGTTTTATTAGATGGGTAAATTGTTACTGTCTCGTCTTCTACACACCTGAAAGAAGGTTTAGGTCAATCGTATGAAGCAATGTAAATGGAAGATGACATTTAATAGTTGTAAGTTGTAGTAATTAGTATTGCTATTTAATGTAGCTAAAATACACTCCTGTAAAAATATTATCGACAATTTAGTTGTAAGGAATTTTAAGCATTTTTTTAATTTTACAGCACTTTTTTTGCATCAGCACTTACCCATTCCTGATGATGTAGTACGAGAGGCTGTTTTCAGGGTTGTTATCAGGAGTGGCTTTGCATGACTCAACAAACAACATCACGTTTGGTAATTCTGAACTAGCTTGGATGCCCATAAAAATAGTCTCCAGCAGCTTGACTTGTACTGGATAGGCACTAGCCTCCACTCTGTTTGTAAAGCTGCTGTTGTGGAAAATTTCAAAAGTGTAGCCAAAGCTTCCGAAGTTGGACTCGGTGAAAATGTAGTCAGCGTTGTGGAGATTGTAGTAATTGGAGATGCTGATGGCTTTGGGAAACTGGCATGAGAAACTGATTTTAACAGTCTTCCTTCGAGTTATAACCTCGTTAGCCAGCTCAAAGGAGTTGATCGCATTCTTGAAAATGATATAATCACCTTTATCCTGTATTTAAGACAAACAAAGGAAAAGCAATTAGTTGCCGTGAGGATAATGAACAACGGTCGTGATGTTGTTCTGTTCAGTGTATCGAGCCGCAATATTCTTCTCGTTGCGACGTACAGTAACTGGCTTATTTTACAAACTCAAATTTTGCTTTTCATTAATGAAAAAAACATTTTTATCTACAAAGAAATGTAAATGTTTCTCCAAACCTCAATTTTTGTCCCACAAGTGCTGAAGGACATTGCACCCATGATGTGAGTGCTGTTGGAGGTGAGCGAGCATGAAGGGTCACTCAGCTTGAGAAAGTTCTCGTCAATGCCAGGCATGGAAGCTTTATCAAGGGCCACTGTCATCTTATTGGCTGAGCAATGAACAGTGGCCTTGCCTGTAAACAGCACAATCTATATTAGCTACCTATTAGGAACAAAGTATTTTATCATACGATTACTACATATTCATATTCAAAATCATTAAAAAAATAAATAAAAATCTATTATAAAACAAAGGAAAAAAGAAAACCGCAAAGAAACAAATGTGATTTTACTTAGTTATAAGAGTCAATGTTATAATTAAATTAAAAGCTACAAATCAATGTGAAAAAACCTGCAAAATAACAATATTAATTAGATAATAAAACTGAAACATAACAAAGATCATATTGAAATCAAACTAAAACAAACTTGTACAGGAAATATCTTTGGGTTAATTTATGTCAGTTTGTGAAGAGAGCTAGCAGAAAACCACTAAATTATACTGGACTGAAACCAAAATCTAAAATATCCAACACGTATGCATTTACATCTCAATCAAACTGTGTTTAACGTTTGCCTTATACTTGTAAAAGGGGTTTATAAATGCATTTAATTACATTATTTAAAAGAATCTAAGAAATGAAACATTTTATTCAGTATATTTATAACCTCGATTTACAATTTAAAAAAGCCTAGGTGCTGTGTAACATGTAAACTGAAAACAGAAGGGAGTGATTTGCAAATCAAAAAAAAAAAATCACATGGAAAATTTGTTACATGTTTAAACTGATCCACTTTACTATTTTAGGACAAATATTAGCTTATACTGAATTTGATGGCAGCAAAAAGTAGAGACAGGGCGACAAAAATAATAGCTAGAGGAATATTTTGAAACTGTTAGAGCAGGGGTGTCAAACTCAAACACACAGTGGGCCAAAATTCAAAACTGGAACAAAGTCGCGGGCTAACGTTAATATTTATTGAAATATATTTATTCCTCCAGATATAAGAATGAATCTTCTCTTATGGACTCAAACACGTTTTGCTGAAAAACTGAATATGGAACAAGCAAAGCTTAATACTAAACAATATATATATTAGCTGTATAATACCAGTAGGCCAGCTCTAATAGTAATTTGGTATGGCTTCGCGGGCCAAATGTAATTAGGCTGCGGGCCAAATTTGTTATTATTTACAGTACATAATATTAAAAGATGAAAAGGATCTGGAGAAAACTCAGATTCTTGCTGAGATATTGGAAGATTGTGATCTCTAAGTCCTCGGGGTAATGTGCTGGTCTAAAACCTGTTTTTAATGTAAACAGGTTTTAGACCAGCACACGCTCCCACACAGATTACATGTTTTCCAGGTAAGGTCATATATATTTGAACAACACAGAGGTTATGATGCATCCTGTATATATTACAACGGCAATGCTTTCATAGCAGAAGAGTTTGTGTGCTGAACTGGCCTGCCTGCAGTTACCAACTAAATACATTTGTTATAACAGGAAGTGAAACACACAACAAATGAGACTTGGGTCTGTTGTGCAGTTAGAATCATGTATCAGAGAAGACTGGGACAACACTCCTAACAACTGATCTTTGGGACTGTTAAAAAAGGAGGAAATTCTACACAGACGTAAATATTGCCCTGTCCCAACTTTATTCATTCAAAATGATCTTATTTTACAGTATGCCAAATCTTTTGGAAATCAGGTTGAATAAGAAAATGCAAACAAACAATTCATTTACTTATGTAATAGACATAAACAGAAGAAAAACACTGTTTTAAAAGTTGTTTAGGTTTTGTTTTAAGAGAGAGTACTGTCACTTTAAGAGGTTTCGTGGGAAGCAAAATAGAACCACAAGTGAACAAATGGCCAGCAGTGTTTGTGCTGTTGCCATGGCACTTATTACACGCACTGCTCATTTGTCAAGAGAGAGAGCAGGTGTTTACTAACCTTGTGTGGTAGATGCTTGGGTCACCAAGACAACAACACACCTCATCTCTGATTGGCTTAATGACAAAAAAGAAAGAAAGAAGACATTTAAGTGAAAATATGGAAAGAGCAAGCTTAAATGTAATGTTGACTTGAAGACTGCTCATTATAGTGATCCAAATATCTAATCAACTTTTCACATCAACAGGAACTCAAAGCATTTATACATGTACACGTGGTGAAGACAGTCTGCTGAAGGATGACTGAACATGGCATGGCTGCTGATAACAGACGGACCAGTGTGAGTTTTCAGACATTGTTGATGTACGATGTGCTAACGCACAACAATCTCTAGGGTTTATAGGTCAGAAATTAGAAAATATCCAGTGAGCAGCAGAATGAGGTGGTGACAAGGACTTTCCTGCTGTGAGTGTGTCAAAGCAATCAAGAAAAACCGTAAGGTCCCACCACAGCACTTCAATGTGGTCCGAGCTACGATTCTTTCTTTTTCAGCCATTCTGCTGTAGTCTTGTCACTGTGCTTGGGATCATTGTGTTGTTTCACTCAGTTTTCACCAAGCTTTGATTGTCAGATTTGACTCTGGGACACTTTAACATACAAAGGAGTTCATGGTTGACTAAGACTGCAAGGTGCCCAGGTCCTGTGGCTACAAAACCATCTTCAATCATCAGCTCTCCCCACTGTGCTTGATGGTTCTGAGGCACTTTTGCTAATATGCTGTGTTTGGGTTTCAGCAAATCTCCACTTTAGTGTCATCTGTCTAAACGACACTGCTCCAGAAGTTGTATGGCTTATTCACATACAACTTTGCAGCTGTGTTGCCAGTCCTTCCAAGCAAGCTATAATTTTTCACTCTGAGAATTGTCTGGCTTTGGGATGATTTTCCTTGGACATTTATTCCTGAGAAGATTGGCGTCTGTCTACCTTTTTTTTCCACTTGTGAATAATCTTTATTGTTTTAAAATGCTTGATTTTATATAAAGGCACTCACGTGTCATTTGTCTCTGCAGTGAAGCAGACTGGGACATATCTGTACAGGTCACTGAGCTGTGGTGTCCAGCTGAGAGTGACTTCTGCTTTTCCGAGCACATCGTCTTTGAACACTTTGGTCATGTTCTGGGGGCCACTGACCTGGAAGTCGTGGATGCTTTAGGGAAAGGAATAAACATTACACACACACAAAATCCACAGAAATTCTCTGAGTATTATATCAACATTACAGGGTGTTTGTTTAGGGAAAGCTAGTGCCATAATTAATAATTTCAGTAAGTAAACACCTGGCATGGCGAGCTTCAGCTTCAGCATAAAGCTGGAATGTCTGGCCCACAGTGGCATGAAGAATATCACCGTGTGAAGGGGTTCTGTACAAGAATATGGGCTGCACATGACCGGCTTCACAGTTTGGTATTGGCAGGAGGACTAAAACACAAACAAGGCAGAAAGAATGTAAGTTTTGTTTCTATGAGACTCGACAGTTTCTGGTATTGTGCAGCCATACAATGGCCTCTCTGAGTTAGAGTTGGTTGGTCAGTCACCACATCAGAATAAAACGTGAGACAGTCCTCAAGCTGCCAGTTAAGTCATAAATTATCCAGTCAGTTAACCTTGCTTTGCTGATATTAATGACTCTTGCTTGTGTCAGCACCAACGTAAAGGAAACATATTTGAGTTTTTCAGAGACAAAGTGTAACTTAAGAAAAAAAATAGGCAATTTCTTTGTTTATTTAAATTTAACCCTTTAAAGCCCAGCGTGTCATATTTGATACGTGTTTTTGAGTTTTTGAGACTTTTACATCATCAGCGTGATTTGGTTTTTTTTTACTTCTACTTTAAATTGCATGACACGTTTTTAAGCACTAAATTGCAAAAATATGGCTTATGTAGCAAATGTGATACAAATTAAAACTCATATATGTGCAGATTAAAATTTGATATATTTTTTATATATTTTGTCTAAAGATTCAACAAACACTTCATTATCAAAAAGTTAAAGATTTCTGGCAGTTATTTCATGGTTCAGGTTTTAAAGCGATAGGTTCATTAGAAGCAACTTTGGAAGCTAAAGTAAACAATGTATCCAAATACTGAACTTAAATTTCACTTGTCTTGAATATTTATTATACTATTATACTATTATATATTAAACTGTATACTCTTATATTCTTAGACTATTTAGTACATTTAATAAACAGGATTAAATGATAGGTAGACTTGTTGCTGTTTCCAACTGAAAGATCAGAATACAATATACAAGTTACACCATGTGAGAAACTCTTATAACACAAATAAAAGATGATCCGAGGGGAGGCTGGGACTCATTGTATTGAGTCATTATTTTTTTGGTTTTTATAATCACCAAACCACATAGAGTTTTAATGGTAATGTTTTAAAATACCTTTTTCACATGACCTTGTGGAGTTTTTGTGATTTTTATTTATTTATATATATATATATATATATATATATATATATATATATATATATATATATATATAAAATTCAGTATTTTTGGGGTGAGACGTGTATTATGTTTGTGTCACACTGACCATGTACTTTTATGAATCACTTACCCTCAATTGAGAACTGCAGCTTTACTTTGCAGAGAGGAGGTGAGTTCATGCCAGAGGCCTCACGAAACACCGAGGTTCCATCTGAGTAGGTCAAAGTGATGTTGTTGGTGGAGAAGTCCTCTAACATCAACTCAAACACGTGGATTCCAGTCTCAATGTCACCTGTACTTGTCAGTATGCATGTAGTCTAAAGGGACATGAATAACAAATGGACATGACAGAGGTGCTGTTTTCTCAGAGCTTATTAAACACATCAGTTTGGAACAGACGGGATTCCAAACATAGTTACTATGTCACCGTTTTGCTTTTGGTTTCATTTCTTCTGTTTCATCTGGTCCAACTCCTAGTCACTCCTGTTTGCTGCATCACCTGATCTCCTGTGTGCCCTTGTCCTACCATCATTCGAGTACTTCAAAGTAGTCATCTGTTTTGTATTTGGTCAGTTTTGTGTTTCTTTTCTTTTATCACTTGCCTAGTCGGCACAAGTTCTATTCTACTTCTGCTAACTTATATGTGATTCACCCCTTAGGTCCTTCAGATTATCAGTGCATAAACACATGCTTCTAATAAATCCAAAGGCATACTATTAGAGCTGATCTTATGCTTAAAGCATAACAATAATCTTCTTTTACACATTTTTAAAGTTTAAAAAAAAAAGATTTCATTCTCTCTCTTTGCAAGTAAGCAAATGCAAATGATTGTAATGAGATTACAAGATGAGCTTAACAGAGATAGTTGGTTAAATTATTTGATTTTTTTAATGGGTTTATTATAAATTTGTATCTATTACATCAACTATATTGTCAACATGCAGAACATACTGATCAATCAAAGCATTAAAACTGAAAGATAAATTATTGCTCATCTTGATGAATGCAATGGGAAACCTTACGTCCATTAAGTATGTTACCTTCATAAATAGCCCTGACCTAATCACTGTAGCTCACTGATTAGAAATGCACTAAGTACAAGTACATTTTTGTACATTTTGCACTGTGACAAAGAACAAACGGTGATAATACAACAGGACCAGAGACTCTGCTGCCAGTGTCCTGGTGCCAGACACTAATTGACACCCATCTTTCCCATAAGAAGGGTTAACAGCTGCATAACATTTGATGGTAATTGTCTGTTTTTCATAATAGCACTCATCTTGTCTTACTGGCCATTTAAAAAGGTCTTCCACAGTGCGAGCCATATACACTCAGGCATTCACTTTATTCTTTGCAAGAATTTGATCATTCTCACATCCATACGCAACAATGGATGCAACAGGAGAAAATATGGGTTTTGGCCTGATGAAACCAACATTTTGATTAATATATCAAAATGCTGTGCCTAAAATTAGTGGATTACAATACTATAATGATTGCTACATCAGATGACCACATTGAAGGTCATTAGAGCCCCCGTTTGGTCTGGATTACCTCGTCTAGAGCGAAGTTTGTGGGACCAGATGTAGCAAAGCGACATTTCACTTCATCTCCATCTGGATCATGTGCCAGAATACGAATCCTCGAAAAACAGTTTTGAGGCACCCTGCAAGAACAGGCATCATATTAGTACATATTACAGTAATTTAACAACTAATCATCGAGTGATGTTTACGTAAGATTTCCAGATTCACGATTTTATGTTGAATCAAATAAGAAAAATTGCATGTACCGCAAAGAAGACACTGTTGTTGTTACGGGACAGCTGTTGACAGTGTGCGTATCAGATCGAGTTCCCAGGTCCAGCTCAGCATATGTTGTCCACTGGGTTTTCCCTTCAACATTAGACACCCAGCAGCAGCCAGAGTCCCTGAAAAGGAGGTGAAACGTTTCATTGCTCGTAATTATACTCGTCACTTGAACCAACAATGGCTGCCATCTGAGAAGTGAAAAAACTCTGTCTGGTCTGGATTTTATATGCATCTTTGATAAGAGAGTATTTTGGTGAAGATACTCCTCAATGTCGACATCACTACAAGACAAACTTGCATTTATTCGTGATTTGTTGGTGTTTCCAAAATATGAGGAGCTGATATGGAGCAGCTGTGTATCAGGTAGCAGAGCAGGTCGTCTACCAATCAGAAGGTCAGTGGCTTGATCCCCAGCTGCTTCTGTCCATGTGTTGAAGTGTCCTTGGGCAGGATTCTGAACCCGAAGCTGCCCTCGATGCATTCGTCGTAGTGTGAGTGAGCGTAAATGTGCTTAAGTATCGTTAAAAGCAACATCTAAATGTGTGTGTGTGAGAATAGAAAGGCACTATACTAATCCCTTTACCATTCTGATCCTACAGTTAACTCCCTTTTTGTTCTTTTATTTGTTCACACACAGACGTTTCTCATAAAAGGCTGGGCTGTCATACCAACAAAAATATTCCAAATGCCAAACTTGTGCTCTATTCAAGTGTCCCAGCAAGCGTGGCAGTCAGCCAGCGTGGTGGAATGAGAAGATGAATATCACTTCTCAAATCAACACTGACAGATACTGTGCTGTGGGAAATGCAGGGTGTGATGTATACTTTCATTTTAAGCCTTTGTTATTAGAGATCGTTTTTCAAAGTAAAGATCAATTCTGATCAGCCTATAGAATAAATAATAGGGTAACAATTCAGAATGTATCGGCCAGTCCTCAGTACGAGTCCACTTACTACGGATCCCACTGCAAGTGGGCTGACTTTTCTCAACTTCTTCATTTTTAAGTTGTACTAGATCATGCTTGTTAAATACAATCTTCTCTTCAGTCTGTGTGATACGCCAGAGTAACTAGCAAACGATAAATCAGATAAGCTGTGTTATTGTGCCCTGGACTTACCTCAGAGAAAAGGAGGCATTATTAGTCAGGATGGTTGCTGTTGTGTGTCCTTCAGACTGGCACCAGCGGCCTTGGCCTGTGCTGTCCTGGTCTGTTTGCAGGACACTCGACTCGTTAAAGCCTGTACATACGCCACTATCACATGAGAAAGATGACTGATCCTGACAGTTACTTTTGCCATTCTGCCGGTTATAAAAGGTCACCTAGAGGGTTTAAAAAAAAGAATACATTTTCTGTGCACATTGTAAAAATCTGCATTGTTTGCATATTCAAGTCAATACAGTTTTCCGCCAAATTTTTGAACAATTTCCTTCATGATTTCAAACCAACTTTTGTGGGGCTGAAATCATAAATAGCAACTCCCTAACCCCTGTTCCCCAAGTCGTTGTTGTTTCTTGCATGCTTATAAATGTAGAAACTATAACATCTGTGAAAGCTATTCTATAGTTGTATTTTGAAAGGACCAGATTTCTGTAGTTTTCAGAACAGAAATGTAAACATCAGATAAAACCAGGTCTAAACCTGTTGCTTCATTTCAGAGTCAAAGGTTTTAGTCAGGGGATTTTAAATATCTCGTTTTATCACTTCTTAATAAGCAAAAAGGAGAAGGAAAGTAAATGTATTTCCTCCATGTTTTCAGCTCTGTGATGCTTGATAAACTAATTAATAAAATTCCTAATTAAAAACAAAAATGTAAAACCTCATTTCTTCTGTTTTTAACTGTTTCACACTCTATTTGTTGGTCTTCCTCCTGTCCTGTCTTAGAAATAGTTTAATTAGACATGGTGATATCACAGAACCCTAACTACAAAAATGAATGTGTCCAAACACAAGAACTGACAGAAAACAAAGACAAATGAACCCACATTTCTTGTATATTTCTTTTAACAGATACAGAGATGGCACATTTTCATTACTATCCACCATTTGGGATTTCTGAAGTTTTTTACTCACAAAAATATTGAAAAGCTTTGAAATTACTGTACAACATGCATGAAAGTGTTAACTATTTTCTTCATCACAAGAGTTTGGATTGTATGCAAGTGTTTTGCATTCCAATTAGGTTTCTTCAGAACTAGCGACGTGGCTGTATGGTTACTTAATTTCTTTTTAAAAAAAAGGATCTTTTTGCAAATGCCACTACTTTAAAAATATGCATTATTACACTCAGTGTAAACTAATCTGTGTTGTGATCCATATTGCCCATCTTTCAATATCATGATAAATCTCAATATTAAAAGAATATAGTGAAAGTTTCAGCATATATACTTATGTTGTATTACCTTAAATGTCCCATCCATTTCCTTCTCCGGAGCCATGAAACTAATGCTGTCTCCATAAAAGCTGAGAGTCGACCCAATCCCCAACAATGGGAACAGCAGCAGGAGAAATACACCTGCCTCCATGATGTCTGAAAGAATCTGTATGTGCAAAATCTTGTTCGGCCAGTTTCAATCCCTGGGACAGAAGAGGCGGGGAATGAACTAACAAGAATAACCTGATCTCATCAGACCATCAGAAATGTTTTATGTGGTTGTATTATGTGAAAATGATTTTATATGCTAGAATGATGAAGACACAATCTGTATTTGATCCACTGGTCAAAATGATCAAGTCAAGTCATTTATTTTGCACTGTGCTGATTTTTATGATTGCATATTGTGTGATGTGATGATGACCAATCTATCTATATACATATGCATAGATAGATAGTAAAAGATAGGATTGGATATATAGAGGTCTATCTACTTTGTCAGTCATCATTACATATGACAGTTTCTTCTGATGTTTATTTTGTTCCTTGAGGATGTTTATAGAAGCCTTTTCTTCTAACTTTTTTGTTTTGTTTTGTTTTGTTTACATTAAATGACATGTTTGACTGTATGCATTTTTTCCAAGGGTATGTACTGATTCTATTATGAACATAATGCTGATTATGCTGTGCGAATGAAAATGTTTTTTAAAAATGTGATAATTAATCGACTGTTTTATTTTAAAGTCGGTGAACCACGGATGACTTTTTACCTTTTTGGGTTTTGGGCCACACTAGTTGCCGTAGTGACGTCAGCTTATAGAAATCGTCAGTGTCAAGATGGCTACGGAACCAAATAAGACCGAAATCCTTACCATTTTCAAAAGATTAAGATCTGTTCCTACCAACAAGGTAACCGAATACTCACCATCATTGCTTGTGTATTACTTTGTGAGGCTTTTTTATACTGGCAGTCCATGATTAGCTTTGGACAGGAGAAATTACCTGGGAAGCTAGTCGTGTTCTAGCACCTAGCAAGGCCCGGCTACACGGTAAGACAGCTAGCAAAAGCTAACGACTACTAGCCTACCGGTAAAGTAGTCAAACATAAAGGCCACGTATGTGTAAGCTAAGGAAGCTAACTTGTTCCGCTGTGCCACGTCGGGAAAATTATGGGAGAATCGTTGAACTAAATAGACTAAACTTTCGATATGTCCGATATTGGGGACTCATGTAGTAGTGGTCGTTAGGTTTGCTTTGAAAGCCGTGAAATTTGACTCATTTCATTGATAAGTATCTGTTAGTGCTAGCAGAGTCTGATGTGTCGGCGCTCCATAACGTTTGTCAGTCAGAACTTCGGTTTTACAGTCATTTGTTCGGTAGGTGTTCTAGCTAACGGTTTACAGAGTGACAGTATAGTTTAAAATTAGATTATAAAAGACGATGGTACTGTAAAGTCATTAAGCGTTCAAAGTAAGTGACGGAAATACATAAGCAATATTATTTTTATTTATTTATTTTTACACAGGAATGATGTTTTGTTTACTTCGAGTCAGGCGTTTGGGCTATATGACCCTGCAAGCCTTTGTCCTGCTGTTTATGAGATTTCGTTTGATTTCTTTTAACTACTCTGTTAGTTTTCATATTAGCAGTGCAGTATGAACAGGTATGTAACAGTATGTGCAGCAAGTGTGTAACAGGTTAGAGTGAAGATGAAGTCACTTGATAATAACGTTTTCTTTAAAGGCAGAAAAAAATGTATAATAGATTACAGTCAGAGCTGTAAATGTCTGCGTTTTTATTTTTTCATTGAAAGCATGTGGTTTTTATTGACATCATTTAATGAATGAACAGTACACTGCGACTCTCTATATATGACAGTAATCATTTGAATATCATTTCTTCAATTATACTGTGCAGTACAATTTTCTAAGTAAATTGATCATCTATATCGGTCTTTACAATCCACAGCAAAGATAGTAATGAGAGATCGGGTATCGTTTTCTTGTATACATGTGCTTATAGTAGTAGTAGAAATGGAAGCAGTAATGTCAAAAACATTCATTCATTAATTACTGTGCTTTGTAGAAATTGTGCTTCCTGGCACGTTGCCTGCCTAGAAGCAACACAAAAGCTCTGTCGAAATGGGTGAAACACACCTCAGTCAGCCATGTGCGTGACGTGGATGTTTTGAAACGCACTTCACAGAAGTATTATGAAACGTGGTGTTGGAAAGTCGAAGCATCAGCATTTTATCCCATTATAAAAGCTGGACGTAGCTGGAAAACGAAGCCAACCTGAAGTTCTCTCTCATTTTAACAACTGTATATATTGTATGTTTTTTCAATGCAAAGCACAAAGTCGAGTTTTGAAGTTATTTATTTTTTGCTTTTTTAATTTTAGTTAAGATTTTAGTCACCACAGGAGTTTTGCAGTAATGCCCTTACTGCAGTAGTAATGTAGTAATAGTTTTTATGTAATTCTTTCTGAATACATGTTACTTCACATTACCAGCAAGAATATCATGTCATTTTAGAACTCTGACATCTCCTTGAAAGTCAATAAATCGATCTGAAGCTCAAAGTGATAATAATGCCAGAGTGTACACACCTACAAAATTTTATTAGAATTCATTCAAAACCTTTTAAGCTATAGACAAGAAAGAATGACATGCAGGGACATAATGAACACAGGAGTTGTTGTGTTTTTTGGGTGGAGAACCCCTTTAGTTCAGTAATATTGTGATTAAATGCCATCAACATTTAAAGAAGTCATTATTAGAAATTCTAGGTTCCATTTCCCAACCCTAAAAGAGGTCTGCAGGTTTGGTGATTTTCAGCTCTTTTGGAGTTGATCCATTCTTTTATAGTCAATTTGAAAAATTGGAAATGCACTGCTGGACTTGACTATACTGAACAGGCCAATCACAGGCATTTTGGGCTGATCAATGCAATTTATAGTTACATCTCTAAGGAAGTGCATGCAACATTATAAACAACAAAATAATAAATAAAATTAGACATGCGCGATCTAAACTATGGCATGAAAATGTTACCTTTATTCTGTGTTGTTGGAAGCTATTCTGACATTAATAGGAGGCAAAGTTTTGTGCTGCTGAAAACAGACAATATGATGGTGTAGAGACATTAATTAATATTAATAATCGATTAATAGAAATTAATACAATATTTAACATTATTTCACTTTCAGTCTGAAAAATGCTCCACCTCTTGGCTCTTCACGGTGTGTAAACACTCAGCAGCTCCATGTTAAACTATGTCATTGCTGCTTTTCTGTGACAGTAAATTCAATGAGAAAGTCTTCAGGAATGTTGAAACGAGCTGTTTAAATATAACTGATTGGCAACATTATTATCTGGTGATGATGTTGCTTCTCTTGCTCATATTGCACGATTAGCAGCAGGAAAATGTAATGGACTGTGACCACTTGGGTTGGTCGAGGCAGAAATGTTTCATTAAAATGCCGATGTTCTGTCTGCATAGGTATGTTTTGACTGTGCTGCCAAAAACCCCAGTTGGGCAAGTATTCCATATGGTGTCTTCTTGTGCATCGACTGCTCTGGCATCCACCGCTCACTGGGAGTGCATCTCAGTTTCATCAGGTAAACTTCATTGTACCTCAGCTTTGTAGCTGATCTAAAAATGTGTCCGTTTATGATATTTTAACACAGAAGGAGGGTTTTGTTCTGGGAAAGACTGTTAGTAAATCTATCCATGTTGACTTTCCACATTGTCCCCCTTTCCTCCGCAGATCCACTGAGTTAGACTCCAACTGGAACTGGTTTCAACTTAGGTGTATGCAGGTTGGAGGTAACGCCAATGCGGTAAGTCTGAACCTGAGTACCAAGTGTAATGAGGTTTTTCTCAAATAAAAAAACAAAACGATTGTTGTCTTTTACCTAAATGAGCCATGTTTTGTGAAGTGTGGCTTTCTGGTACGACACGTCTGTGGTTTCTATTTCTTCTGAAATGTCATTTCTGTTTTTTAAATCTGAAGACGGCATTCTTCCGCCAGCATGGCTGCTCCACAAACGACACCAATGCCAAGTATAACAGTCGTGCTGCCCAGATGTACAGAGAGAAGATTCGACAGCTAGCAAATGCTGCATTGTCTAAATATGGCACAGACGTGAGTATCAATGAAGGGAAAACATTTAGGAAATGTTTACTTCACTGCAGATGTTATTATTTCTGCGTAGGCTTGCGTGCTCCTACCCCATTTACTTTTAAATGCCTGATTTCATTTTAAACTACATATATATAGATGGCAAAGGGCCAATTTGTTAAAAGAGAAACGTGTAGTTTAAAAAAGAAAAAAGAAGAAATATATATACAGGGAGTGCAGAATTATTAGGCAAGTTGTATTTTTGAGGAATAATGTTATTATTGAACAACAACCATGTTCTCAATGAACCCAAAAAACTCATTGATATCAAAGCTGAATGTTTTTGGAAGTAGTTTTTAGTTTGTTTTTAGTTTTAGCTATTTTAGGGGGATATCTGTGTGTGCAGGTGACTATTACTGTGCAGAATTATTAGGCAACTTAACAAAAAACAAATATATACCCATTTCAATGATTTATTTTTACCAGTGAAACCAATATAACATCTCCACATTCACAAATATACATTTCTGACATTCAAGAACAAAACAAAAACAAATCAGCGACCAATATAGCCACCTTTCTTTGCAAGGACACTCAAAAGCCTGCCATCCATGGATCCTGTCAGTGTTTTGATCTGTTCACCATCAACATTGCGTGCAGCAGCAACCACAGCCTCCCAGACACTGTTCAGAGAGGTGTACTGTTTTCCCTCCTTGTAAATCTCACATTTGATGATGGACCACAGGTTCTCAATGGGGTTCAGATCAGGTGAACAAGGAGGCCATGTCATTAGTTTTTCTTCTTTTATACCCTTTCTTGCCAGCCACGCTGTGGAGTACTTGGACACGTGTGATGGAGCATTGTCCTGCATGAAAATCATGTTTTTCTTGAAGGATGCAGACTTCTTCCTGTACCACTGCTTGAAGAAGGTGTCTTCCAGGAACTGGCAGTAGGACTGGGAGTTGAGCTTGACTCCATCCAAAAACCCGAAAAGGCCCCACAAGCTCATCTTTGATGATACCAGCCCAAACCAGTACTCCACCTCCACCTTGCTGGCGTCTGAGTGGGACTGGAGCTCTCTGCCCTTTACCAATCCAGCCACGGGCCCATCCATCTGGCCCATCAAGACTCGCTCTCATTTCATCAGTCCATAAAACCTTAGAAAAACCAGTCTTGAGATATTTCTTGGCCCAGTCTTGACGTTTCAGCTTGTGCGTCTTGTTCAGTGGTGGTCGTCTTTCAGCCTTTCTTACCTTGGCCATGTCTCTGAGTATTGCACACCTTGTGCTTTTGGGCACTCCAGTGATGTTGCAGCTCTGAAATATGGCCAAACTGGTGGCAAGTGGCATCTTGGCAGCTGCACGCTTGACTTTTCTCAGTTCATGGGCAGTTATTTTGCGCCTTGGTTTTTCCACACGCTTCTTGCGACCCTGTTGACTATTTTGAATGAAACGCTTGATTGTTCGATGATCACGCTTCAGAAGCTTTGCAATTTTGAGACTGCTGCATCCCTCTGCAAGATATCTCACTATTTTTGACTTTTCTGAGCCTGTCAAGTCCTTCTTTTGACCCATTTTGCCAAAGGAAAGGACGTTGCCTAATAATTATGCACATCTGATATAGGGTGTTGATGTCATTAGACCACACCCCTTCTCATTACAGAGATGCACATCACCTAATATGCTTAATTGGTAGTGGGCTTTCGAGCCTATACAGCGTGGAGTAAGACAACATGCATGAAGAGGATGATGTGGACAAAATACTCATTTGCCTAATAATTCTGCACTCCCTGTATATATATATATAAATAAGTATAAATAAAGTTTTCTGAATTAAAATTTCTTTTGCCCATCTCTGCTCTAGTTAAATAAGTTGTTGGTACATTGAGGCTCAGTGATAAGAGTGATAAAAGGATTATTAGTGTTTGAGCCATGTGGCAGTTCTAGTTCAAAGTACATGGTAAATGGACTCTTACTGTAACCGAGCACTGAAAGTACTACAAGCTTCATTCACCAGATCATTAACTTGTCTAACATTTGATTCAGTGGGTTTCCCAAGTACTCTGACATGCAGACTCAAGTAGCCATGGATCAAACCAATGACCATCCAAAACCATCATTAATTCAGGATCTACTCTACTTCAAAAAATATGAAAAGCTTTTGAATTTACAACACAAGTTTTCCTTTTTGCTGTTGCAGCTTTGGATTGACTCGTCTGCAGGAGGCACGCCTGCAGCTTCTGACAAGAAAGAAACAGACTTTTTTGATGAACACACCCAGGTTTGTTTTTGTTTCTGGTGCTTTAAATGTCACAGCATGTTGTTTAATCACGTCTACAGTATTATAGTGTTCCTCACGCAGACATTCCAGGTTTAATTAGCAACTCATTTTAGCATTTCTTTTACAGTGCACAGAACAGTGGCCTCCATTCCTCTCTTAGTTGTAGTTAAGTCATTTCTAACCAGCTAACCTTGGCCCTTTCCATCTTTCAGTGTTTCACTACTCTCTGGCTCACTGGCCATGTCACTGTTGTGGTGTTGCTTGTTATCTGCTTCTGCAGCAGAGTGCTGCAGCTCCACTGGCCTGCAGTTCTGAGGCAGTTCTTTTTCTGCTCTGGTGCTTATTTAAAGTCTGAACGTGCATCAGGTGGAAAACTGCAGATCAGAGAAAGAACTTCCATCTGCAGCTGCTTTCCGAGACTTTTCTAGTTAGTCTAGACGTTTAGTTAGTGTTTAGTTATTTGTTACAGAAGAGAAACTTGCTGTGTCTGTATGCACCCCGTCTCCTGCTGAAATAATACTTACTATAAATTCCACTGTTGGGTCTGTGTTTCCACAAGCCCCGCTAGTTTAGAGACTTATTCTCCGTTTGCGTTTGTTTCACGTGTCGTGTTCAGCGTATGTCAAACGTACGAAACTTAAGAGTCACCAAGCTTTGTATCTGTGACAGAATTGTTTTTGAAATTTAGTTATTGAAATTATTATTATAATGATTAAAATTATTATAAGCTTTTGTGCCTCATTTGGAGAAAAAGCTCGTGTGTGTGTGTGTGTGTGTGTGTGTGTGTGTGTGTGTGTGTGTGTGTGTGTGTGTGTGTGTGTGTGTGTGTCAAACTCATTGTTAAAGTTCAAACAAAAGCATTTGAGTAACTAAAGTGTTGAGTTTCACTAGTTTCAAGACTAGTTAATAAGACTAGTCTTCTCAAGACTGGTTTATAACTGCCACGTGGGATTATTACAGTTCATCATTACAGTCAGCTTATAAAATATATGTTGTTGTTGTTGGTCAGATTTTAAGTGTTTCTGATTAAACAGTGAACCACAAATGATTTGTGTATAGTTTAAATCTCCTGAGTGAAAGACGTGTAGATTTAAAGTTACAGGCTTAAGTTGCATCCATTCTTTAAATTTAATGACATTTATTTTTCAGCCTATTAATGACTGGAACGTTGCACCATCCTCTGAGCCAGAGCAGAACGGAGCCACTCTCACCCAGCAGCTGACGAACACAGCTGCTAAAGGCCAGGATGACACCCGTAAGTAAAATGAATCTTAGTTGTCAGCGTTGCATTGCCAGGTTCATTGTGTTTGGTGTGCTTGCTACCGTGCAGACACGCAGACTTGCAGCTCTAATAGCTGTGACTAAATCTAATGTGTGAAAAGGTGATGGGATGAACGAGTCGTTACAGGTCTTTACTTTGTTTATTTCAAAGAGCTATTACTTCATTAAAAGACACGTCCTGGTTAGTTTGGTTGGAACGTGCCCATAGTGATTAGTCATCTTACCTGGAACCGCTGATGCCTTTGAAACCAGTGGGAATCAAAGTGCTTCTGCATTTTGGCTTAGTTTTTGTTAATAAAATAAATAAAAAGTTATAAAATGAAGTCAACACAACCTCACATGAACAACACCACATTATACACAGTATACTTTTTATTGATGTCCTGATATTAAAGCCTTAAAATGGAAAGTGGGTAAACGTCCTTTTTCACATGACTGTTTATTTTCACATTGATCCTGTTTTGAATGCAGCAAATAAATACTAAGAAAAATGCAGTAAGTATGTCTGAAAAATTCTTTTGTTGCTTCAACCTTGTTTTGCTTTTATCTTTTTAGAGCCAGAGGAAGGACCCAGCATTGATGGTTTGAGCACATCACCCAAAGCTGCCATTGGTGAGTGCATTAGCTTCACAGAGCCTCTGTCCTTCTGTAACTGCACAGCTGTTATCTGTAGTTTTTCTTTGTGTTGCCATTTATGTTTCTGTGTATAGATACTTCCCTTACTCTGCTTCGACTGTGTTTATACTTTTGTATCCATACATCCTTTCGTCTGTGTGTTCCTGTGAAGACTGTCCCACTTTCGAGTCGTATTATTCACATTCATTCATAATGATTAGAATATTTCTGTCGTACTGTGAGGCTGGTTGGGAGCTACAGTGGGAGGAATCCCAGGTTCTTCTAGTCGACATGCACAAGTGTCCCTGGGCGAGATATTCAACTTTAAATACCTCCTGATGCATCTGTCAGAGTATGAGTGTGTGTGTGTGGTAGTTCACCTTTAATAAAGCACAGTATCAGTAGATCTGAATGGATGAATCAGTGTTCCTCAAAGTAGAATCGTGCAATAGAAGTACATCCACATTTACATAGTGGGTCATTCTCCACTTCAGTTCAACTCAGTTTTATTTCTTTGGACAACAAAACCATCATTAATGTGCCTTATGTAAGGTACAAAACCGCCTGAGCCTACAGCTGCATAATGTGGGGAAGGTTGAGGGTCACCAGGGGCAACACTTACTATGAGCTTTATCAGAAAGCAAGTTTTCTAAGCAGAGAGGCTGTGGGCCTCCAAACATGGAGCAGGTTCCACGTGAAAGCTGAGCCTCCTGTTCTAGTAAAATGATGTTGTGAAGTCTTTAAAATCATTGAGAACATGAAACATTTTATCTAATATATTAATTAATATTCTTGTTACCAAGAATCATGATCTCATAATTGAATTATTTGCGAGTACAAACTAGTATTTATATTAAGTAGCGTATGTCAGAAACAGTATGTGGCTCTTATGGGAATCTTGTTTTTGTTGAACTGCATATTAAGAGTTCCTGAATTTTAATGAATTAATTTTTCTCCTGATTTGACTTATCACTTCTGTTATGCTTCTATCGAGTGTGCATATCCACCACGGGCAGTGTAATGTAATCTGGAACATGAGCATTATGACTGTGCTGACTGGTTTGTCCTGCTCTTTAGAGGACTCCATGCGTTTGTCATCACGTGAAGGATGGACACCTCAAGGTGATACGTGTGGGTGTAGTTTGCACCAGCTGCTTTCTAGCTCAGACGCATGGTTTTGTTGCTTTTATTGACATCTCCTCAGTCACCTCCTGTTTCTCCTACTCTGTCATGTAAACAGTATCAGCTCACTGGTCTTATTTGTACAGCTGTTCAACAAGATACTCTTTGACAAGCATAAAGCTCTTTATTGTGATTGAGTGAAACTTAATTCAAAGTTACTACACTGTGCAAAACGACTACGTACTTTGCCAAGCTGTTGAGATTGTCTGTGTCACCACCGTAATGTGACTGAAAAGTAAAGAGTTTCCTAAATGTCTGTAATGATAGTTGCTCCCTGTCACTCTGAAATTGTTACCAGGATGTGTAACTCTGCTGAGGGCAAAGTGGCTGACTAACATTGGCATTACTGAACACGATGTTCTTGCTGGAATGCAAAAAAGCTGGTTTTGTGAACCTGAGGTCTAAGTGCTGTGGTGCGGTGCCTTTAACTGAGCAGAACGCTTTTGCTGCACTGATTTCTTAAATTTGTGATTTAGCAATTAAAAACCTTGTGAATGCTGTTTCACTGCAGAAGCATCTTTCACCAAATGTAGGTTGGTTTTCCAGAGCTAATGAGCTTTTTTAACCTTTGCTTTGGCGCCAGATGAAGCTGTTTTCGTGCATACTGAGCCCTGAACTCTGCAGATTGTCTGATGGAGCTAAATGTGAGAAGTCAGTTTCAATTTGTTTTATTTATACAGCTATGAATCACAACAACAGTCGCCTCAAGGCGCTTTGTATTGTAAGGTAGACCCTACAATAATACATGCAAAGAAAAAAACCCAACAATCATATGACCCCCTATGAGCAAGCACTTTGGCAACAGTGGGAAGGAAAAACTCCCTTTTAACAGGAAGAAACCTCCAGCAGAACCAGACTCAGGGAGGGGCGGGGCCATCTGCTGCCACCGGTTGGGGTGAGAGAAGCTCACAGCTCCAGCTGCACCATGTTGGACTGCAGCTGGTGATTGTAGTCTCCATTCAGTTTGAAGCATTGGTGAGCTCAGAGTACTGGCACCAGTTCTCTGTGACCTGCTGTGAGTTCTAGTCAGTGGCAGTTTGCATCCGACCTGTAGAGGAGTACGAGAGCGACTGTCTCCAGTGGGAAGGATCAGAGCTAGCTGGACTTTGAAACAGCTGAGGGGATTGTCCACTGAGTAAATTATTGTTGTTAATGTCTAAGACGCAGAAGGATAAAATTACAAATGAACTCAAAATATAACTGGATGTTCCTCCTGAGTAATGTTTGTGTGGGAAACGCCGTTCTAAAACTAAACAAAGGAATTTTTCCAGGGGAACTCGGACAGTGTCCTGCCCTGATTATTCCAACATTGTTCGGAAGTCATGAGTGAAAATATCTCGAGAGATAAAATGATGTTGTAAATGTGTTTCAAAAAGACATTGTCCCATGTGTTACAGATCTGAAACCTTCTATCATTGGGAAAAAGAAGCCCATGGCAGCTAAAAAAGGGGTGAGTCAAACCACAAATATTTCATTGTTTCTCTACCACATGAAGCTGCTGAAAAAAGCTCAGGATTATTTATTATATAACATGAAAAAGTTAGTATCATGAATTTTCCTTCACATTCCCTCTTCTGTGAGTTATCAGCTTAAAGCTGAGGACGCACTTTAACCACGTTTTCCTACTGATGCAGCTCGGTGCAAAGAAAGGTCTCGGTGCCCAGAAGGTGAGCAATAAGAGTTTCTCAGAGGTGGAGAAGCAGGCACAAGTGGCTGAGAAGCTGAGAGAGGAGCAGGCCGTGGAGGCTCAGAAACAAGCCGAGGAATCCATGTAAGAATAAGAGAAAAAATACTCTCTTATTTTCATTCATCTATTTTTTTTAATGCTAAGCCGTTTTATTCTTTCCAGCCACACACCTCTATGTTTTACGTTAATAAAGTAGCTTTGCTTGAGTCACACACAGCCAGCAGTAAATGGAAGAACAAACAGAATCAGTGTTCACAGCACGCTGCATACTCGTTATTTAAAACTTTGGCCTTGTTTTATGAACATCCACCACAGTAAAAGGCAAAATAAGAAAAGCATGTAATAAAAATTAAGTCAAATGAATGAATGTTTAAGATGGATCTTTGGTACGTTTTTCCCAATAAAAAAAAAATCTAATGTTTAAAATTCTGTTCTGACGGCTGCAGTGTTGCCTCGATGCGTTTGGCCTACAAAGAGCTGGAAATTGACAGAAAGATGGAGGAAAAGAAGCTCCAGAATCTGCAAGGCAAGAAAAAAGAGCAGGCAGAGAGACTGGGCATGGGTTTCGGCAACAGGAGGTAAACACATTTTTCATTTCAGTTTCAGAATTTAGCTGAAGATTCTCGACATACAGGATGCAAGAAAAATGCAATATAGTGTAGCTTATAGCAGGAGATAAGAGCGAAGGATTACCACTTGAAAATGTTCATGTGAAAGACCACCTTATAAAGTGCTTCCAGAGGAAATGATGAGGGACAAAATCCTCGCTGCTTGTTATGTGAAAAATCTGAACGTTATTTGAAACAACTATGTGCCCTGAGACTTAATTTGGCCTTAATGTGGATTCTTTTGTGATGTTTGGTGCAGTTTTCTTTTTTTTTGGGGCTTTTTTTTCAGCAGGAGATGAATATCTCTAACAAGTTGATTAGTTCATATTTGCACATCTTAATTTTTAAGTGAAATGTGTGTTTAAGATTATACAGTATATGCATATAAGGCAGCCTTTTGTTTGGTAATGTGCTGGAAAAGCTTGAAAATGGACCTTGAAAGTGCTTAAAAAGTGCTTGAATTGAATTTGAACCTTGATAATAGTTTTTGCTCATAACACAGGAAGCTAACGCAGAATAGAGGAATGCCAATTGTTTGTTAGGTCTGTAAATGTGAGCATTTATTTCCTGTTGCAGTGCCGTGTCACATTCAGTGATGTCAGAGATGCAGGTCATCGAGCAGGAAACGCCCGTGGGAGCAAAGTCCTCTTCTCGCTCCAAGCTGGAAATGTTTGATGAGCCTGGTTTCACCTCTGGACCTCCAAAGTACGCACAGAACCCACTTATGTATCATGGATTCATTATCTACCACAGAACATAGAGAGAACTGAGTGCACTCCCTTAATAACCCACTGTGTTTTGCATCTTAGATACAAAGACAACCCATTTACAGTGGGAGACAGTTTTGGATCCCGGTGGGATACTGAAGGAGGAACTGCCTCTTTCACCACCTCCTGGGCACTGGAGAAAGATGACCCCAAGGAGGAGGTCACCATCTCTAGTATCCAACCAACTGGAGAGCGGTACACACATATTCACTTGCCAAATGCATACATGTCCTTTAGCTTCTGTCTAAAGCTCTCAGCTCTGACGCACGTTCTCAATGCTTAAACTCAGACTCCCCAGCAGAAGAAAAGCCGACGTCTCAGCTTCAGTTTCCGAGTCAAGTGAGGCCAGGCAGAAGTTTGCCAATGCAAAGGCCATCTCCTCAGACATGTTCTTTGGTCGGGAGAGTAGTGCTGAGGTGAGAACCTTCTCGTCTTCATTTCACTATAAAACAGTTCAAATCTAGGGCCTCTGTAGGCTTGTAATTAACATGTCACCTGTCATCTGTTTACTATGTTCTGTTCTTACCTCATGGTTGACCTTTGTTTCATCTTTCTCTCAGTATGATGCAAAGACGAGGCTGGAGAGCATGTCTGGAAGCACTTCCATCAGCTCAGCTGACCTGTTCGGAGATGGCAGTGACCACAAAGGTAAACGTTAACCAGCAGTTCTTATAATGTCAAAGTTCATTTACTCCTCAGCGCTCATCTGCACTTTTGAGCTTCCTCTTCTAACTTGTGTTTACAAAACTATATATTACCCTACGTGAAAATAGGGGAAATAACTAATATGATTCAATGCAGAGTGGTGTGTACTCACATAGAAAGCAAAGAAACACTTAGTGGTTCATGGGAATCCCTCAGCAGCCTGCACCTACTGCAGCATAACTAAGGGAGGATTCAGGGTCACCTGGTCCAGCCCTAACTATATGCTTTAGCAAAAAGGAAAGTTTGAAGCCTGATCTTGAAAGTAGAGATAGTGTCTGTCTCCTGAATCCAAACTGGAAGCTGGTTCCACAGAAGAGGGGCCTGAAAACTGAAGGCTCTGCCTCCCATTCTACTTTTAAATACTCTAGGAACAACAAGTAGGCCTGCAGAGCGAGAGCGAAGTGCTCTAATAGGGTGATATGGTACTATGAAATAAATGTAATTATTTATTTATTATTTATGGGATTCAGATTTTAATCTGGATTTAACAGGGAGCCACTATATGGGAGAAATCAAATCAAAATATCGCATATGGACTCGACAGTCTCAAACCCCACTGACACTGGATTATTGCGTTAAATCTGCAGAAAGGGTCTGTATCCTACACCTTTGGGGAAGGTACAACTACCTCATTGGCAAATGCGATACGTGTGTTTGGCAGTAATGTTGATTAGATCAAGGCTGATACCTTGGTATGAGATATTATCCTTTATGCTTAAAGAAGAGGCTTCGCACATGAGCGCACGAGTACAAATGCAGACAATGTCAGTGTGGATGAAAGCTGTGCTATTCTGCTTTAGTCCCAAATAGACAGCTGATTCTCACTGAAGATGTTAAACCTTCATTCTATCCCCTCAGCCTCCTCGTAGATGCACATTTGGTACAAATTCGTTCTTCAGAAAGCTTGACCTCTGACGTCAAGGTCACTGATTTTCGGTGGATGCACCTGTGGTGTGAATTCAAAAGTCTTGGCTCACCTCATTTTCAAGTTACTGTGATGCTGCCTCAGGCTGAGTGGAAAAAATGATATATGATGACCTCCAAAAAGTTAGTGAATAACGAGTGGGATTTCTAACTTGAGCCACGGATTGCTGCATGTAGAGGTGAAGTGGCCTACGGTGTTTTCAGCAGAATCACTGCCGTGTGAAACCAGCCTGACTGATTTGGATGTGTGAAAAAGTCCCGTCTGATTAGACTTCTCTGCTCCTCTCAGGAAGAGCCTCAGGCTTTGACAGCGTGCTTCCCTCTGGCTCGGACATCGCTCAGTTCAAACAGGGAGTCAAGACCGTTGCGGGAAAGATGGCTGTCCTCGCCAATGGTGTCATGAACACGATCCAGGTGAGACTGGTCCACGAGACAGCTGCTTTATTTCACTTGAATCCTTAAGTTTGCTCATACTTCTCCTTGTTTTTGTGTTTATTCCCTCCTCAGGACCGCTACGGCTCCTACTGAGCAGCATCGACCGGTGGACCTGTGTGGAGCCAGACAGCCTCTTGACTGACACGTGCATTTGGATGGAGAAGATGGGACGAGACATGGACAGCAGAAAGTATTGCATGGGAAAAGAAATGTCCGTCACGTCCGTCCTCCATTATTGACAGTTTGAGACAGTGTTTTCTTCTCTCATTCTCATTAGCAGACTCTTTAAGTTTTCATGAGCAAAGCCGAGCGTCACAGGTTGTATTCTTTTCTAAACCAGAGTTTTGTTGTAATTTACTGTTTGGAATACTTTGGTCTTAGATTTTCAAAATGATGCCAGAGTTCATTCTGCTTTATTTTATTCCTTTGCAGAAGTTGTTTATTTCCATTCATATAATCAAATATGTCATGCTAGTTTTTGTTTTATTGTGAGATTTAAAAAAGAGGCAGTATATATTTTAGTGTCATTTGAACAACAATCGCAAACAGTGCTGCTCACTTACAGTGGCACTTGTCCACAGTTTGTTTTCTTCGTAAAGCACTGACTGATTTTCAACTCTTTGAGTTTGGAATTATGCGTTTCTGTCTGCGTGAAACATGGAAGCATCACATTTTTGATGTGCAAGTTGCTATGGTTACATGCTGTGTTTGAAACAGATTGTGCAGCAGTAAATCCATCATTCCCTATAACAAACTTCCAGCGTGCAATACTGGGAATTAGGGAGGGTTAAATCCAACTCCAATAAGCACTGCAGACAGAATATGCTGTCCCAGCTCAAAACTATAATACTGTATTGACTATGCATCTCCACTCTGCCACCTTCAGCTGTGTTTCACTTGTTTTTGCTTGTTGAACCTGGAGTCTGCTTTGATTTTTGGAAAGCTTGTATCTTTTAAGTTCACATATTCAGTTTTAAATAGAAAAATGATCCTCGAGTATTTAACTCGAGGCGAGGAATTCTCTCTAAATTTCACTGCCATGTACAATGCAGTTAAATACAGTGAACTTGAACTGTGAAGATTCACCGCGCTTGTTCGTATCCCATCTTGTCTCGTGTGTTCAGGGCAGACTTTACGTTCAACAAGTTTTGGAAATTGGATAAAATTCAAAAGTAGTTATTATTATTATTTTTTTCCTCTCTCATGCATCAAAGTGTAATTTTGATCACCCCGTGTGTGCGCCCTTCCCATGGTAAAAACGTGGGGCGATAGGATGAAACATTCAAAACTATTTATTTGTAGGTTACAAAAAGAAACAGTTAATAAAGATCAAAAACCTGCTTTGTTTTCACTGACGTCAACTTTCTCACAAACACCCAAAGCTAAACCTGTGGTTGCTGCCGTGCTAGATTTTACTCTGTTCAACATTCACACATTTTTATATAAAAGCAGACTTGAAATGAAAATGATCCAAAAGTGGAAAAAAAAGTGGGGACGCCCCACAGATTTTAATGCAAAGAAATTGAAGTCAGCCTATTTCAGTCCGGCAACTCAAACTGTGCTGCAGGCTGTAAACATGCAGTTTGGACTGGACAGCCTGGTTCTGCTGTTGGTGTCTTCCAGTTAAAACTGAGTACTTCCTTCCTCAAACACTTTCTCATAGGGAGCTGTGTGATTGAACTGTCTAACATTGTAGGTGCTTCAGTATCAAACACTCTCAGGTGAGTTGGTCCTATATAAATAAACCTGAATTAAAGTGAACTGGTTCTGGTACAAGTGATTTAGCTCCCATCTTCCAGCCCTGGAGGTTGTTTGGTGGGAACATGATTACTGTACTGTGGATATGAATCCATTCTGTTTGTGGAAAATCTGAAGAATGACCAGAACAGACGCCTGTTGTTCAATGCAAGGTTTATGCTGTTGTATTACAAGCTCTAAGCCTTATAATTGTTTTTAAACTACTGTTGCTTCAGCTCATCCTTAGCGTACGTAAGTGTTTGTTAGCTGACTGTTACTATTAATCACACAGTTTGATTCAAATGTTATAAATAATCAAATTTCATCACTGTTCAACTGATATCTATCCATGTAATTAATCACCCACATTTCACCTAATTACAACAGGGTTGACTTTTTTTTGCTTTCCACAAAAAGAAAAACCTGCTGAATTTATCATCTGTGGTTTTATTTCAAAGTGTTGCTTCAGTGTTTGTTTTTAAATCTAAAAGGTAAAAAAAAAAAAAGCTGGAATAATTCAGATTTGGGATTTTAATGTTGATTAGAAAAAAAGAAAAAGACCACAAGAAACAGGAAAAAATGCAGCTAACCTCAGACTAACCTGTCAGTCGGTTATTCAACTGTAATTTTGAGCATTTGGAAATCTATAAATTACCAAAAAGCAAGAACAATAATAACAAATTATATTTGTGCATGCAGACTGTCAGCAAATGAGAGCAATTGTGTTGAGTTCATGTATTATGAAGACATGGTTTGCTTTAACCTGTATAACGTGTAGGCTAGCTGTATTTACATGGCTCCACCTTCCTCTCTGCAGCGAGCTGCTGAAATACATCATCTGTTATTGACAGATAAAGCAGTGCAATGATGGGCGGAGTTCACAAAGAGATTCTGCTATAAATCAGGCTCAGTGTGTCTACACTGCAAAGATTTAGGACATATTTTGTGCACCAAAAAACTTGCTGAGCGCTGGGATTTTAATTATAACTGTAATGATTTCATTTTTGTCCCTCACTGCAGGCCAGTCATTTCCAATCATTTTATCTGATTTCTGAGGAATTATTGCAAGAGTCTGTGTCTCTGTTCCATCCTGGCAACTGATGGGTCCTTTGTGCAGTTTCTCCAGCTGATTAGCAAACATCAAAGATCCGAGTGCAGGTTTTAGCCCCAGTTGTAGAAGTAGATCTTCTGCCAGGTGGGGAGATAACCCATCAGAGGACCTGAACACAGAGACAACACAATCAAACCCAGCACTAATAGTTCATGAAATCATGTATCATATGGTGGAACAACAGTGCCAAAAAAACAAGAAAAAAAGATCTCTCTCCGTGTATCCATATATGTGTACATGTATATATGCAGGAAGGAGTGTGTTGCTACAAAAATGGAGAGAAAAGGGCAATTAACAATGGAAGAGAGACAGACCATCATAACTCTTAGGTCTGTAGGTCTGTCCGACAGAGAAACTGCAAAGAAAGTCAAGGTGTCAGTGAGTCCAGTTTCCTCCTCCTGCACTCAGAAACAAACTGACAGGAAGTGCAGACCCAAAGACACGACTGGATCAGAGGACACGTTTCTGTGTGATCGGCGGCTCACAGCACAACGGCTTCATCGCAGCTTAACAGAGGTCGTAGTAAGAAAGTCTCAGTCTCAACTGTGAAGAGAAGACTTTGAGCTGCAGGTTTGACAGGACGAGTTGCAGCAATATAATTAAAAAAATACATTTAAAAACAGGCCTGGGAGCGTGAGGGACTGCGCTCCTCTGGACTCTTTCTTAATAATAAACTCTGCCTGTGATAAGTAATGTGACTGTACGTTTTAGAAAAAATAATAACAAATAAAAGTGAATTATCATATCATATGTATAACACTGTAATAATGTATCGCAGGCATCACCTGTGATTGGCCTACCTGTGAAAAGTAACATCTCATAAAACTTTACAGTATTAGAAACAAAACTGAGGACAACCTCTAAAGAAAGCAGCTGAAAGAAGAAAACATATATGATAATGTGATTACAGTGGTTTTTGAGAGAAGATGGTATTAGAGATAAAGTCAGATGGATCATCTGTGGCAACCTCTAAATGGAGAAGCCGAGAGAATAAGATAGATATGATAATGCAGTTTCAGTGGATGTTACTGGATTTTTAGTGTCGATGCACATTCACGTGACTTTCAAATGAAATGGATTCTCCCACATGTTAACTCAAGGTTCATACACCTTTTTCAGGGTCAAATTCAAGCACTGTTTAAGCACTTTCAAGGTCCATTTTCAAGCTTTTCCAGCACACTTCATATAAACTTAAAACACACATTTCACTTAAAAATTAATATGTGCAAATGTGATGTTCATTCATTCAAAACTAACTGTGAGATGTTTGACTACATTGCTGTCTGGATTATTGTTACAGTCCTAAATGATCAGCTTTAAAGTGTTTGTGCTAATAACACCATGTACAGTAAGACAGGCATGGAGAACAGCACTGACGGGGAGGCTTTGAACAGATGACACACTCAGTTCAATTCAACATATAAGACTTTAAGAACGCACAAACATCGACCTAAAATCTATTTATTCAGTCCATCACCTGTCATATAATTATGTCAAATTATAATGTATTGTTCATCTCCCTTAAATAAACAGGCAGCCTTGAAATATGAAATATTCATATACAAAAAACACATATACATGTGTCTGTCGTCTCCGTGGCTGATAGAGCCCCACAGGCCTCAGTGTGAGCTTGAAGCCATTCATAATGTTTAAGTTGTTTAATGTGTCGGTGCTCACGATAAACAGACTTTGAATGAAAGCCGAGGAACTGCCCATATGGATCAGTCTGTCATATTGCTATTATTTCCCCCTAAGCTGTTGCCAAAGACACCAAGTTAATAAAATCTAAGCATTTTCAAGGATTTCAAGCACCCGTACGAACCCTCTAAACTCATCTAAACTCATTTCGTCAGTTTCAAATTAAAGAAATCATTTCACCTGATTATTTTAGGCAATTTCAGGTGACAGTCTCATTTCTCTCTCACACGCACAAATGTTTACAGTACACATTACGAAGTAGAACTCTGAAATGCATTCAATTTTCAAAAGCTGCTATTTTTTAAAGTCACAATTTCAGTTGTTCTACAAACAGCTTTAAGACTAGGGGTGGGTTTTAATAATCGATTCATCGATTAAAATAGATTCTGGCTTGGATAACGTGATATCGATTCATGAAAATCCTGAATCGATTTTTTAATATAAATGTATTTTGCCCAAAATTCTAGAATCTCAGGTGAAACCTCACAAAATTTCAACAACCACCAAACATTTAAAACAGTAAATGAGAGCAGGAACACGGATTCTGCTCAAAGACGTAAACACACAGCTCGACCCGCCGACGGATCAGAATCAGTGAGATGTCGCCTTTCTCACCTGATGGCACGGACACGGTCGGGGCTGAAAGCCGGCGGCGCACTGATTCTGATGTTTCGGCGGGTCCGCGCTTTGTGTTTGAACCAGCAGCAAAAGAAGATCCAAACTTCGCTTCACGTAAACATCGTCATGAATTCACTCTGACTTTTGCTGTTTTGCTTCCACCACGATAAAAATCACACTTCCTGCACAGCTCTCTCTCTCTCTCTCTCTCTCTCTCTCTCTCTTCAAGAACAGTTTCCCGTCTAAAAATCTGTTTTCTGCATTATTCGCTTGCTTGTTACGCACAAGTCTACCGTAGTTTACAGGCTGTCGGCCGCTGTTTTTTTTCCTTTTACTTAATTTACTTAATTAATAACCTAATTTCTGCTGTTCAACAGGCTTCTGAACAAATTTAAACTTTTTAAAATTATACAACGCAGAACGCTTAGCCGTGTTTCTAATAAAACCGCTGTTAACTTCAGAGGTAATGTTCATATGTTGATTAATGGTTTTCTTTCGTTTTTGATCTACTGCAGAATATTTTTATAAAATTCAGGCAGGAAAATCACCTTCATGTCTTTCTGTGTTTTATCTTCAGCTACTTTGACACAAAGGCCTCTGCTGTGATGCTCACACCTTTGATAAAGTCTGGAAAGTGTCAGCTTCCTTTTTATAGATACAAAAATATGTAAATGTACTGATCTGAATTATAATATTTCTGACTGTCTGAGGCAAAATTCAAATCAAATTGAATCGAATCGAATCGAATCGAATCGTGGATCGAATCGATTCAGGACCTTGTGAATCAGAATAGAATCGATTCTAGAAATCAGTGACGATACCCAGCCCTATTTAAGACGTCTAAATTCTCGACCGTTACAGCAACGTAAGGCAACATCATGCATGAAGAATGAGCACACGGTTCTACTTACGTGCCACAAGCCCGACTCCTGGAACATGATCAGCCAAAAGTCTGAGCAGGAACAGAATCTTTTCCCTGCACATGAAGGAGTAAAAAGTAACACCGTTAAAAGACCAGTGAAGGAACAAGAATTACAATACTGTGCAAAAGTCACCACCAGCCACTCCTTTTATTTGGGGAGGTGGGTGGCTTCAGGAAGGTACTGACAGGCTTCCTGCTCCTGTAGATGAAACACGAAGCAAACCTCGTCTAGTATGTACCACCAGCTCCAGTTTAGGACATCTGTCACCTGTATTTGTCTGATACATCCTTAGTGCAGGGGGAGGGAGAGGCCCCTATACATCCGGGCCTTGTAATGAACTAGGTCACCCAACTGCAGCTCACCCAGCCCAAAGCCCCACTAAACCAGGCCGGCAGGACCCATCAGGCCCCACCCATCAACCAGCTACAAGGGGACAGATCTACAGATTGTACAATTATTTATGTCATCCTAATTTTAACACTTTTCAGAAGACGATATAAAACCGCTGAAAACACCACTTAACCACAGATACTTACTCAGAGTACTTGTCATAGAAGGGGGAACGCAGAAGGTAGTAGAACAACAGAAAGGCTCTCCTCCTCATCTCGGCCCTCTCCCATTGATTTTGAAATTTGATGTCGCTGAGCGCAGCGAAGCTGGAAGAAACAGGACAAGCAGCTGAAACGACTTCACGATCTCCTCTAACACTTCGATGCCTCACAGCACACATCCTGAGCTGCTGCTTCATGTTTGTAACTCATTGTTTACTTGTCTGGATGATTGTCCCTCCTGCAACAGTTACTGTGACATCCAGACTTTGTTCTTCACACTGTGATGTAGATTTTGTTATAAAACAAGTAAAATGCTCATTTATTACAAATTAAAACTGATGGATGAAATTATTTATTCTAATTAAGACCAGTCCTGCTGTGACTTGTATGCAGTGTTGGTCATGTTACTTGAAAAAAGTAATCAGTAACTAATTACTGATTACTTCCCCCAAAAGTAATCCCATTACTTTACTGATTACTTATTTTCAAAAGTAATTAATTACTTAGTTACTTAGTTGCTTTTTAAAAACACGATTTACAACCTGAAGAGGTGATAAAGCGATAGATCTTTCAGCCCAATTCTACTTTTTCTGCATAATCCATCATACAAAATGTAATCAAATGGAAAAGTCTCTTTTTAAAACTTGTTTTATTAGTTTTAACCTTTTAACTTTATGCATCAAGTAAAAATTAAATTATATGCAACATTCTCTGACTTGAATAAATTAGTTTAACATTTAAACCTATTTTCTGCACATTCCAGCACATAAAATAAAATATTTTTTGTGTTTACACTCAGTCTTTCAAATAGATGCAAGTAAAACACAGCAGAAAATAAATAAAGTCAAAGACTCAGCGGTCCTGTTGCTCTATTTTCACCTGTAAAGTAGGAGTGGGGCAGGCGGAGGGTTACCCTGGTGCAGGTGTGCCGCAGCGGTCAGTGGAAGAATCCGCGAGTTTCCCATCACGTCGTTGCGCACTCGGTGCTTGCTCGGAAGTTTTCTTCCCACGCACAGCGGACACTAATGTTTTTGTCACTTTGTATGGAATCAAGCTCAAAGTAAGGTCAGTACTTCCACGCTTTAAACGCTGCACGCTCATACTCTCTCCCGCACTCGATATATGATCCACTGTTGATCTGCACACAGCTGTTGTCACGAACGGCGCACTCGCTTACGTCACTGTCATGAGACATTCTCGCAATAAAATCACGGTTTTAGTAACGCAGTAACGCAGCGTTCCTACGGGAAAGTAACGGTAATCTAATTACTGTTTTTGCAATAGTAATCCCTTACTTTACTCGTTACTTGAAAAAGTAATCTGATTACAGTAACGCGTTACTGCCCATCTCTGCTTGTATGTGACACAATATAAAAGGTGGATGTATGTGTATTTGGGTACTACGCAGATTGTTTGTTTGGTTATTGTCCTGTCTCAACGCCATCCTCCACACGCACACATTTTCCTTCCAAGATAATAATTAATAAGTTCTTATTTGATAATGAAGTAGCCAGCTGGAGGACTGCAAAAGAGGAACTCGCTTACCTGGATAGTTCAAGGACTCCAGAGATAAGCCATGGCTTCCAAGACTGTTTTCCAAAGAGTCCAAGGCAGAGTACTGCAGTTGGGAAGAACTGATTTAAGGAAAATTATAATAACTTCCCACAAGAGCAAAGTGCAGCCATCTGTAAATGGAACTTTATATGAGGCCAGAAAGTCTGAAAACCTTGACCTGTTCCAGGACTAAGTACTTAACTGCTTCAGACTGATTCTCACTGCTTATAAGACGCACACTCTGGCTCGCAGTCTGCCATCTAGAGGTGACGGTGATATTGC
Organism: Simochromis diagramma; assembly: GCF_900408965.1. Lineage (NCBI taxonomy): Eukaryota > Metazoa > Chordata > Actinopteri > Cichliformes > Cichlidae > Simochromis > Simochromis diagramma. The sequence goes on from NW_024387485.1 coordinate 1,411,347, forward strand.
AGCTTTCTGATCCACAGTGTATTTCTGTCAAAGCTGTGGTGGTTTCACAGCAAAGTGTCATTTTAAAAATGTTTTGAACTGTTTATTACTGACATGACAAATATGAATGGACATGAAGGATGTATAAAAACGTTTTCCACTGTTAAAAAACAGAAATGTTCAAAGGCTAAGAGGGAAAGATGGCATTTGTGATTTTAAATAAATAACACTGGTCCACACAGAGGATGCTACAAAATATGTTTGTTTTTAATCTTCTCTAAAATATTATTAATGCAGTGCAGTTAAAATATCTGCTCTTACTCCAACTGTAAACTTCACACTGAACTTTCTTGTTCGAGTGTCACCAGTGGTGTGTTTGTCCTGAGGTACACGCTTTGGCTGTAAACGTCATCCCCACCTCGTTAACTGTTCACCTGCCTCAACGTAAGAACAGCAAAGATCCCACTGAAAGCACAAAGTCCAGCTGAACAGAATCAAGCTTCTGGGATTTCCTTACCTGGATGATTGAGCGCGTTTTAAGAAATATCAGGAATAACAGAACTTTTGTTTAAACAGGTATGGCAACACAGAGAGAGGAAGGTAAGGATACGGTGCGCCAGGGGTCGTCCGATGTACACAGACTCAGCAATTGTCTCTTGGAGCCCCAGAGGTGTTGGTTGGCTGTTGAGTGTTTCCTTTAAGCTGCTCCTTTGCTTTTTGTGGCTCGGTGCTCCCCAGAGCCGGGTCTGCAGCGAGGGAGCTGCCACATCACCAACACGGGACAGGTCACGCACAAAAAGCACAGAGTTAGAGGTGCATCTTTATTCCGCCTGCTGACACTCGCTCTACAACATTTGCAGATTTTCCTGTCTAACAGCAAAGTAAAAAAATAAATGAACAATGTCTATTACTTTAATCTACAGGACAGAATGAAGTTCATTAAAGGTTTTAACATGAAGACATTTGGTCACTTTTTTGTTTCAGTTACAAATTCAAATCAACATTTTTGAAAACAAGCAGCAAACAAAAGAAGAAAAAACTGTTTTTGTTTCTTTTTTTCTTTTTACAGTTTACCACAAAAAAGTTCAGGAATACTTCACATAGCATTGTATAAGTGTTTACTGCTAAAACAGCTGACTATCTATGAACAGGTAATGCAATCAGCCAGTTTTGTAAACCCCTTAAATTAGAGCTGAAAGTCAGCAATTCAATCAGATCTTGAGGACATATTCTCGAGGAGACTTGTGGAGCTAAATACAATAACCCAAGTTCTGTCTGAATTTATAAGAATTTAAAGTCTGCCTACACAACTTCACCACCCCATACATCACATTGATATATAGCAGAAAACTGGCCAGACAACAGAAGAAGCTGAATCACAGTCGTTTATATGCACGGTGAAGATGTTGAAGGAAAATTCAAAATGAAATAAACATCAACATCTGGGACAGATAGAGGGGAACAACATGGAATGGATAAAGCATAGTGCAATTTAAGAACCCCGCTCTTAAATCAAGTGAGGAGGTGATATGAGCTAACAAAGAAGCTTAAGGACAACCTGGTGCTAGTTGGCATTAAGAGATTTCTCAGAAGCCGGCCTTTGTTCAGACAGAAACTGGATCTTTTCAAATACCACACCAGCTGAGTACCACAGGATTTGGTTTTAGGCTTAATTGTCAGGCAGCTTGAATCTTAAGAGGTTAAAATGTTTTAAAGAGTTTAAGCCAAACTTACCACTGCCAAGCGGCCTAATGACTCGTCCTGACCTCTGGCCCACAAAGCAGGTGTCTTCCTGCTGCTCTGTGTTACTTTCATCTATAGAGAAAAGCGTTAATTTAGCCTTCACGCACAAATCACAGAGCGGGAAGTGAGAAATGTCATTCGTTTGTGTGCTTTAAGGAAGGATTCATTACTTTTGAGGGAGTCTCTGAGCTTTAGCATACAAGAAGCGCTGCTAGCACGTGTTTACTTTATCAGGCTCTTGCCTTTATTTACTTATTTAGCCCAAGTTACTCAGTTAGTTTCAGCAACTGGGCTAAAATGCTCCCTGCAGCTCACAATAGAAATGCTAACAGTCAAATGTGACAGGATTCTGGAGCCATTATGAATTCACATCTGATTTTACATTCTTCAATTCAAAACAAAACGTCTCACAGTCATTGAAGGTGCAGGCCATTTTATAAAAGACAACTGACCTTCACCAGCAAAGTCTCCACCTCTGTCAAGGGGGATTATGGGAGGTGAAGTCTGGATGCCAGATTTGTACCACAGAAGAAGCACAATCCGAAAAACTGCCCTGTGAAGGAGTCACATAAAATGTCTGTAAGTTCTCAGTCATCCAGGTCACGGTGGTCTAAGGAGCTCGGAAAGAAAAGCGACTGGACTCATTAAAGTTTCTTGACGATTTTTCACCGCTCATCTGAGAAGCTTCTTGAAATGTCTTCACTTTAAGAAGTCCAGTCGCTTTTCTTTCCAAGCTCCTCAGAAGTCACATAAAAAGCATTTAAAAACTATTCACAACTTAAGGATTTAAAAAAATAACAATTATAACCTTCAACATCTGGAAACAAAAATCACAAATAAATCTAGAGAAAACTTCAAAGAGCACTTTGAAAAGCGTAGTCTTCCACCGAGTCACTCCCAGCTACTCACTACAAGGCCAAAAGTATGTGGACACGCAATGAATGCTAAGGTTCTTTGGAGTTCTTTTAAATTCATGATGCCAAATTTAAAACCAGTCTTTGTGGAGTCCTTTGACAGCTACACTGTCATGTAGAAACAACCACAAAGATGGAACACCATTTGTCTAACACAGACTATATTTTGTGCCTATGCATTAAAGCAATAGGCACAGAAGGAAAGCTATTGTCCTCTTTTGCGGCTCCTTTTGAACATGTACAGTAACTTTTACTTTTCCATTTTCCAAAAAAATAACTTAAAATGTAGCCTGTGCAAAGTCAGTATCAGTGTTTTTATAATTTCAAATTAAAGTCAAGTTTCCAAGCCATACTTAAAAATCTGAATAAGTCCAATGACAAGCCATCGTCCAACTTCACCCCACAGCTTACAGGCCCCCATCTCCAGGAAGACCTCCACATACTCCAGCACAGACAGCCACGTCAGGAGCCTCTGTTGAGAGATGGACTAGAAACACCACAACACAAAGGATGGACGACTTATTAGATGAAAAAGGATGAAACCCTCACTTCTTCCCAGAACAACATCCTGTGCACAGTTTCTGAAGTCTTTGTATAGTTTCTTTACTGAAGGAAACCGTACAGTAAAAGATGGATGCAGCCATGCTGATGTTAGCCATTGGTTTCTCAGCCCATCTATTTGAGCCTCAGTGTTAGTGTTTTGGTTGCCGCAATGTTAGTTTTAAAAACCAGAAGTTAACATATTTGGAAAACAGGGTGGAGTGCTACGTCCTCGGCTCACACTAGCAATGGTTACCAAGCTGCATTCTGAAAGCCGTACAGAAGGAACAGGCAGGCACACTGCTACTCATCACAAGCCAAGCTTCTTGGATGAGCTTTAGCACAATTTAATCACCCGACTATAGTGTTTATGAAGGGAGTACAAAAGTATAAAGACCAAAAACTACTTTGTACCAATCTGGTTTACTGATCATTTGATGCCGGGCATTATGGAGCCTTTGGAATCAGCCTTAAGCAGCTACAGCTGGATATTCAGACACATATTTAGATGAGAAGGCCTGGCTCACAGTCTCCGCTCTAATTTATCCCAAAGGTGAGGTCAGGACTCTGTGCAGGCCAGTCAAGTTCTTCCACACCAAACTCACTCATCCATGTCTTTATGGACCTTGCTTTGTGCACCGGTGCGCAGTCATGTTAAAACAGGAAGGGGCCATCCCCAAACTGTTCCCACAAAGCTGGGAGCATGAAAATGTCCAAAATGTCTCGGTATGCTGAAGCATTAAGAGTTCCTTTTAATGAAACTAAGGCGCTGAGTGCTTAAAAACACCCGCACACCATAATCCCCCCTCCACCAAACTTTACACTCGGCACAGTTCATCAGACTGCCACCGCTCTAGTGTCCAGTGGCAGCGAGCTTTAAACCACAGAATTCAATGGCCTGATGGGTAAGTGAATACTTTAGCAGTACAGTGTATTTGTCCTATTGTGCTCTGGTAAATCCTATAGGGTCACTAAAACTATAAAAACTGATCATGGTAACAATAGACTAAGACCATAAGTTTTTTTAAGCATCTCTTTAGAATTTCTAGTTTTTATTGCTGCACCACAAAGGACAGCCATTTCAATTTCACTGCACTCTTCTGCAAAGAGAGTAAATGCTTTTCTTTTCTACTGTACTGTGAGAACTGATTTTTGTTTGAATGAAAGCAGAGCTCACCACAGGGAAGGTACATCTCAGCCCTTTGCGCAGAATGTGGTCATTGAATAGCACCAGGAGATTGGAGGCAGAGTACACTACAAAGGTAAAAGATGACGATGAAAATATTTGAATAGTACACACCTATATACAGTATGTTCATTTGTGGACACATAATGCTTAGAAAACTGAACAGAATGCATAGTGATAATATAACCTGTAAAGTTTCCTCACCGCTCAATGTTAACATCAAATTATAGTCCATTATTATTCTCAAGTAAGTATCCTGTAATATAATTAATCTGCAAACCATTTATGTCCATTATGTAACTGAGGAAAAAAATATTTCAAAAAGTTGTATAATGCTAAAAATAAATAGATGTTCATTTAGTTTCGTATAATGTTTTGGCGCACAGGCTGGGAGAGGGTCACCATTCTCCAATCAATGTAAAACAGGACATAATCTGGGATGTAAGAGAACATGATGCCTCTCCTGAGATCTCTGAGCCTTCTGGCTTTTCACAATTTATGTATTCATTCATATTTCTTCATTCACATGGCAAACTCCTACTAATATATAAGGCGTTGATGCAAGAAAGAACTAACTAGTCTGTGTTGGTCCTTAACATCTACTTACCTAGTTCAGATATTTCATGGGAATCTGTAAATCTCCCTGCAAAAAACAAACAAAGAAAACATGCCGTCATTCATTTTGCACTGCACGAGCACTTGTAGCTAGTGTTGCCGAGCTAAAGTGAAACTAACAAGAGATCTGGAGAGTTCACCTCCCAAAAAACAATCATAAGTCCAGTTGAGCTTTTGCATTACTTCTAAACAGAGAACCGTAATCCCAACACACTGTTAATAAACCTGCTTCTGCGACTGACCTGCGAGCAGGTAAGAGAGAGTGCGCACGGTACTCTCCAGCTGCGCGGTGGCAGCTGGGTTTCTCCTCACATACTCGGTGTAGCGCTCATAAATACGCGTCACTTTGTCCAGATACTCCTTAACGTGAGACATTTCAGCTTTCTCTGAAAGACACACTCTGCATTTAACCGCTGTGCTCACAACAGACCAGCTAATCTACTTATGTGACTTCTTACTCCTATATTCCAAAAGTATATCGTAAACGTCCGCTTCTTCTTCTTCTTCTTCTTCTTCCGCCTGCCATTGCTTTTTATTGTCTGTTGGCAAACAGCGAAACGGTGCATTACTCCCACCAACCGGTACGGAGTGTGGACCGAAAAGTTTTTTTGTTTTTTGTTTTTTTCTTCTTCTTTTTTTTTTTATTAGTAATATAAACATATAAACAAAATGCACCATATATTACAGATTCAGAGAATAGACATTTCTTATATATTAGCAACTTTCATACATAGTGAAAATAAAATATAAAGATGGGGTCACATAATTTAACAAATTATTAACTCACTAAATCAAAATCTTCCATAAAGGAAACAAAAAAAACAGCCTTTTTCTTTTGAACTAAAGTCAAAGATTTAACCAACAGGTTTAAGTCGTTTTTCCAGTAAGTTAGTGTTGGTTTAGTCTTAAAAAAGCGACATTTATGTATAAATTGCTTGCACAAGATTAATAACACATTAACACCATAATTAGCTTTCTTTTCTTTCAAAAACACTCCAAACATTATCATATTTAAGGTAAATGGGGTAATTTGAATCCCACTGGAATAAAGCCAGGTATGAAAATCCAACCAAAATATTTGTATAAAATTGCACAAAAAGAATAGATGGTCCAAATCCTCCTCTTCTGTTTCACAAAATACACAATTACCCGTTTCTATTTTGAATCTATCACTAAGGAGTCTATTTGTCGGGTAAATTTTATTCAAGATTTTAAATTGGACTTCTTTCCCTTTAGGAGGGATAGGGAAGGTGATATAATCAGTTCTTATTTTTTCAATTTCTTCCCTTTGGAAATCTTTTAATATGTAATTACGTCTAAGTAAATTTGGAGAATAAAGACTCCTTAATGAAGATCTAAGAAACTTATTGTTGCATTTAACATCACAAAATCGAATACTATCTATATATAATTGCCTTAACTTGGGGGAGATGTCAGAATATATTATATCATTTACAACTATGTTTTTAAGTGACAATGGAATGGATTTTATAACCCGATTAAATTTACTTTTAGAACATTGGATATTAAACTTTTGGCAAAAATCTTGATGTCCTAGAACATGTCCTTCCTCATCTACAAAATGGGCAATTGCCCAAACACCTTTTGATAACCAATCTTGGATAAAAATAGATTTTCTGTTCATCAGTATATATCTATTGTTCCAAATTGGGCTGTTATGTGGAGTGAAATTATGTTTAAATAACATTTTCCAATAAAGAAGGACCTGTTTATGGAATTCAGAGAGTTTAGCAGGTAGCTTAGTAATTTCAAAGTCACACTTTAGGAGAAAGTCGATACCCCCCAGTGTGTTAAAGACCTTACTTGGTATAAAAAACCAAATGGAGTGTGGATTATTTAGGAAGGATTTTAACCATTTAAGTTTCAAAACACCATTCATTATATCAAAATCAATTGCGTTTCCACCGCCTTCAATGTATGATTTAACCAAATCATCTTTAGATATATAATGGCACTTATTCCTCCAAATAAAATTAAAATTCAAGCTATTAATTGTTTTAATAACTTTATTCGATATTGATAAAGAGTAAGCTGGATATATAAATCTAGATAAACTATCCATTTTGGTTAATAATATTCTTCCAAAAATTGTGATGTCTCTTTGTAACCACTTATTTAAGATTGTCTTACATTTGTCAACATTATCTAAAATATTTACTTTTTGTGTGGACCGAAAAGTAAATGTCTTTCAATATGATCCAGATCAGAGGATTTAACCATCACTGTACCGAGGAGGAGGTTTTGGAGTTGAACTTGTCAGCACCTGACACTCCTGTTAGTGTAATATAAGATGTTCAACAGTTTCTTCGTCTCCACAGTAATTACTTTTCCTGTACTGCGTTTCCATGTTATAAATAATGTTCTGTTTAAACTAGTGTGCCCACGTCTGAGTCTAATATGACCATCCTCTCCTGCTCCTTCCTATTTCTCATTTTTCATAGATTTTCTTTGAACACATGAAAGGCAGTCCTGTTCGTTTAATAATCATCATCGGTGGATGTCACATAAAAAGTTAGGACGCGTGCCAAAGTCAGGGGTTAAAAGTGGGACTGTGTTTTTTGTTTTGGGGGGTTTTGCCACAACACCAGAATGACTGCAGGTGTCCCTAAGTTGCGGTTGTGGTACTTCAGCATGTACCTCTAGTGAAGAGGAGCATAAAGAGAGTGAGATTTTTTTAAGTGGCAGGTAATTTCAAATATAGCATTTCTATCAGCTCAACAAAAATCAGCCAGCACACAAACTGTTTGTGTGAAGTTTGTCTCACAGGTCCAGCTGCTGCATCTCACAGGGAGAGAGAAAAAAGAGAGCCAACTTCACTCAGAGATGGAGAGAGCTAGGAAAGACAGGACAAGACGGGAAGAAGAGAGGTCAGATCTAAAGGTAAGGACTGATAAGTGATGTTTGATGAACTGGAAATTTGAAGCTTAAAGAACAGTGTGTGACTGGTGCACAGTAGCCGTGGGTTCATGGTCAGAGTTAGGTTAGATCAAGTCAGTAGCGGTTTTTGATACGGGCGACACTGCCCGGGGCGGCATCACGGGCATCGGCAAAAAAATAAAAAATTGCTCGTACTCATGCTGCCCCGACGTCAGCCAGCACATATTGGGAATGGCATCGGCACCGATCGGTTTTCTATCGCCCATTTGCTGGGAGTAAGGGCGCCCTCTGTTTGCGAGGTGCGCCTGCTGCTTGCGGCACAGGGAGGAGAGGGCGGGGCGGCGGGGGATTCTCTGACCGGCTGGAGCAGCATCTAATAACCAACTCGCAAAATAAAACAAAATAAAAACAAACCAACAAACACGAAAACACCAGACATCATGATACAGATTTATAATTTGCACCGATGGTTTTTCGAAATTCTATACACGAAAATTGAGCACGAGAGCCCTCGGTGCGCCTGCTCGCTGCTGAAGTCAAAGTAAACTTTATTGTCATCACCGCTACATACAGTCCAATTTAAATAGAGATGAGACGACGAGGCTCCAGTTACAGCAGTGCAAGTAAACAAACAATAAATATAAGAAGAGTAAGAAAATAAAAATACACTTTAGGATTAGGGGTAAAGGGAGTGTTCGCCCAGGGCGCCAAACAGGCCAGGACCGCCACTGGATCAAGTGTAGCAGAGATTCAAATGAATTTTAGCTGATGATCCACTGACTGAATTCCACCTTCATAAAACTTTATACCATTTAGAAAAAAGACTGCACAAACAAGATACTGTCAGTGTAGAGGATGGAAATCAGCCAGGACAACTCGTGAAACACCTGCTAACACCTTGTTGAATTAATTTGTGTAAATCCACAAAGAGCAGCAGGTCATCTGATCACAGCCTATACACTAAGAAAATATACTGGAGCTCTCAATAGAAGTTATTGTGTTATTATACTTTTCCCCACATTGAGCCATTACAGCCAATTTTAGGGTTCCTCCACCTGCTGAATCCCACTTTAACCCCTGACTGTACCCTGTTTAAAGGCAACGTCACCCTCTACAATGTAGAGTCTACAATGTAGGCAACAAAAACTAGATATATATTTTTTATTTTCTTTCTTTTTTTCAGATTCTGTTTAACTATAGAATGTCGGTACTTTTCCACTGAGATTTAAAGCCACATTCCAAGAAATCATTTTTTAAAATTTTTTCCAGCTCGTGCCCATATAACTTAAGCTTGATTGATCATCAACTTTTCCTTAAAAGTTCTAGGATGCTGCTCTGTTCTAGGATGCCCTCTGGACCCAGTGGAGGTGGTGAGTGACAGGAGAATGGCGGCTAAGCTGTCATCCCTGTTGGACAACATCTCCCACCCCATGCAAGAGACTCTGACAGCACTGAGCAGCTCCTTCAGTGGGAGACTGCGGCACCCACGGTGTGGGACGGAGAGATTTCGCAGGTCTTTCCTCCCCACTGCTGTCAGACTCCACAACAAAGACTTTTGCAGCTGATCAAACCCTCACATGTGCAATAAGACTGCTATATGTGCAATTCTTGTACAATTCTTCTTCTGACGAAGTTGTACTTTTGTATTTTCTTACTCAGTTGTATATAGCATTTGTATTTCTATTTTATTCTATTGTATATAGTATTTTATTTTATATTATTGCATTGCATTCCAGTGTCTTAAACACACACACACACACACACACACACACACACACACACACACACACACACACACACAGAACAAAAACAAAAAACATTGTCTAAACTTCCGCTTTGACGAGTGTACCATCATTTATGTCCGCCAGCTCCCAGGTTCAAACACTTTGGTTCCTATTCCTACCGTCGTTTATACGGGTTCTTCTTCCGGGCACGTTATTGTTGCATCAGCATCCAGCCTTTGACTACTGTGACAATGTCGGCTTCGGGAGATCCGGGTACAGTAAATAATATATGGTGTTTGCTTTATGGGTTCGTTAGTTGAAAAACCGCATAAAGCTATGACAGCACAACCTAACGCATTTTGATGAAGTGTCACAGCGAATATGCTAACGCTCAGGCTAGCTAATATGTTGAGCCGCTTAGCTAAAGGAAACACTGTCAATGAGTGACAAGCCGAATTTCATATAAAAAATACAGCTTAAACTAATACTTAATACCTCGGCATAAACACAGGGCAGCAAATACTATTTAGCAATTTGTCTGCGTTTAAAAAAAGGTAGCCTCATCTTCGGCTCATGTGTCCAGTCAAACAGGATGTTATGAAGTAACTACAGTTTATTCTCTTTTATTTGTTTATAGTGTTTTAGTGAACCTATTCCTGTGTGATGTGTGGGGTGTTTTTGTTGAACTGTGGTTTGTTTAAGTCTATGTTCGGGTTTAAGTTCCATCTTCTTTCGTGTCATCTTTAAGAAAATTATTAGCATCCGACAGTATCGCTTTTTTGTTTGATTTTTTTTACAAAGGTTTATGGAAAGCATTGAAATTATTATTATTACTACTACTAGTAGTAGTAGTAGGGGAGACCGGGGATCGTTGTAACGTTTTTGACATTTCTGTCTGTAAATTGGAGCTCTTTTAAGGTAGTGGATTCAAAATGTAATGCAAAGTATTTACATGTCTCTGCTATTAAATAGTGCAGCTATTTTCTCTGCAGCACAATTACCCATTGCATGGTATGGTCTCAAACACAAAGAGTGAAATGTTACAATTAACCCCATAGTCTGGGTTAGTTGTAACATATCCTGGGGTAAAATGTAACACAATGAAATAAGGGTACTAACAAAACATTAACATGTAATCTTTTTTTATTCAACACATGAATGTACTTACATCCATTTATGTAGCTGTGTGTGTGTGTGACAGAATGCAGAAATCTAGCTTTTGAACATATTCCAACCCCCCAAAATATGGAGTGCCAGGACTGCCATAATGAATTAATTAAATACACCATTAAATAATTAATTAAATGTGTCAATAATTAATTAAAATTGGAATTAATTAATTAAATAAATAGTTATGACACATGTAATTAATTAATTATTGACACATTTAATTATTTATGTATTTAATATTTTAATTAATTATTGACACATTTAATTAATTAATTATTGACACATTTAATTAATTATTTATGTATTTCACATTTTAATTAATTATTGACACATTTAATTAATTATTTAATGATATATTTATTTATTTCATTTTGGCAGTCATGGCGCCTGGCTCTCATCATGAAATAATTTTATCTGTCAGCCTCACCCATCAAACTCAGGGGGCGGGCTTAACGCTGCCCATGCAGCTTCTCTAACATTTGATTGGTTGCCGTGCAAAGTAAGTCAAAACAGGTCAATCCTAGATAATTGATTGCTTGTGTAGACTTGGGGCAGCCAGGTATCCCAGAATGCAGATCAAATCACAGGCAGCAATGGTGGTGGTGTAGTTTTAAAATACCCTGTTTTTCTGTCACCAGCTACACTTTTAACAGTGTTTTAGCCGCAAATGTCGCGACGTATGTCTGGTCAGGTTGTCAACATAGAACATGTTTGCAAAAGTGCTCAGATGTTTTCAGAGATTTCACTAGCTCTGCTAACAGTCAGCATGCAGAGTGCACCCAGGGGGTTACGTTAACCGGTTTGTTTACATATTCCACTCTCCGTGTTCCACATGTTGCATTCGCAGATTCTCATTTTCACCGAACGATCGTCTCTTTCCGCCTGGTCTTGTGTCTCTGTGCTTCTGTAACATAAAGAACGAGCTGACATTTTTCTCACGAAACCAGCGATCAGCTCAACAGACCCTCAGTTTACCTGCATGCATCCTCCTCCTCATATGTCAGCTGTTTAACACCTGCTGCTAATTCAAGAAACACGCCTACGTTACCTGGTGATAGTCACAGTTTAACCGGGCAGCCGGTGCTCGATATAAAGCAATGTCAGCGCATTTTTCTGCACAAGATAAGTAAATATAGTGTTTTCCCCGAGCGCAGAGCTGCTGGAGCTTGTTTCCTTACAGAGCACTTTATAGGCGAAGCAGCTTCATCAGCGGATGATGTCCAATCACCGGCACACAGCTTTGAAACCTCAGCTGAGTTTTAGCTCTCAGTGGTTAAACGCTGGACTTCATTCACTCAGGTTCTGTCTGTCGGGTCACGTTTACTTCGCTGTTTTATTTACAACTGAGCAAATCGGTTTGGCTGAGGTTAAAGTTACGTTTCATAACTGCATAGTTTCACAGACGTTTAATGGTTCACTGGCACGTGTGTTAGACTGAACTATCATCTAAATATCATCTGTTTTTTAATAGTTATTCAACTGTATTCTAAGCACCAGCTGTCTGTTAGAATGTGATTTTTTTTCTCTCTCTGTTGGCAGAGGTATAAAAAATGCGCAGGAAAATCTGACGTGCATGGCAAACTTCACCGACGATATTTAGGGAGGAATAAACACACATCAAACATAAATGAACCATTTGCCTGTCTCCATAATTGAGAGCATTTTCTCTTCTTATGTCAACACTCTCTCTCTCTTTTTTTTTTTTTTTTTTTTTTTTTTTTGTCTTTTTCGGTCATGTTATGTTTACCTGTCAAAGGCTTGTTACAAACTATGAAACACATGGTGCAGACTTCTGGATGTTAGAAGAAAACTAATACTGCTCATGAAGGAGACTAAAGGCAGGAAGGTGTCCTTTAAAACTAAACATGTTAATAGGACCTCCCTATTTATATCATAGTTTATGATATAGCACGTGTATTTCAGTAATAGCCTGCTGATTTCAGGTGAACAGTCGCTCACGTAGGCGTTATCTGTGAAACTCCTTAACTATAATTTATCCAAGTTAACTTCAGTTAACCATTCAGACAGTTCTTTTGCAATGAAAAACATAAACACCCATGCTGCCGGGAGGTTCCCTCAGTGCCAGCTGTTAACATTATAGCTGCTTATGCAGTAACCATGGTAACCACGGACTCTGAGCGGCTGGATCGACGGAGGTCAGACAACAATTTTACATGTATGATCTTAAAACAGGACACAGCCACTATACGTGCTGGCCTCATATCAAATGTGAAGGCAGACTGAGTCTGTGTTTGACGTTTTTTATATCTAATCTTCCTTTTCAAACATTTAAACAGCAGCGAGTCTGCAGCTGAGGGAATACAAACTCAAATTGTCGGAACAGGTTTGCTCGTTTCTTGGATTCATTTGGTGATTTATTAAATGTATAACTGTTATTCTAATCTGCTGCTGAGTCTCTTACACTTTTCTTTATGCTGTATATTTTCACGTCTCTGGAATAGTTGGCAGTTAGATAGTCAGCTGGGAAACTCTGTGTTAACTCATGGAGCTGAGGATATCGTGGACATGCTGACCTCGCTGCGTGGTGTACAGGGCCGTTTACCCTCATGATTAATATTCACAATAAAAATATTAGCCGAACATCATGAAGTCTGTATGTGTTTCATAGTGTCGAACAACCTTTGTACAGTTAAAGCCAGCAGTTACTACATGACAGAAACACCAACGTTATCTCTTTTATGCGTTTATACACAGGTCACGCTGATTACTGAACAAAAACCCAAAGATCAGATGTTAAACAGATTTATTTGCTCTCTCTCCTCCTTAAACATGTTTTTAATGTTAGTTATAATTCAGAATTATACTGAAACACGTAGGACACATAAGAACATCAGGAAATAAAACCCCGATAAATATAACCTCAGTAAAAGAAGTCAGCGGGGGTTACTACAGCTGTGTACCGGGGCCTGCGCTTTGTCGGTGGGATTGCTTGCGAGGCGAGCGGGTCTATCCCACGCTTTGCCCTGAGACTGGGCAGACATCTCCGAAATCATCGAAGCACTTTTGCAAAGAGGCTGTATCTTGACAAACCGACCAGACACATGAAGATTAAACCGCTACATGCTCAGCTAAAAAAAATATTAAAACGGTATTTGGTGACACACAAACAGGGTTTTTCAAAGTTCAGTTCTGTTAGCTTCCACATGCCGGTTGTTGTGTGCTAGAAACAATGGCCACCAGGCCAAAGCAATGGTTTTGACTCGATCAGCGTTAACCCCGCCCCCTGAGTTTGATGGGTGAGGCTGACAGATAAAATTATTTCATGATGAGAGCCAGGCGCCAGGAATGCCAAAATGAAATAAATAAATATATCATTAAATAATTAATTAAATGTGTTAATAATTAATTAATTACATGTGTCATACCTATTTATTTAATTAATTAATTCCAATTTTAATTAATTATTGCCACATTTAATTAATTATTTAATGGTGTATTTAATTAATTCATTATGGCAGTCCTGGCACTCCATACCAAAAAAGACAAGTTATGGAATTTTCTGCAACTGAATATTTCATTAATTTTGGTTGGTCTTCCTTGAGTTTGGCCTCATTGGCTCAGTGGGCATTATAACCTACAACTCTTGCACCAATTTTGAACATAACAATGAAGCTGAAAAAATGTAGTTGTTCACCAGCATCGCAATAACATTACTTTTTATCCTGGCTTACCTTGGTGTGGTTTGCAAAGTGCTTCAGAAAGATGAGGAAATCTGTTTCTTGCACCCATCCTGATTTATTTCCACTACCAGTACTTCCTACTGGTCCATCTCTGACACAGAGGTCTGCATAATGTATGTGTGGGAACACAAACAGTGGAGGAATTGTGTTGCCAATGGCATTAACCGCATATACAAAAGCGACCAGTGAACCTCTCTCTGCTGATGTCGTTGCCCCAACTTGTTTAATATAAGTTAAAGTAATAGTGTGGTAAGTTGTAACATCTGCATTATTGTTACAACTAACCCAGACTCCTATAGCCATGAACTAGCTAACATTACAGCCAACGGCTAAAACATTAGCACTAAAGACCTACACAGAATATATCCCCATAGACATACAAATAACACAATTTAAGTTTGATGAGTTTAACTGCAAAGCAGATAATGCTATTAGAAATTGAAATAAAGTAGAAAAACTTACTTTTTGGCATACAAATTACTTTTTTTCGTGTTAAATTGTCTGTGTTTGACAAAATGTGCTGATTTTTCACATGTGATAGCAGAACTGAGTTGGGCATGCACAGGATGAGTCACATCATTTGAAACTTAGCCCTGATTGGAGAAATTGGAAGTGTTACAACTGACCCACGTTACAACTATCCCCGGTCTCCCCTATAACTCAGCCTGTTAGGAGAAACACTGTTAACGTTTTCAAGTGCTTACTGTGATTTTTACTCTCAGGTCAGTCATTTAAATTTTATACAGCACAACAATGAAATAAAACAGTCGAGGTGTGATTAAAGTGCAGACTTTCAGCTTCAAGTTAAGAAGGAAATGAACCTAAAATAACTATGAAATTGCTTATTAGTACGTTCCTAATTTACCTTTAAACCAGTGAAACCTGACCCTTTAAAACATTGGTAACATTAACAGTTTTACCAATATATTTGCTGTATTTATTTTCAGCCCCTCGATTGATATAAAATGTGTTCCTGTCCAAATACTTGTTGACCTGCAGTTAGAATTACAGCTCAAATAGTAACACAGTCTGGTTGCTTCTATAAGACATGTAACCTGCACCCTTAATTACATTTTTTTTCTCCATCTTTTGCTTTCTCCTGTTTCCACTCAGTGCTTGCACCTCTTTTGTTTTCTTATACATATATAAGGTTCTCTGTGAGTGGCTAAAGGCCAGTGTTATTCAGCATTAGTTCTGCTAGGCTATGTTTGGGTAGCGAGTAGTTCCATTTAACTCACTCATAAGTGCAGTTTACTTTGGACGTGTGCTGACTTTCCAACTGATCGAGTAATTCTTGGCTCTGACCAAAGTCATTAGTCTCATTGGTTATTCCACTGTCCAGTGGAGTAAGGTGGTAATTCTTTGCGAACATTTGCCCTCTTGTTTCTGCAGCCTTTGAGTATGGCTTCTTGCTACAGATAAGTGAGGAGGCTGCACTGACAGTGGCCCTGAATGACTACCTAACCTCACGCAGCTACCTGGCTGGGTTCAGCCCCACCCAGGTCGACCAGAAAGCCTTTAAGCTCCTCCACAGACCCCCAGATCCACAACATGTCCACGCTCTGCGCTGGTACAGACACATAGCAGCCCTGCAACAGGACCTCAACCCAGAAAGCAGCAGTGAGTAGAAAGCTGAAGGCATGAACAGGCTAGATGTGGTCCTGCGCCTGCTGGCCGTGGATGTGGAGGCACTCTGAGGCTGTGACGTGCCCTCTTAAACAAACTGACTCTCAGCATGAACTAAGGCTTCCTTTGCAGGCACTGGAATGAACTCTGTTTTAGCTTGCACTTTTGATGTCAGTCATAGCAACTTGATGTGTGTGGTACCTGCAGCTAAGCGCTGAGGAGACTCGCGTTATCGCTGTGTAAACACGGCAGCAACAGCTGGTGAAGACCCCACAGGCAAATACTCTTTGTTCCCATACCTGGCTAAATAGCTTAATATTAATAAGGACAACTTTACAAAAAATATAAAACATCATGAAAAGAAAGACTAACTGATGATAGAACACAGAAATGTTTATTTATTAATCTAAACGATGTGTAAGAGCGTACTTGGTTACGTGGCTGATGTGAGTGGGAGTGAAACTCTTATTAAAAAAGCCAGTAAATAGTAAATTTGACCTATTACGCTCACTTTCATCGCTGTATTTTTATCCGGGGACTCCAGTGTGTTGTTTTGCTCATCTGAGTGCAAAGTTGTCTTATGCTGTGCCAGTCTCGGATGTCTAGATTTCCTTCATTTCTTTCACCTTCACTTTCCATTTAACTCTGCTGTGTTACTGGAAAATTCCATTCTTCTTTACAAGGACACAGTAGACACGATAGATGTAAGTTTGGGGTCTGAAAGGTGAAGCAAAACCAGAAATGCTTCAAAACTGTATATATTTTTTTTAAATTTATTTTTACCATGTGGTTGTTAAAAGACTTCTGGTTCTGTAGACATCTGGGGACAGCAGCCTCCCTCACTCTGTGTCCTCAGTGGAGTTTCCTGGGGAGTTCTTGGGCTTACCTGCTTCTTTTGGTCGCTCCAAAAGAAAAGAGGGTTATCAAGGATATGTTCACCAGCTATGACCAGTGACTCTGGCCATGTTAAATAAACGTGTTGACCATTAGCTATCTTAAGCACAATGTGTCCACTTGAAGTTGTTTTTTAACTAATCATATGGGGTATCTAACTATTTTTAGATTCCATATTCTAGCAGGGCTGCACTGCTTGTGAACAGTACTTGTGCTTTCCCTTTGTGCAGACTGCATCAACTCTTTTTCTGATGCGCTGTGTGGATGTTGAACCCTACCTTTGAGCAAATATTTGACTGGAAATTGAAGCTCAGTAGGTAGACACAGTGACAGAAGTTCAGACTAAAGAGGAAATATTTTCTTTCGTTGACACTGATGAAGAGGAAACTTTATTGTGTGTCTTTGATAAGAATGGGATGATGAGAATATTTATATTTATTGTTAACTACTGTTGAAATATCACACTCCTCAGCACTGCACTAGAACCTATAACAGATTTCTGTCATTGCTTTACTTTAACTATTTCAAGCAAAAATAAATCCATTTACATGTGTCACAGTTTTTGAACCATTATCACAGCACTGGGCATCAGTTCTTTGCTCTTTCACTGTCTCATGTTATCTGACGTGAGCTCTGAGTCACTG
The DNA here is from genome assembly GCF_900408965.1 of Simochromis diagramma. Classification (NCBI taxonomy): domain Eukaryota; kingdom Metazoa; phylum Chordata; class Actinopteri; order Cichliformes; family Cichlidae; genus Simochromis; species Simochromis diagramma. Next base: position 1,428,981 of record NW_024387485.1, read on the forward strand.
TCTTATTGGTAGCCTTTATTGATTAGTCTTATTAATTAGCCCTAATGGAACATGATGTCACCAAAGCATCCATATGAATAGCTTCGACAGAGGTAGAACCCCTTTTCTTATGACGTGAAAACTGAAATTGTCCCTTGTTCCTTTCTCTTTTTAGTCAAAGGAAAGCGTGTCCAGCCTCCTTGGTCTCCACCAGCAGGAACAGATGTTCCTCAGCTGCGACTCTACAACAGCCTGACAAGAGCAAAGGTAGAGACGAATGTAAAGCGCACATCAGTGCTGGTGTTGCTGGGAAATGAGGTCCTCGTGAAGTCGCTACATTAGATACCGCATCCCTCAATGTATATACAGCCACAGGCTGGACAGAGTCAGTTTTATTTATACTGATGCAGTGATGTGAAATTGAAACGATAAGCTATGATTTGCAGGCAAATTAAGCTTATGAGGCCTGTTAAAGTTACAAGGGATTAATAAGGGGCTGCAACAATTCACCGAGTAACTCGAATAACTTAAAAAATAATCGATGCAAATTTTGTGCTTTGGCGCTTCGTTTATTACACGAAGCATCTGTAGCTCTCGGTTTCTGCCATGTAACTGTGAGCGTTTCGCCCACATTTGTGACTACGTATGTAGGAGCAGACATGGGAATAAAAGTATGACAGTGCACGTCATCCATTGGACAGGTGGGCAGCCTGACGCAGGGCTAAACCACTGAAGCAAACACAATTCTAAAGAGTCTGTGATCATTACTGTACAACTTATAAAAAGAAAGAATGCATATATATTTAGATTATTTCATTCAAGTTTTTAATAGTGACAGGATTTAAAGCCTCACTGTTTTCCAAAGTATGCAATCCAGGTATGGTTTAAAGAAGTTATAGTCACATTTCTTTTGACTGATGTATCTTGTGACAGATGTGCTCTCATTCTTGGTATAGAATGCAGCACTTTCACTTCACATTTGTAGATTTAATGCATATTTTTATAGTCTGCTTGCATTTTGCCACATGCACAAACAACTGGTTTCCAGATGATTTTAAGTGTAGCGAGATGGTCTTTAGCTTAAGGCTCTTTGTGGCGCTGATAAACATGCCCGTATTTCTTAGATGAGCGTTAGTCTGGCACAACCAGACTGTTCTGGATCAGGAAGAAGTCTCGACTGAAAAAACAAACGTAGAAATATAACCATCTATGCAACCTAATCTCTCGCTGTGGCTCTCGTTTCTATTACACTGCATTTAAAAATACCGCTGCCACCAGTAAGATACATTTTTATCAGATTTTTTTATTTTAAAGTATTTGTTATCCTCATTTAAGTTCATAACCTCCATTTTTCAGGAGCTGTTTGTTCCTCAGAAAGGGAATAAAGTAACATGGTACTGCTGTGGTCCTACAGTGTACGATGCCTCCCACATGGGACATGCCAGGTAAGCAAGATCAGAGGAAATTCTGGGTTGGAAATGATCCTTCATATAGCGAGACTGTTATATTTTTTCTATTACAACATTTTAATGAATAATTTGCTTTATGCAGATCCTACATATCCTTTGATATTCTGCGAAGGATACTGAGGGACTACTTCAAGTATGATGTGATCTACTGCATGAACATTACAGACATAGATGACAAAGTAAGTCTGCTTTGATGTGTTTTCGATGTTTTTAATTTTTTTAATAAAGGTTTTTGCATGAAATGTGGGAGATGGGTTGTCCAAGCTCATCTGTGTCTGTAATGATTAATGTAGCCCTGTTGAAATAAGTGCAAGGTCCTTGTTAACATTCACATTTTCACACATCTGTCTGTGTGTTTATAGGCATGCTGGTAAAAACAGGTTCAGCTTGTAAGCTGACATGTCTCTGAGAAGTTATGGCAGGAATTCAGTGTCTTGTGATGACCTAATTAGACATGGGGAAAACATAAATGTACACATGCAGGTTTTCAGCTGCTCAGAAAATTAGGAGCTGATTTGTATTTGTTGTTTTGTAATGGGCTAAACGGGCGTCAGGACTACAGGACAGGCCAGTTCAGCACCCAGACTGTCCTACTATGGAGCTGATGTTGCAATACATGCAGAATGCTTTTGAACTTTTGGAATAAGCAAACTCTGCTGTTTTGGTTTATTATTGGGATATTCTTCTTTCAGATCATTAAAAGAGCCCGGCAGAATTACCTTCTGGACCAGTACAAAGAGAAACAGCCACAAGCGGCTCAAATACTGCAGGATGTGCTCAGCGCCAGAACGGTGAGACAGGTTTAAGCCCTGGATGCACTGCACCTGTGTGAAGTACTTATTGATCTGACAGTGATGGTGTAAATCTTCTCTCTTTGTCTTCATTGATCGCACAGCATGTATCTCTCTGGAGATTATTGGTCATTATTTAGCGAGGCAGATAATTAAAATAACACAAAACAGAACTGTGCAGTACTTAGTAAAACAGATAAATACTGCGTTAATGTTAAACATTTATGTCACTGAGTTTATAATATCAGAAGATCTAGTTGCAAACCTCCTCCTACAACAACTCTGCTCCATCGGCAGGCTCTGTTGGTTTCCCTATGGGTTGTATCAGTGTTTGTGAAGTAGCAGCTGGTTAACCACAGCATGCACAAACACTAGACTCTATAGACACAAGCATCAGTACACCCTGTACTGTAGCTAGTAGAAGTCCAAGCTTCAGCTCTATCTAAAAACAGAGACAAGCTGAAAGTTTGTTTTTTAATTTCTGTGGATTTCTGTGTGTTATTCTGCCAATTCCAGCCGTTTCAGGCCCAGCTGGCTTCCACCACAGACCCGGACAAGAAGCAGATGCTGGAAAGGCTGGACAGTGCAGTTACAGCCAGTCTGCAACCGCTGCAAGCAGCAATGGAGAGCAAAGCCGCAGATGAAGTCATACGACCTCTGGCACACGTGAGTCTGCTCTGATGTGGTTGCAACTTCAGAGAAATATCACTAGAAATACAGAAAATGCTTTTTTTGTTTTTATTTTGTTTGCTTTTTGTGCTTCCAAAATAACTGCAGCAGATTCATGGATAGATGGTCAGTGCTCTACATTTACAACAGTGGGAGAACAGATTAGCTTTATTACTGCTTGTATTCACTGCCACCATTTGGGATTAGTAACTCAGGGTTAGTGTGACTGATCTGAGTTCCAACTAGGAACTCCACCCAGTTTTACCAGGTCTGCACCAAGAACTAATAAGGATCGTTTTATCACTAGAATCCTGCAAAACTACTCTGTTAATAGTGACCACGAATAAAAGTGTGGAGCTGGAAATGAGCTCAACAAGTCCAATTAAATTGTCTTTTCTTCCCCAAGGTGTTGTTGGAGAATTCCAAGGACTTGCTGGCAGACTGGTTGGACAAACAATTCGGAAGTCACGTCACAGAGAATTCCATCTTCTCCCTTCTCCCTAAATACTGGGAAGAAGACTATCACAAAGATATGAAAGCACTCAATGTAAGTATAAAAAGCCAAATGATTTTCTGAGAAAATCTCTTAAAGGAATTAAATAAATGCCCCCTGTAAAAATCCAACATGTGTAAAGAAACTTTTTCTATGATATATTCTGTCCGCTGTGCTGCAGATTTAAACACCTGACACGAGGCTAAATCAAACAATCATTAGCAAACACAGAAAATGCATATTCACTGTGCTTTTTCTAATGAATGCAAGTGAACTGTTCTGTGTCAGTGTGTGCACCATGATGACACAAGAAAGTCAGTACTTTATTATAAAGCAGTTTCTCTGCCAAACTTTATGGAGGTGAAAATTGTTCAGTTTTACTTGTGTTGTTGAACGTTACCGTTTCTGAGATAACAATGGCTGAAACTGCTCTGTCCAAACTTCTGTTACTGGAAGGACACTATGTCTAAAATATCATTGTTAAAATGTGCTTTGAAATCAGCATTTTCCCGCTGTAACTGGATTTAAGTTGTCATTTTGGCACACAGGTTCTTCCCCCTGATGTCCTTACTCGAGTCAGTGAATACGTGCCTGAGATCGTGGAGTTTGTGAGGAAAATAGTTTCAAATGGTTATGGGTGAGGAAGATGCTGCTGCTGTTCACGATTTGTGTCGTACCGAACGAACTGCTTGCATCGCTGTCGCTATAGTTACTTGTTTCTCTGGTGTCTGCAGGTACGAGTCAAACGGTTCAGTATACTTTGACACCTTGAAGTTTGATTCCAGTCCACAGCACTCGTACGCTAAACTGGTGCCGGAGGCGGTCGGCGATCAGAAAGCTTTACAAGAGGGAGAAGGTACACTTACTCAGTTTGTCAAACTAAAACAAGCACCACACAACAGGTCGGGGATTTTCAGTGCTTGACTCAGTGCGAGCAGAAGAGATTCACCAAGATTTCCCTCCTACTAATATTTGAGTAGAGAATAAGTACAATGTTCAGTTTTTAACCTGTTGTCGTTGTTTTCCTGGCTCTGTAGGAGATCTGAGCATTTCTGCAGAGAGACTAAGTGAGAAAAAGTCACCGAATGACTTTGCATTGTGGAAAGCCTCCAAGCCTGGAGAACCATCATGGGACTCTCCATGGGGGAAGGTGAGCCTTCATTTTCAGAGACTTTAAAGACCGTGTGATCATCCTTTGCATTTAAAGCTTTTCTTTTATATAAACGTGAAAGTGTCATTTGAGGCTCTGTGAAATGGAACGAGAATTTGTACTTCTGAAAAAGGAAGTCATCAGTGTTTTCTTTGAATGTTGTGACAGGGAAGACCCGGGTGGCACATTGAATGTTCAGCCATGGCTGGCTCTATCTTGGGCGAGTCGATGGACATCCACGGGGGAGGGTTTGATCTGCGATTCCCTCATCATGACAACGAGCTGGCTCAGTCAGAGGTAACTGTTGCAGAAAATGTGTTCCTGTTTACTATGTAAATGCCTGACGTAACACACACTTTGAAACATCCTGAATGTGTTTAAAGCCGTTTCCAGTGATGAAGGGTAAAACCTGTTATGACCACAGTTGCTTGTGCTGCTTACAGGCGTTCTTTGAGAACGATTACTGGGTCCAGTACTTTCTGCACACCGGGCACCTGACAATCTCAGGCTGCAAGATGTCAAAGTCTCTGAAGAATTTCATCACGATCAAGGACGCCTTGGCGAAGAACACAGGTGATACACGTGTTCCTGCTTTGTAGACTGCATCACTTGAGCATACATCACGATTAATAAACTGTCAGGGAGTTTTTCCAGCTATGAGGCTGCACAAACTGTCACAGCTGAAAGCCAAAATCATCATTTTAACAGCAAACTGAATGCTGCTGGGGGTTCCCATGATGCATTGGGTGTTTCTTCTTCAGACATGCTTTTTCACTTATTATCTGTTTATACACCACTTTGCATTTAATTATTATTAAATGCAATGGTTCCCTCTCTCACCCCAACAGCAGTTGTTACTTATTTTATATCTGAAGAGAAACGCATTATCCATAATGAACACTAAGTTCTTCAGTTAGATTAGAACTATTTAACGGTCTCACTGTTTGTCTCCACGCAGCACGTCAGCTCCGTCTGGCTTTCTTGATGCATTCCTGGAAGGACACTCTGGACTATTCTTCTAACACGATGGAGTCAGCCGTCCAGTATGAGAAGTTTATGAATGTAGGTGAAAGCAAGAACAAAGACAGTGTTGGAAGATTTGTCTGTTTTGTGTTGATCTGTTTTTGTTTTGTTTGTTATTTGTAGCTTGTACTCACTACAGCCTGTACATACTTATAGTTATAGAATATTCACAACATACTTCATACCGTGTACATTATAACATACCATAATAGACCCATTTCTGTAATATACTTACATATCTATATTATTGCTAATATATATTGTAATATATCTATATCATGGCTAAAGCGCTTCTGGATGGATGCAAACTGCATTTCGTTGCCCTGTACCTGTGCATGTGCAATGACAATAAAGTTGAATTCTATTCTATTCTGTTTGAAAGGAGTTCTTCCTGAATGTGAAAGACATCCTGCGTGCGCCTACTGACATCACCGGTCAGTTTGAGAAGTGGGAGACGGCAGAGGTGGAGCTCAATAACAGGTGAGAGAGCGACTCGGTAGATTAGAAGACCAGTTTGTTGTTCTTCATCATAATTTGCACTTTCAGAGTTGTGTGCGTGCAAACACAACACATTCATACTTAAAACTAAAAAGTGACTTGTGTTGTGTAGTTTCTCTGACAGGAAGTCTGCCGTCCACGAGGCTCTGTGTGACAACGTGGACACCCGCACTGCCATGGAGGAGATGAGAACGCTGGTCAGCCAAAGCAACGGTTACATTGCCAGCAAGAAGAGCGCCAAACTCAGGCCCAACCGCATGCTGATGGAAAGTATTGCTGCGTACCTCACCAACATGCTGAAGGTGAGCATGTTTCTGCTGCTGCGTTTATCGTTTCACAGCTCTCAGAATAATGAATTTTACAGAACACCTTGATTCTGTATGGAGGAGAAATCATGCTGTTTGTTCTTATCTCATTTATACAACATGCCTCATTCATCCATTCACACACGTGAAAGTGGATGTGATACACTTTGTTACTTCTCCAAGTTAAGAAACAACTCCATTACTGGGCAAAATCAGTGTGGCTGTAAACTTGACTGGTTAGCTAGGTGGTGACCATATTTATACCTCTATACCAAGGGCTCTCGAACTTCAGTCCTCAAGGGCCGGTGTCCCTGCTGTAACACACCTGAATAAAATTAGCAGGTCATTAGCGAGACCCTATAGAATAGAGGTGGGAATCACCATACATCCCACGATACGATATTATCACAATACTTAACGCACGATACGATATTATTGCAATTTTTTAAAATATTTTGCGATATTCAGATTCTGTACATAAAGGTAAACTTTATCAATATTCATTTTATCTAATATCAAAGTCTCACTCTCCGTCTTTCTCTCATTTCAGTTTTATTGTTGACAAACTGAACGGTTTGTATTATAGTCTAGTCCAACTTAACTGAATGCAACCATCTGGTACAATTATAGCTATTCTGAACTATGCAATATGAAAACTATGCAGCCCCTTCAGAAACTGAAGAATTTGAAAGTAAATTAAAACAAAATATAATTTTACATTAAATAAAAAAGTTTTAAACTTAATTAAAATAAAACATGTCTTAAATTAAAATAAGTAAACTGTCATGTTTATTGCTGCCAAAAAAAAGTTAAACACATTTGGACAGTGAAGGAATGTCAGGATTCTTGCTCAGAAAAAGGATCAACATGGTCTGAAGTCAGAGCACAAAAACCTTTTTTGTAACAAAATATCGATTTCTGCTGTCCCTGTATCGATACATTAGTAGCAAACAAAATATCACGATACTACACAGTATCGATTTTTTCCCCTACTATAGAACTCGACTGCATGCTCAGGTGGCGACCCCTACCCCTTGTCAAGTGAAGTAAAGTGTTTGGTGAAACAAAATGTTCATTCACTCATGAGCTGCTGTAAAATGAATCAAATGGCTCGAGGGCCGATGTGTCCTGCAGGATTTACCTCCTCAACATGTCTTGAAGTTCTCCAGAGGCCTGGTAATGAACTCATCATCTGATTCAGGTTTGTCAACCCAGGGCGAGATCTAAAACCTGCAAAACACCGGCCCTCGAGGCCTGGCGTTCCCCCACTCCTGATCTATAACAAGGCTGGAAATGGTGCAGCAACCACCAGGGGGCATCTTAAGTTGGACTCTGGTCCATCAAGGTGCAGTAGCATGATAGGCAACTCCAAGCCTCGAGTGCCGGTGTCCTGCAGGTTTTAGATGTGTCCTTGATCCAACACAGCTGATTCAAATTGTTAAATGACCTCCTCAACATGTCTTCAGTTCTCCAGAAGCCTGATAATGATCTAATCATTTGATTCAGGTGTGTTGACCCAGGGTGAGATCTAAAACCTGCAGGACACCGGCACTCGAGGCCTGGACTTGCCTACGCTGCTGTATTCAGTCTAAGCTTGGTCCAACATTGGCGTAAAAATAACTGCACCAAAACTGTAAAAATGAGTTTTCAGACAAGAACCTGCTGTTTGATTTTTGTGTGTCAATGAACTTTTAACATGGTCATCGATGTGAGTATGCTTTATTATAGGTTCAGTTGTTACCTTTATTTTTTCCAAGAGCCTTCAACTGTATAATCATTGTAATGCGTAGTGCATATAGGAAAGGAGATGCCTAACAAACCCTTCAAATGAAACTTTTATTGTTGTCTAGATATTTGGTGCAGTTGAAGGATCGGACCCCATAGGTTTTCCCATGGGTGGACAGAGTCAGAGTGTTGATGTAAGTGAACTGGTTTTCACTTTTTGTGATTGAATTGTGTCTCGTGTGGCATTATTATTATGAGAAATGTACTGCATATGAAAAATTCCCCTTAATTGTCCACAGCTGGAGAGCGCAGTGATGCCATACCTCACAGTGCTGTCAGATTTTAGAGAGCGCGTCCGCAAAATTGCTCGAGAGCAGAAAGGTAAGAACATGCGCTTTAAACAAAACTGTTTACTTTATAACTCAAAACATCACCTCCATGTTGAATCAGAGAGAACTGAAACATGAAATTCTTCTTCTTCTTTTTTTCTTTTCTTACTTATTCAGTGACAGAGCTGCTGCAGCTCTGCGATGTTGTCCGTGACGACATGTTGCCAGAGCTTGGAGTACGTCTGGAAGATCACGAAGGTAAGATGTCTGTGTTTGAAGTTATAGAGATAAAGAATCGGCTCAGGTTTTGATCTTCCTCATCAGGTCTGCCTCCTTTGCGCAGCCGTCTGTCTGTGGACTGGGTTAGTTATTACTGGAATAAACTGGCTACGTCTGTGTCACGAAATCATTATCCGCTCCTTTCATCACATCTTTATAACTGCAGCGCAGTAAGATGCCCTGCTCAATAAATCTGGGCCTTTACTCTCTTCGTAAGAATGTAAAAAAGTTCTGACCTTGTTTCGTTCTTACAAAGTGAAGAGTGTTGGAAAATAAAGTGGTTGTGTTGCAGGCCTGCCCACTGTGGTGAAGCTAGTGGACAAGGAGACATTACTGAAGGAGAGAGAGGAGAAGAAGAGGGTAAGAGAAGACATCATCACACATCGAGTGCATGTCTGGAGCAGTTTAGGTCCTAAGATTGACAGGAGATAATTTATCCCAATTTAAAGTAAACGATAAGCCAGAAAAAAGAAGTGCCCCCTCCCAAAACTGAAGGACGCTGAGTTTCCATGGATATAAGGACAGGCATTTCAACATCTAACAGCTAGTTTGTTCAGACAAAAGAAATTCTTAGCTGATTTACAATTTTAACAGAAGTCCACTGCAAGCCTTCATTTTTATGTAAAATTGTTTTTTAAAAATGCAAACATGTGTTTTAAAACATTTCACACAATAAAATTCCATCTTTCACAGATGGAAGAAGAGAAGAAAATGAAGAAGCTAGAGGCTGCTAAGAAGAAACAGGAGCAAGAGGTCAGTCTGATGGTTTATATAGACAGTGACCTTCTACGTTTGTGTCATCAGGGAAATCTTCATGTTTCTGTTACTGTTGCAGATGGCGAAACTGGCCAAGATGAAGATCCCTGCAAGCGAAATGTTTCGCAGTGAAACAGACAAATACTCAAAATTCGATGAAACGGTAAATCCTTATTTTACCTCCCATGCTTAATTTTTCATGAGAAGAACCTGTTAAGCTGGTGCCATGTTAGTGGTGAGGCTCGTGGGCCCTGATGACCTCAGAAATCTGTTGCTGAGGGCTTAAAACCTGGGATATCTAGGAAAGCAAAGACAAAGATTAGCACCCGGTACTCCAGGTCGTGAGGTGGTCACGGGGCCAACGACCCCACACCACAAAATCATGAAGTTACAGCAATAAAAGTGGGGATTTGGTGCTCACAGCTAGACGTGTGCCTGAGGTCAATGACGTGATGCGGATCCAAGAGTAGGAAAGACCTAGCTCACGGGGATTTGCTTGTACAGACATGAATGTCCTTATTTGAAATGACATCCGCATTCAGTGTAACTGTGTGTGCGTCAGAACTTGAGGAAAATTCAGAAAGGTAATTTAAAAGTTACCATGGAAACGACAGCTCACAAACTGTGTCAACCTGAAAGCTTTAAAGGTGTGTTTGGTTTTGTCGCCGTTAACAGGGTTTCCCCACTCATGACGTTGAAGGGAAGGAGCTCAGCAAAGGTCAAGCCAAGAAGCTCCGCAAGCTCTACGAGACCCAAGAAAAGTTACACAACGAGTATCTACAGATGAACCAAAATGGCAACTGATTCTGCCGTTCAGCCAATCCATCCACACCGCAGGGAAGAACTATAGAATAAATAATAAGGCCAGAGCTTCATTCTGTCTCCTCTTCATCCTATTTTGGTTCAGGAAACAGACGTGTGTGTGGATTGTGTTTTGTCCATTTACGTAACACTTACATTTACATTCCATAACCATGCAATATGAGAGAAAACCACCACCCGACATGACTTTGTTCTTGCTCTGTCGGAGGTTGGACGTCTTTCACAACAGTAAAATCAAAGCAACAGGTAATAAAGTGGGATTTTGATGATGTGGCGGTGCAGCCTCTGTTAGCAGTGTATGTTTTTCTTGAAACTCTGTGATACTGCCATTTGTTCAAGTATTAAAGCCTTTTTTAACCGTTAGTGCTTTCATGAATTAAAGATGCTAAATGGGTGGCTAGCAGATTAATGGGAAACACCAGCTTTAAGTGGGTTTTTTTTTTCCCACCATGAATCTTTGGGACAGCTTCATTAAGATACCCTGGAGGAAGGATTTAAAACATTTAAATTTCAGAGGCCACTTAAGAAACTAGGACTGTTGTGGAGGGCTGCACCAGCTTAGAAAGAGATCAAATGAATACGCAGTAGAACCGAGTTCAGCTTGTTGTTTCATACGCTTTATCCTGCTGATCAGCAGCGAGTGATATATCACTCTGTGTGTTTGACCTTTTACCTCACGGGTCTGTTAAAGTAACTATGTTGTGTCATTCAAATATAGTTCATTTTTATGCAAATGTGCATTTGTGAAAGGGACTTTTGCTTTTGCTAATAACTGGATCAAATTGTCACCCCTAACAGGGGAAATGACCATTGAATTCATTGTTTCAGTTGTAGAGGGGACTTGTAACAGAAACCATTAGATGGTTTGTGTCTTTCTCAATGCCTGTGTCACCTTATACAAGAGTTACCTTGAAAAGCTAATAAAGTATGGTGGACATTTTTATTTTAATTGGATGTACCCTCATTTAGGAGCATATGGAGGAAAACTAGATGCATCCTGCCCTTAAGTTAAAAGCAATTGCCTCATGGTTGCAGAAAATTAGTGGTACATTATACCCTGCTGTGCTTGGAGCACATGGGAACACAAGTGATGTGTTTTGGGTTTTTTTTTTTTTGTTTGTTTTTATAACTAACTGAACAAAGAGAATCTGTTGGTCCTGTCACTACCCCGAATGGTCCTGTCACTACTCACACCTCGGACCCCATCGATTCAGCAATTCCTTAAAACATCTGGGTTCTTTATTTTGTGCCATCTCAACAAAGGGACATTTTCATAGGCCATTTTCAGCTGTGGCACAATGAAACGCTGTGAGATCAAGAAGTGGAATTGAAAATAGAAAATGCCACCAAACTCTCGAGCAGCTGGTTTTTGTTTTTCTTTTAAAAGTCACACTGGGACAATTTAACCCCTGCAACCTGTTGCATGGGTTCTTGTGGCTTGAGTAACACCACATGGCAAAGTGCATTTTGTTATTCAGCCGTCCTTCAGGGGTTTGCATTTTGTACTACGTGTTCTCCATATCTGTGGTTATAAGATGACTTGAATTGATTTAAGGGATGCTCAAATAAAGAGTAAGCGAGTGCAGTGCTGTATGATTACTTGGTCAGCTTTGTGACATGCTGTGACTGTGGATTCATGTTTAAGCTCCTAATAGGGAGATAATTTCATTATACCAGTGGTTGACAGATCAGAAGAATACCAGCCCAAGTAAACATGAAGGTGATCCAATACTTCTGCATCAGTCACTTATTTTGCTGATTTAAAGGAACGTAAAATATGACACGTAAAGGTTTCAAATGTGGTTCTAATTTGAAGTTCACAAATTTGGGTTGCAGCTTTAATATTTAATAAAAATGAATGTATTTCTGTGTCAAACGTGGCCTGGCCCACATGGAAAACACACAGTGGAGTCCAAGAGTCTGAAGGCATCTTGAAAATCTTTCATATTTTCTTGCAAATTCAGAAATAATGAGAACTTTTAAAGGTTGCTTGTCACAGACTTTCCTCTGCAGTCACCTCGTGCACAATAAACATGTTTAGGCGGTTTGGAACATTGCCAGATCATACATACACATAACATGGCTTATCAGGTCTGTTGTCCAAGGACAAAGGTGGGCAAGACCACCCACCCGCTCCATGATGTGCTGGCCTATCACAGGAGCACATTCAGTGAGAGACTTACGTTGCCCAAATGCACCACAGAACGACACAGGAGATCATTCCTGTCTGTAGGTATCTCCCTGCACTCCTCCTCCATCTAATGCACAGTACACACTGTAATAGTTATGCCCTATTGCACATCCTGTACAGCTTAATTTCAACCTTATATATTTAATTTTTGTTATATACTGAGATATTTATAATTGAGCTATTATATACATTAGAGCTATTTTTTATTTTTTTCCAAATTAGTAAAGTATTGTGTTATTTAATTTAAGGTTTTTACTGTCTTGGAGCAACTGTGAGCACATAATATAGTCTGGGATTAATAAAGTATTCTGATTCTGATTCTTTGCAATATCTGCCAAATCAGACATGCAGAGTTACCTACAGCTTGTAGTGTCTATGGATGCTGTTTGTGTTTCCATGTTCACATTGAATGAAAGTATAGTAAGAAGGTAAATTAATGGAATCTAAAGCAAACATCTAAGTATTGCTTTAATGTGGTTTTTGAAATATTTAAAATGGAAAAATTGACATTGTCCTTAAAAATTCGAAAAGACAAATTCTACAAAATATGGAATGAATGGATTAGCTTTGTGTCCCCCCTCGGCCCTGAATTTATGTAAGGCCAGCCCTGAACTGGTGTATCTCTCATGTATTTTACAATGTCAGGTCGACCCTCTACTTCATAATATGTATTGATGTACTTCATGTAAATAAGTTAAACATACTGCATTATGTATACACTGTCAAGCCACCAAATACACTCTTTGTTATCTGAATGTAAAACAAAATGACTAAGAAAAAGTCCCTTTTTTTTTAGGGTTTTTTTTTTTTTGACTAAATAATATTAATGCATTTTTCATACACAGTTTTTAACAACAGTTGCCTTTAGGCATAAGACTTACTTACGTATTATTTAGCATTTGCTATAAATCTACTATCTGGCGCTATATTACTGTAGATGAAGCGATGACTGTGAGATAAGGTTACCGAGCACTTTAAAAGCTCATATGGCTTTAATTCCCACCTGAAATCACTAGCCAATCACAAGCGTCCGAACGAAATCGCTACATCCAATCAGATTTAGAGGACAACTATTTGAAAGCTGCTCGTCGCTGTGTTGTTTAGCTACGGAAATAACTGTTTACGGATTTTGTTGGGAAACTGTCCTCTGTTAGTGAATTATATGCTCTTTTGCTTGTTCTTGGTCACTCTGTATCCTCGTTGCTGCCCACGGTAAACATGTCTGTGGAAGTTCGTGCTGTGGTGAGTAAAACGACTTTTGTTTGTTAGAGAAGCGCTGCTGTTGGCTAGTTGATGCTAGCGCTGCAATAATAACGCTATCGTTTCAGTAATGTCAAACACGCTGTAGAAAAGTCGGTCAAGCCTTTTTAATGTGCATGTTTGTCTCGTTAGCAGCTCCTAACCGCAGAGAACCGGCAGAAACCGGGGAAAGCCGCCGCAGCAGCGGGTCCGAGGAGAGCAGCTCTCGGAGAGATTACCAACTTTAACGCAGCAGTGACTGTTACAAAGGTAAGAGCATCTTGGTTTGGTTCCTGACTCATTTGTCTGCTTTGCAGTCACTTGGTAAGTAGGTAATAAAGTCTTATAATAGAGGTCTGATTTATTGGTATGCCTGCTAGACTAGAAGTAGTTTTACTGGCTGACTTTCAGCCCAGACTTCATCTGTCTGTGTCTTTTGCAATAAACACAAACCTTGTCAACTGGTTTAGCCGAGCCAAACCAAGAACCTTGCAGCAGACTGAAATCCCCTTAGTGGTTTGCAAAAGGGACGGTCGCAATAGTTGAACAGAATTTTATTCCTGTCCAATCTGAAAGTCTTATTAGTGACTCGTGTTGCATTTCCCAACTGTAATGATTCCAAACTTGTTTCCTTAGAGAACAGGACAGACAAAAGTGTCAGCCAAGCCATCTTGTGTCCAAGTGGCTAAACCTGCCGATGTAGCAGTTCGACCGGTCCAAGCAGCTACAGAGCCTCTTCCTTTGGTTTTGGAGGAATCTGCAACTGATGTGTCCATGAAGGAGGAGACTGAGTTGTGCCTGGCTTTCTCTGAGGCACTGCTTGCGGTGCAGGACGTGGATGAGGAGGATGCAGACCAGCCACAGCTTTGTTCAGAATATGTGAAGGATATCTACAAGTATCTGCACAACCTGGAGGTAGTTTCTTCCCCTACCTTCTGACACCAGCTGCTGTCGTCTCTGACTTACATCAGTTTGTCTTCTCAGTTGCAGCAGACAGTACGAGCAAACTACATGCAGGGCTACGAAATCACTGATGGTATGCGAGCGCTTCTCATCGACTGGCTGGTCCAGGTTCACTCCAGGTTCCAGCTGCTGCAGGAGACTCTGTACCTCACAGTTGCCATTCTGGACCGCTTTCTTCAGGTGATGTTTCTGAACAGCCTTGTCTATGGGTTTGTGACCTGGATCTAAAAGGCTTCTTCTGGTTATGCTGCAGGTCCAGCCAGTGTCTCGCAGGAAGCTGCAACTTGTCGGTGTGACTGCCATGCTGGTGGCCTGCAAGTATGAGGAGATGTACGCCCCAGAGGTTGGCGACTTTGCCTACATAACCGACAACGCCTTTACAAAATCTCAGATTCTCGAGATGGAGCAGCAGATTCTGAAGGGCCTGAAATTTCAGCTGGGGCGTCCTCTCCCACTGCACTTTCTCAGACGGGCATCTAAGGTGGCAAATGTGAGTTTCATTATGAATTTAATGTGGAGAAGACTTCAACAGTGTAGGAATCGGCTGCCTCCAATTCATAACTTGCATGTGTATCACTCTGTATTAAAGAAAAATGGCAGCTAAGGTGTTAGAGAAACTGTAAGAATCTTAAACCTTGACGTGCATGTTTATCAGTCTGATGGGGAGAGACACACGCTGGCCAAGTACCTGATGGAGCTGACCCTGCTCGACTACAATATGGTGCACTACAGGCCCTCTGAGGTCGCTGCTGCTTCCCTCTGCCTCTCCCAGCTGCTGCTGGACGGCCTACCCTGGGTAAGTTTAAAGTCACTTTTTATGAACATCTTGCTCCTTCAAGCTGGTTGTTAATTGACCTCCCATCAGTCTCCCACACAGCAGCACTACTCTACCTATGACGAGGCCCACCTGAAGCCCATCATGCAGCACATTGCCAAAAATGTTGTGCTGGTAAATGAAGGGAAAACGAAGTTCCAGGTGAGTTTGCTGAGAATAAATACACCAGCTCATATCATGTGTGAGTAGAGACTGACCTTGAGGATCTGTCTCTGTAGGCTGTGAGGAAAAAGTACTCGAGCAGCAAGCTTCTCAAGATCAGCCTCATTCCTCAGCTCAAATCTTCAATTGTCAAGAACATGGCAGCAGCTGTACTCTGACTCAACCTTTTTTTTTTTTTTTTTTTTTAAATGATCTGAGAATTTGAGTCATTTGTGTTGGTGGTTTTTTTTTTTTTTTCTCTCTCTAATGCACCTTGAACTGCATATCCACGCAAAAGCTGAGAAGTTGTTGTGCAGCTTCCAGAGGATCTACAAACTGCTTCTATGAAGTAAAATGGCCTGAAGTTTTTCTCATCTCTAACTTTTTATTTTTTCCCACCAGTGGAAGATTTTAACTATTGAATGATTAAACATGCCTGTTGGGCAGCAAACAGTTTTGCATCTATTTGCATGTAATGTACCTTGTTGGAGATCGAAATAAAGTTTTAGATGGTTCTTAGACTTTATCGTGTGTGTGTGTGTGTGTGTGTGTGTGTGGGGGAAGCCACCCCCCCAAAACCAAAAAATCATAACCTACTTTTGGTTTTACTTCATCATAGACAGGTGGAAAATATGAGACAATGCAAAGCCTGACTGTTCTTGGCATGCATCTCAGTAAAAGGGCTCACAAATGACTTCATTGTGGAAGCAGGGGAGATATCGCTGCCTATCAGAACAGCTGGTTCTGGAAGTGAAACGAAAGTCTTGTGGAATAATGTTTGCATTGGAACACTGAACTAAGATGGGGGGTGTGTCCTCATCAAACACATTTCTGTAGCAATGACATGAAACTGGTATTAGAGCCTAAATGGAATGCATGCTAAAACTTAAGGTTTTTTTTTTTTTTTTTTTTTTAAGTGACAATTTATCCCCAACAATGCAGCTCCTGACATCACTAGCACACAAACAGCTCCACTACAGCAAGGTGGCAATTTATGAAGGCTTCTCTGCAGACCAAAGGGAGCCTTATTTCTTAAGCCCTGTGACCTGGATAAGCAGTAGAAAATTGACACAATGTTAATATAATTAGCTTAACATCACAAATTCTAAGCCATTTTCCAACTTCAATACATCAGCATACATTTCCTGTCAGTTTGTTGGACACACCCAGGAGTCTAAATAACTCCACCCTATTGGCCTGTTAGGCCTTTTAACTCCTTACCGCCAAACTGAAAACAAAGAACCTCTACTTTAAGACTCCGTTTAACCTTATATCTGATTACCATGCAATGTAAATAGATATTTCTTCACCTAAATGTATGGTTGTGCCACACCAATGGTCTGTATTTACTTAAAGTTGATATTCTCTTTGGTTCTTCATGTACTAAATCCTCATCATCACCATATACCTTTTGGAATGGCTTTCTGGATCCCGTGTTTAAATGTGAAAACCACATCAGATGTTCTGTCAGCCAGTGCAACCAACATCAGTGGAGTTTTTGCAATGCTTTGGAGGTTACTCATGTGATGTCATGCACACATTGCTCAAGAGATGTCCACTAAAGACATGATACATTGACAGATTGTTAGGGAAAAAAAATTGTATTCCCTGATTAGTGGAGGTTTCTGGCTATCACTGGATGGACTCGGTTGTAAAGATAATACTGTACCAAAAACCTAGTGAATGCTGTAGTTGATGAAAAATTGCCACAGTTACCTGCAATTTTTCATGTTTTTCTGTATATATCACTAGCCGAGCAATAGTAAACCTTAAAAAGGTACGACACAAACTCGAAGCAGAGAAGTAAAAGTTGTTTCTCAAGTCTGTGGTCCCCACATGCTTCAAGAGATCTACCATCATCCCTGTCCCCAGAACAACAAGCCCTCATGCCTGAATGACTACCGGCCAGTTGCGCTGACCTCGGTGGTTATGAAGGTGTTCGAGAGGCTGTTGAAGAAAACCATCTCCTCCTCCATCCCAAACATCACAGATCCACTCCAGTTTGCCTACCGACCCAACAGATCCACGGAGGACGCCATCACCCACGTCCTGCACACCACCCTTAGCCACGTGGACAAGTAACAGGGTAACTATGTGATAATGCTGTTTGTTGATTACAGCTCAGCGTTCAACACAATAGTGCCCGGTAGACTGTTCACAAGCTGAGGGATCTAGGACTCAACAGCTGTCTGTGTGCATGGGTGTTTGACTTCCTCACTGGCAGAACTCAGGTGGTGAGGGTGGGTAGGTGCATCTCTGACAGCATCACCATCAGCACGGGAGCGCCACAGGGGTGTGTCCTCTCACCACTGCTCTACTCTCTACTACTGTACCACCTCCGACAACTGAGGAAGTTCAGGGTCTCTCCAGTGATCCTCAGGACTTTGTATACAGGCGCTGTGGAGAGCATCCTCATACAGAACATCACATCCTGGTATGGAAACAGCTGTCTTGAAAATAAAAAGCTCTTCAGAGAGTGATCTGTATGGCAGAACACTGCTGCAGTACTCCTCTCCCTTCCCTACAGGAGATTTACATCAGGAGATGCTGGACTGGAGCAACTCAGATTTTGAAGGACCCGTCCCATCCCAGCAATGAACTGTTCCAGCTTCTGAAAGGTTCCGCACCATCCGAACAAAACCGGAGAGGCTCAAGAGGAGTTTTTATCCTCAGGCCAGTCATGTGTTGAATCACAGTTTCGCTACAGCTTAGAGAGTAGCTGAATCCACATGTCTTCCATTGAGTTTATGACCAAAGTAATATGCTGTGTTAGACACTCAAAAAATAACAAGGACGTTTTTGCCAAACAGTGGTTGCCGGGGGTGATGACTGACTGGTCTGTAGACCTGTGTTACTGGGACTTTAGTCGCCATTTTTCCTGCAAGTGCCATCAACGTCCTGCAAGCACTCAAAGCAACACTTTTTCCTAATGACTGGTGGCTGAGTTGCACATCAGTCTCTAGGCCAGTGTGACTGGGGCCTTATTCGCTTGATCCTACATTCACACTATGACTGTCCTATGTCCAAAATGCCAAACAAGTTAATATGATATGGTTATCCTCTGTGTGTCTGCAAAACATCAATACATGTCATAATAATTAGGGTTGCTTTTTCAAACATTTAAGCTTAGAGAAGTTTTTTGATCACAGATGTTATACTTCTACCACCATCTTTTATGTTATGGAATTCTATAGATTTCAATTGAGTGTCATGTTGCTGACTTATTATGTCTCTGGTATTAAGGCACAACCATCGATTACCCATCGGTTACAAATTCTTTACATTTCGAAAACCCATATGTCTTTTATTAAAAGTAATAAATTATGAAGAATAAATACCAAAAACATTTGCCTTTTAACAATTTATTACTAAAAATATGTAAATGTTTGTATATAAAGCTGACAAATTTCATGGGCGCAATGTCAATAGCTCAGAGTTGGTGTTCAGTTGAAGCGAACTCTCCGCATGGAGCCAATGGTGCTGTTCTGGCTGCCCCAGTCAGAGAAGTTGTTGTAATCACGCTTCTCCAGGATGTAGTGGGGTCCTCTGTAGTTGGGCTCCTGATACACCACCCACCTGTATACACAGAGGAAGGTTAGATCTCTGGTAGGATACTAGTTACACTGCTCAAAGTCCAAAGGCTTCACTCGTTTAATCACTCACGCTCCTCCGAGCACACGAATGGAGGCTACTCTGTTGAGGCTGTAGCGGCTCATAAGGTTGGGGATGTCATCCTGGAGCTCCATCTTCTTACCAGAGAAACCAGCTCGTTCAAACAGCTGAGCTTTGGCGGGGTTGTTGTCCTAGAAGTCACAGAAATACACAACTGTTGAGTGTATGTGTGTGTGTGTGTGTTTTTGAATGTATTTGTTTAATGGCTCCTGCATTTTTGAATAAGCTATACTGCTGTTGAAATCGAAAGTTTTAATCATATTGGATTACTAATTACTTTAAGATAACATGAAACTTTGGAGACTGAGATAAATGTTATGTACTGGCTAATGACCTGAGGTGGATTACATTACACTACAACATACACGTTCAATCAGCAGATAAGGTGCTAAAACAGCACTCCAGTCCAGTGGTTCACAATTGTCCATCTATAACCTATAAACAGGAAGAACCTAACCTAAGCATATCCTTCAGAAAGAACATTAAAAATATTTACAATTGCTTTGATTTACTTGTGTAATATTGCTAAAATCAGAAAGACCCTGAAAAGCTGCTTCATGCATTTATTACTTCTAGGCTGGATAATGTACTTCATTATCAGATTGCTCTAAAATCTCCCTTAAAAGCCTTCAGGTGATTGAGAACACTACAGCAAGAACTACAGAGACCATATTTCGCCAGTTTTAGCTTCCCTTCATTGGTTTCCTGTTAAATTTAGAATTAAATTTCAAATCCTTTTTCTCACATACAAAATCCTAAATAATCAAGCCCAGTCATATGAGAGCTATAGGACTGTGCTATCTGAACGCGGCACTTTGTTGTCAGACTGCAGGCTTACTGGTGCTTTCTAGTTTTAAAAGTAGAATGGAAAGCAGAGCCTTCAGCTATTCGACTTCTTTACTATGGATTTGGGTCCCAGTTTGGATTCAAGAGACATGCACTCTCTCTACTTTCAGGATTAGGCTCAAAACTTTCCTTTCGATACAGCATATAGTCAGGTCTGGATCACTTCTATTCTATTCTATTTATATAAATCACAACAACAGTCGCCTCAAGGTGCTTTATATTGTAAGGTAGACCCTACAGTAATACATACAGAGAAAGGGGACTGAAGAAGAAAAACTCAATGCATCATGGGAATCCCCCAGCAGCCTACACCTATGGCAGCATAACTAAGGGAGGATGCAGGGTCACCTGATCCAGCAAAAAGGAAAATTTTTGAGACAGTCTGTCTGCTGAATCCAAACTGAAGAGGGGCCTGAAAGCTGAAGGCTCACTGATCCATACGACTGGGCTCAGTGAGCCTGAACCATTCTTTAGTTATGCTGCAAAGAGGCTGTGGGGGCGCTTTCCATGATACACTGAAGGTTTCTTGTTCGCTCATCTATTTTGACTCACTGTGTCTTTATACAACACAACTTACTGTATTTAATTAGCAGTTATTAAAAACTGACTCTCTCTCCCATAGTGTGTCTTTTGTCACTCAGTTCTCTTCTTTCCCTCCTCATCCCCAACCAGCGAGCTCAGATTTTCTGCTGGAGCTTTCTTCCTGTTAAAAGGAAGTGTTCACTTGCCACTGTTGCCGATTGCTTGCTTATGGGTGTCATGTGATTGCTGGGGATTTCTTTCCAACAATTTAGGGTCTTTATCTACCGCTGTGAGGCCACTGTTATTGTGAAATAACAGATAAGGTTAAAAGAAAAACAAATTGAAATTGAATTGAATTAACAGACAACCATTCCCACTAAAGCTGGTTAGCTGGTGTCTGTGGACTGAGAGAACCAGCACACTGTTGTTAAGGCTGATTTCTTCTTTTGTAAGTTTTCTTCTAATGCTGCAATTTTTTAAATACAAATTTGTAAAATGGTGAGACAAAGTGACGCTGAATACTGGAGTATATCTTTAGAAATAACCACAGATAAAATCTTTTTAGTATGACTTTTGCTAAACCAAAAAATATTAAAACATTATGTATTAGAATAATCAAAATGTAATTACTTTAAATTACTTATTATGTAACTATTAAGCTGCTTTTTTGTTCATCACAAAGTTAGCTCAATATACATTATTTACCAACACATTGTCTTTGGATGTAGAAAAATATCATCTTCTATGACATTAGCACTGTGCATTAGTCATTCTTCACAAAAACAAGTAAAATGTCTGCATAATTATTAAGACCAAAACAATCTGCTTTAATCCTGGAATCCACCATAAATAGCTCTGATGTATTTCTGTAAACTATTTTATCTCTTTTATTCAGTTGCTTGTCAGCAGTACAGCAGATATGGAGCGCATACTGCATGTTGTTCTTTAAAAAGGTCAAGACAGAAGAAGATCTTCCAATCAGACTGAGTTCTGTATGTTCTGTAACTAGTGTGTGTTTCTGTGTTCCACCTGTTTGACAGCACGGACAGAGGAGATGTGGTCCCCTTGGGCACACCACCTATCGTAGCAGTTGTACTCGCCCCTGTCTGACATGTCCCATAGGTACTGACGTCCCCGGAAGTTTTCATGCTCATAACCCACCCATCTTTAAATGAGAAGAGAGAGAGTCAAAAATCAATGTGGCAAAGGCAAAAACAACAAAGCTAAAATAAAATATGTTTGAAATGTTGTTTTAGATTCAAATAGGCTCTAAACAGTGATTAAACATCATTTTGATTTCATTTTGCTTTTAGTGTCTCTTTATTGAAGGGCGCAGATATACAGTAGTGTGAAAAAGTGGGCTAAATGGGCTTGTTTGCTGCCTCAGGAACTGGAAGACTTGCTGTGGTAATGTGGAACCATGAATTCTGCTATCACAACATCCCGAGAGGGAATGTCTGGCCATCTGTCTGGACCTCAAGCTTAAGCGCACTTGGTTTCTGCAGCAGGATCCAAAACACACCAGCGAGTCCACCTTTGAATGGCTGAAGAAAATTAAAATGAAGACTTGGAGTGGCCATATAGGAGTAGCCTAATCACAGTCCTGACCTGAATCCAACTGAGATGCTGTGGCATGTCATTAAAAAGGAGGTTCATGCTCAAAAACCCTCCAGTTTGGCTAAATTACAATAATTCTGTGAGGACGAGTAGGCCAAGATTTCTCCACACTGCTGTAAAAGACTCATTGCCAGTTATCGCAAACGCTTGATTGCA
Source organism: Simochromis diagramma (assembly GCF_900408965.1). Lineage (NCBI taxonomy): Eukaryota > Metazoa > Chordata > Actinopteri > Cichliformes > Cichlidae > Simochromis > Simochromis diagramma. The sequence goes on from NW_024387485.1 coordinate 1,451,451, forward strand.
GTTGTTGCTGCTAGGGGTGACCCAACCAGTTATTAGGTTTAGACAGCAATCACTTTTTCACACAGAGCTGTTAGGTTTGGATTTTTTTCCTCCTTAATCATAAACACCTTCATTTAGAAACTGCATTTTGTGTTTACTTTGTCTAATATTTAAATTTGTTTGCTGCTCTGAAACATTTAAATGTGATAAACATACAAGAAATAGGAAAGTAGTTTTTCACACCACTGTAGATGCTTTCATCTGCTTTTTGGATAACCTTAGACAGCAGAACGTGCATCAGTGGCCTGCTGCCTGTTTTAAGTAGACTTACGCTCCACCCTCCACCTGGACAGAGTTACATCTCTCTGGGAAGTTCTTGTCACCGATCCTGGTGCAGTCGGAGCTCAGGTCCAGCTTTCTGCCAGCAAAGTTTCGCTGTTCAAAAAGGGTCACCTGAGAGCAGCCGCAGCACAAAAATATGGTTACAGTTTACCCCAAACCAAAAAACATCAAACATAGGAAGCCTGCATGAAATGGAGGTATTCCTTATTAGGAGATATTTGACAAATATTTCACATGTATACCAAGTTTTAGACTTTGTGGCAGCATAACCTGTCTGTGAGGCTCCTGTGTGAGTAGCTTTTTAGTCTGACATGAACACATCTTTCAATTTTTGAATGTTTTATTGATCTAACAGTAAACAAGCAGCCATTATCTGGCTGTCAGAGCCATCTGAGGTTTTTGTACTGGAAATGGAAATTTTCACAGAAGACTATCTGAAAATATTTGACTCAAATAAGCTGATTTTATAGAGGTTTCTGGCTTTTTTTTATAACCACTTAATTCCTAAAGAAACAAATTTTGGTTTTCGTGGGTTTTTTTTTAGTGAAGATGCTAAACAACCAAGATAAAACAGACCGATTGATCAGTTATACATAGAGATACAAAGTTCCGATAGAGCCAAAGGACAGACATTCCTCCCTGAATCCAATTTTTATGCCAAGTCAAGCTAAAATCTCCCAGGCTTCAGCTCTAAATGTAATATATATATATATATATATATATATATATATATATATATATATATATATATATATATATATATATATATATTAGGGGTGCAACGATATTCGTATCGATATTGAACCGTTCGATACAGTGCTTTCGGTTCGGTACGCATATGTATCGAACAATACAATTTAAAAAAAAAAAAAAAAAATTAATTTTTTTTTTTTTTTTTTTTTTTTTTTGTGTCCCGTTTGGATCTATAACCATCAGAATTGTTGTCTTGAGGCCAAGAAAGATGCCAAGAGGATTTATTTTAAGTGGATCATCATATTGGTCCATTTGATTGACCTTTATTATAATTATGAATTTATTTTATTTTCAGTTGCAAACGGGACAGACATGACTGTGGGATAGGACAGGGGGAAAGAATGAAAGAAAGAGGGGGAGAGAAAGAAAGAAAACCAAAGGGGAGAAAAAAAAAGAATACAAAATTTGTAATTTATTTTATCAACTTTCCTTCTGACGATGCTGTCAGTGTTGAGCGCTCAGTGAATCTGCATTTGACTACTCCGCCTAGGCTCGAGAGTGCAGCCTAGGCGGAGTAGTCGAACGCAGATTCACTGAGCACTCAACACAGCCATGGTCAGAAGGAAGAGCGCAGGGCAAGCTAGCGAGACAGAAGTGGACCTCCCCACCCTCATTCAGATCTGGCGTTTGGAATTATTTTGGTTTTCATGTGACGTATGACCCTGAAGGTAAGCGAGTCATGGACTAAAGTAAAACAGTATGTTGGATGTGCCATGCAATGCTCAATTACATGGGTGGGAGCTAGTGTGTTAGCGCAGTTAGCTCGTTAACGTGTTGGCCGTCTAGCCCCTCTGTATAGGGTAGCTCGTTAACGGAGATTTGCCGTGTTGTGGCGTTAAGGTTATTTCAACGAGATTAACGCTGACAGCACTAGTGGGAACACAACGAATATGACTGCACATTTACACCGACATCATCCTAGTGCAAAGACAAAAACAACAAGCATGCATGCTACAAACTTTAGCCGAGTCATTTAGACAGCTGTTAGCACAGGATTCTCCTTATGGAGACCTGATATGTTTAATATGCTGCTGAGAATATAGCCCAGAAGAAGCGGATAGTATAGCTTTTATTTTGGAAAGAGACATTTCTCTGTAATAAACTCTCTTTTCCAAAGATGAGTGATTCCTCAATCAGATACAGGGCTCGCAATATCGCTAGCCCGGGGCTAGCGATTTTTTTCAGTTGGGCTACCAAAATCTATCTCTTCCCTGCCTGTCGGGCTATTGTAGGAAGGAAAAATATATGTCAATGCTTTTGCATTCTTTCAGAAATGTAGCTGGGTAATTATGTCATTGGGTGAGCCACTGTCAATATGTGACATATTGAAATCGTGTTTGGATTTGCGCTTGTTTTTTTGCTTTCACTTTGCAATCGCGTGAACTGTGTATAGAGAGCGACAGCACTGATCTGTGAGTGATGATAATTTGTGCACCAATTCCTCTGACATCGTCTTATTAATTGTTAGCTTACTATGCAAACATGACAAGTGAAATCTCCCGCAGCTTAAACATGTGAGAGGTTGATCGCGCAGAGAATCGCTGAGCTTATGTGAGTGCGGCAGGATATATATTTCACTACGATGACCTGGATGATTGAGAACCTTCACAGACAGATATATATTTTAGTTCTGCTGAGCCAAATAAGACAGGTCAGGGTGAAGAAGTGACAGCCAAAGAAAAGCTTACCACAAAACGGAAAAGTTATGACAAATCAGACTATAAGGCAAAAAGAAAGTGCAGCTTTATGGTTTCATGGACAAAAGAATTTCTGTGGCTGCAATATGACGAGCTAAAAAACAACACGCACAAGGGTTAGGGTTAAATTTAAAAACTGTACTTTTGTGTTAAAATATATATTTATAATTTTAATAAATGACAAATTAAAAAGGCATGAACATTTTTTTTGTATCGAAAAAATATCGAACCGTGACACCAAAGTATCGAACCGAACCGAACCGTGAATTTTGTGTATCGTTGCACCCCTAATATATATATATATATATATATATATATATATATATATATATATGTAGACAGAGAGAGAGAGAGAGAGAGAGAGAGAGAGACTGAGAGACCCAAGTTATTGGGAAATGGAGTGTCACCTCTCTGGTGAGGTACCAGCTAGATATAGTCAGGCTCACCACAGCGCACGGCTTGAACCAGTCTCCTGGAGAGGGCCTGAACTCTGTGTTAGACTGGAGTTGCCCTGAGTGAGTGAGAGGCAGAGGGCTGGGGTGGGTATCCTAGTATTCCCTCGGCTTGCTGTTTGTACGGTGGGGTTTTTCCTGGTAGACAAGATTGTTTGCACCCTGCGCTTTTGGGTCAAGGAATGGATGCTGACTGTTGTTTGCACTTATGTGCCAAACAGCGGTGAGAGTACCGGGTCTTTTTGGAGTACCTTGGCCGGGGTGCTTGAGGGTGCTCTACCTGAGAACTCTGTCATCCTACTCGGAGACTTCAGCACTCATGTGACAGAGAGACCTGGAAGGCCCTGACTGGGAAGAACAGCCTGCCAGATCTGAACCCAAGTGGTGTTTTGTTACTGGACTTCTGTGCAAACCACAGTTTGTCCATAACGAACACCATATTTGAACATAAGGGTGTCCATAAGTGCACATGGCACCGGGACACTCTAGGCCGCAGGTCGATTCTGGATTTTGTAATCGTATCATCAGATTTGCAGCTGCATGTTCTGAACACTTGGGTGAAGATAGGTGGTGAGCTGTCAACTGATCACCACCTTATAGTAGGTTTGATCAGGTGGCGGGGGAGGCTGCGCTGTCAATGAGGCTGCGCTGGGAACACCTAGCAGACAATGCGAGATCTTAAATGCCCACATTTGGCTGAGCTTCAACACTATTCCAAGAGAGACTAGGGACATTGAGTCTGAATGGACCATGTTCAGCACCTCGATTGCTGGAGCTACTCCATTGATGATAACCCCCAAACCAGATGGTGGACAGCAGAGGTGAAGGGAACCATCATGCTCCAACCAGAGGGGGATCACACTCTTCAGCCTCTCCTACAGCCAAAGTCTGGAAAGGAGAGTCCATCCGTTAGCCAAACCTCGGTTGACTAACAGATGGAGGAACAATGCGGTTTTCATCTCGGTCGTGGAATACTGGACCAGCTCTTTGTCCTCTCGAGGATACTTGATGGTTCATGGGAGTTTGCCCAACAAGTCTACATGTGTTTTGTGGACTTGGAGAAGGCATTTCGACAATGTCCCTCAGGGCGGCTGGCCTCTCCCTTAGAGACAGGGTGAGGAATTCAGCCATCTGGGTAGCCATGTCAAAGGATGCCTCCAGGATGCCTCCTGGGCGCCTCCTGGGTGAGGTGTACTGGGCATGTCCCAGTGGGAAGAGGCCCAGGGCAGACCCAGGACACGCTGGACAGATTTTATCTCTCGGCTGGCCTGGGAACACCTTGGTGTTAACCCGGACAAGCTAGAGGAGGTGGCCGGGGAGAGAGAGAGATGTCTGGGCTTCTCTGTTTAGGCTGCTGCCCCTGCAACCCAGCCCCAGATAAGCAGAAGAAAATGTATGGAGGGATGGATGAAGTTTGTTTGATTTAAACAACACCAAGTCAAATCATAAATGATTTTTGTTGATTTGTTTATTTTTGATAAAGTGATGTAAGATGCGATGCTAAGATTTTAAATGTCTTAAAGAATTTTAAAAGGTATGCCTTTAAACTAATTTTTGTATAAAAATAACATTATGCTCTCTTAAACTGAAATGTGTGGGTTTATATGTTGGGTGAAGGTTAAGTCGACCATTTTTTTTCTTTTGGTGTGAAAATGACTAACACGATTTCTCAATTATCAGAATAGTTACTAATTAACTTGACAATTCAAATTATGTGTCACAGATTGACTCATTTTTTAAATTCTAGTCACTTTATATTAGGAAACCCATCTATACTTTGACAAAGTAACTAAGTAATTATTTGACTCAACCCTCCCACTGGACCCGTAGAAGGCACGTTGGAGCACAGACCCCAGCTTGCTGTAGATACAGAAAACTTTGAATGAATTATATATACACACACATGTATAATCAAGACATAAACTACAGCGATCAAAGAAACTCCCCAGTCTGTGGTCTGGAAACCAAAAGTCAAGACTTTAGCCTTTGAAAATGTCTTTAAAAAAAAAAAAATCACTGCAGTGTTTATTTCTATTTCCAACTCTTGCATCAAAATTAGTTTCATGCTTCAGATTAATTTGGATTAGCGCTATCATCTGGCACTTTAAAATGCGAGACAGTATGTGTGCATACAGCCTTCATCACTCTCCAGGTGATTTTGGGAAACTGGTGTTGGAGGCATCACAGAGAGCACAGCATGATAATCAGGAGAAACTGGCTGTAAAGCCACAGGCCCACCCACCTCAATAACACTGGTGGGTGTCTTGCTCTGTGGACTGTGGCCAGAGTAGGGCACTCTCAACATACCTGGTTTGTTGGACTAATCCTGGGACCTTAGTAAAGATGTTCATGTCAGCTCTGCGAGGCTACATAAAGCCCCTTAAATATGGCCAGCTGAGGTGAGCGGACGAGTGCTAGAAATCTCAAAACATTTCTGTAACAGTCGTTGGGGCCCTTGTGCCTTTGATATGCTAAACCCATGTTGTCTCCTTTTTCCACAGCCGCAAACACTGCAACCACATGCAGTGCACTAAAAAACAACAACAACATACAAAGCACATAGAGTGAGCAAGTGAAACAGATGCGTGAACGCAAACACAACAAGCAGAGAGCACAGCTTCAGCACCCAAACATAAAGTGAGAGTGCAGTGCCAACAGTTTTAGTTCTGAACATTTCAGCATTTCTCAACAAAGCTCTGTAAACAAAGCATCTTATGATAATGGCTGTATTCATGCTTAGTACAGGGCCCCGCTCCACCACACTGTATTTACTGAAGTGGTCATGACCCTGAGGCTGGTGAGCTTCTACTATACGAGCATCACCTCTGCAAACCCGACTGTAATGAAAACGTGTATTGTTCTGAATTGTTTCACCTTCTGGTTTCAGAACTCCTGGAAAAATGACCACACTTTGTGTTCCTGAATCTAGCTAGAGTGGGAATCATGGGAAAATTAAGAACTTATTCATTTCAGACTGGATCTGAATCAAGTGGTGGATTTTGGTAATGTTCTTGAGTCACAGCAGGTCATGGAAAGGCCTGTCCCAGTGGAACCAGTACCTAACCTTTACCGTCATCAATCATGTGCTCCTAGCAAACTGTTTTACCTAATAGAAGGTTATCATATGAAAATATTGACCGATTATTTCCTGTATTTTCTAAATTAATGAATGTTTGACTTCAATGGCAATAATGATCATAATAATTCAGCACTAGGGACACTAATATAGACGGTACTACCACAGACCCTACCCTTACATAGCTGTAATGGGGCTAGTGGTCGTATGAAGCTAAAACAATAACGCTGAGTTGGCCGAAACATCAGCTGAAGCTGGAGGATGCATCAAGAAAAAACATGTGGCCGAGCTGAAGCACATCTGTCAGGAAGATTGTACTGAAATTCTTCCCCACCTGAGTATTGTACTCAGCTACGCCAGAGACAAACTAACCCAATAAACATTACTGCTGCCAAATAGAGGTTTAACCCAGTAGTCACATCCAGCAGATAACTTTTAAATATCTTCTGATGTGTTTTTGCAAACAAATTATGCTCTCTGCCATTAACTTGCTTACAGTGTCAAAATCCCTCCTTTTCAAAAAGATCTGTGGCCCCAGCAAATGCTTTATGCTCACACTTCACTGCTTTCAAATGGAGAGGTATTCAGTGTGGCGTCTGGTGGGGTGGGGGTTGCTGTACAATGTGCTGATGAATAGCAGAAAATGTCCCTGGATACTCGACTCGGTTTTGTTTTTGTTACCCATTGGCGACGAACCAGCTAGTAACGCTGGCGAACACTGATCAGGTGGAGAAGCTTGGAGACTTTCCGTGCATTTTGGAGCAGTTTCCAACTGAGACAAATGCAGCAGGTCCAGACATCTATATGTGGTTCTGAGTGAGGTGGTTGGGGCGACAACAGCAGGCTGAGCAAAGGGGAAAGTACTAGGGAAAGAAACAGCACAGGAATTAAGGGCAATTTCGTATTTCTTCCCCACTCTTACTTTTAAAAATCTTCCACATCCTTGAAAAGATTTAGCAGCTTGAAATGTCAGTCATCCTAACCGTGTTGACAATTTTGGCTTATTTTCTGTCTCTGATAGCATTTGTGTCAGTGTGTCCTACAGCTGGCTGAAATGAAACTAGGCTCTTCTGACAATGACTGGGTGTTTCGGTGGATATGAACTTTTTTCAGTGGATATTTAAATGATCCTGAGGTTTGGGGTTGAATTAGGATGATTTTACTCAAAACCTGTGGACACCTGACACCTGAGTGTAAGTTTCTGAGTCTTTGTTTTACTTAAACATTTATGCATGTTCTGTGATATTCCATCCTGTATAGTTCAGAGCAGACTGAAGCCTTGCAGCAGCTGCCATCCCACACATTACTGCAATTAACCCTATGAGGTCTATGCCATCACTGGTGACAAACCTAATCCTACCCTAATATGTTTGTTTGTTTTTTAATTATTCACGAGGGTACAAAGACAATCAAAAGGTATTTATATTTTTTCCAAAAAAGTCCTTTGTGCCGTTCCAAAATATGAGTAGGATTAGCGTAATGAAGACACTACACTTTAAAAAATTAATGTGCAAGCTATGAGGATGTTAAATCTGTGCTAAAATCTGGCTAGTCAATTGTAACTAAAGACAGTGCTCTCTTTGCCAAAGATGACAATGCTGCAGTGGGGAATCCTGAGACCACACCATGTGCTTGCCTTGGTGCTATGTGTGTCAGCCACTGAGGACTTTGACTGGACAAAGAACGAGAGAACGTCCTTCTACTACGGCACCTTCCCAACTGGTAGGAAACCAGGATCTAAGAGAAAGCAGACCACATGCTGGACTTGCAGTTCCACAGGAGAGCAATATAGTGTCCGTATTATAAAATATCTCTCTGGTATATTCAGCTAAACTCATTTTTGTTGGTAGAATCGAGTATTCCTAGTTCCTACATGCAAATCCCAAATCCCGCACTTTTTCACACTCATATTTCTTTTTCAGTGCTCAGAGTTAAATCTTTATTATGTAACCAATTTATTAAACAATCTGTCACAAAACCAAGAAAATACAAATATCTTAGTCATCAGCAACTGGAGTTATCTGAGAATTCATAAATTAATCAAGCATAAGATTCTTCCACTACTACTTGTTCTTCTTCTGACTTCACCCTTCAGACGTTCCCACAGCGGATCGTCTTCCTCCATCTCACCCTATCCCCAGCATCCTCCTTCAATACAGCTATAATACATCTAAGGTGTTTCTCTTTTCCTCAGGACTGGCAGCTCATTTTCAACATTCTTTGTTTACTATATTCACCATTCCTCCTCTTTCTAATCGTGTCCATTCTGGTCACTCCTGATGAAAATCGTAATATTTTCAACTCTACCACCTCCGACTTGGCTTCCTGTCGTTTTGTCAGTAATATCATCTCTGAACTTTGTATACCATCTTTCATGTAAATTTTTCTTTCACTCTGGCTTTTTCCCAGCGATTTCAAAATCACACAGGGTCAACTGATTAATGAAATAATCGAGCACAAATCTGGATTTCAGTCTCACATGGCGACAGACGTTTGCTTTTGGATTTTTCATGATGACCCCCAAACATTTCTTTTTCAAAGCAGCAGCAGGACAGTTAAATCAGCAATAAGCTTGAGACAGGATACACGTTTACAGCATGGAAGCAAATCTTAGATTATTTTCTTTATCTGTGAGCTCTCAATGATGTGACTGTGTGCACTTTTCAGAGGCGTCGACGCAGCAGGAACATGAAGAAAACCGCACTGATGAGGATGCAGAGTGTACACACAGTGGGAACCACAATCTCTGTTACCATCTCCATGTGGCCTATCAATGGATCTGCAACGCATACATGGAACCAAGAGTTAGCGTATCGCCATTTATTCAATTCAGCTTTATCTATTCAGCTCAAGGCATTTTATATTGTAAGGTAGACCCTACAATAATACATAATACATTTAGAGCCCCAGCTTACTTAGATTTTTGATTTAGTTGTGTACTATAAAAAATCATTTTTTCCTTAGTGCAAAAGCACAGCACTCTTTTAACAGAATGATAAGATGGGATGCTATGGTGGCGAGGATCAGAAAAACCCTTTATATACTTCAGCATGAACATATTATACCAATTTTACAAAGAAAATGATAAAACAGTAACAAATACCTAGAGTTACAAATACAACTAAATATAAATGTAGAAATACGTGTTGAATATGTTTATGGTGTGAAGCTCTGACTGTTTTACTTTTGGCTATTTCTAATATGGGTTCATTCCTGGTGTAAGATGATTCTATTCAGCAGCTTTTCCTTAACTTGTGTGACCCGTTCTATTGTGGAGTTCACCACCATCTACACTCTAAAAATACCTACGAGGATATTCAGCATTGTTGTGACATTATGTTGTGCATGAGCTTGGTGGCTGACTAATCTGAACAAAGAACATACAGTGCAAATGAAATACAAATAAAACAAATATTAATTGTAACATATTAAGTGTTATATAATGTTAGGAGTGATTAATTTAATTAAGTGATTGTCAAATGTGTGAGCAGGGCTTAAATTGAGCTGGAAGGACGTGGAATAGCGTTCTGGCCCCTTTAATTAATTTCTTTCTAATAAGCAGATTGGTTCATTTTTTGTGTTCTGCTAGTATGGCAATATTTGCTGAGTAATAAAAAAAATCCTGATATCCTTTTTCCCTTCTCATCCCTGTGATTTGTTTATGGTGCAGATGTAAGTAAAAGTGGCTGCAGTACAGCAGAAGACGAGTGAGCATAAAGGGAGTGAAGCTCAAAATCCCAAACACACAACCAAACGCACAGTTTCTGTGCAGTTTGGTCCAAAATGTGTCTGCTCTCTAAAGGTGCAATCGCTGTGAGAGAAAAAGATGTTATTATGTAACAGTACTGGAGACGGGGAAAGAAAGACAGGATGGAGAAATTATTTTCAAAGTTAAGGACCGCTCACCACATGAAATGTAAATTTAAAGCTTACATATAACACCCTCGCATATTCTAAGGCTCCTATCTGTACCTGATGTGTTGCTGAAATGTGTTTTGACTCAGTAAAAGCTGGGAGAATCACATTAATCTCACTCAGCATCAAAGTATGTACCTAAACTTCATCATGGATTGACCAAGCCTGTTCCATTCCTGCAAGTTCCTGATTTTCCTTTGACTTTCTTCTAGCTGGAGGGGCAAAACAAAGAAAAACCCTGTTAGATGAGACAAAAACAAGCTTCAGACTGAATTTTCCTTTGTTTGGCCCCACCAAGCTTTTTACAGCCCACGCACTACTTCATTATACTAACCTGCAGCCAGCAGCTGGTTACTGGAGGAGCAAGTCTCTACAGCTTTCCTCTTCCAACTTTCAACCTGTAAAGCCCAAACAAGCCCTTGTTTAAGCATAGTGTCTTCACCTCCATGGGGGACTTTTAGCATGAAGTGTGTAGCGTTTACCTCTCTCTGATTGGGAAAGCCATTTGAGCTGATAATGCGTTTGTAGTAGTGGACAGAAGCTTTTGGGTAGCGTGGCTTATTTTTGCTCCTGAAGTCCACGTAGTAGAGCCCAAACCTCTCAGAGAAGCCTTCATCCCACTCAAAGCTGTCGAGGAGAGACCAGGCCGTGTACCCCTTCACATTGACCCCATCTTTTATCGCTGTAAGTCGAATCGTGGACACTCGTTTGATTGACATCATATCTAATGTACACAGGTTTGATATTTGATAGGCAGTTTTTGAGACAGTGACGTCTTCCTGGGTTTCACCTTTGAGCATTTCGTTGATGTAGTCTTTGAAGTACTTCATCCTCCAGTCGTCACAAAGGTCGGTGCACAGCATTTTCTCTGACACGCCATTTTCTGTCACATAGATCATGGGGTTTCCATACTGAGTCTGTTAGTGAGATGCCATATCACATATTTTTGTTACTATATTTGCTGAAAAACTATATTTCAAATGAATACAGTATCACCCAGGTTCACAACAGAAAGACATCAACAATTTATATAATGCTGATACATTTGCCATACATGAACTTGTCATGAGTGATCAGTTCATCCAGTCTTCACTGTGAATATGTCCATGATGCAGTGGTTTCACACAAAGCCCCAGTTTTCCCCAAATACAGCTAGAGTTTTAATTTGAATAGCTCAGTAATCAGGATGTGTACCTTAACAAAGTTCAACAAGCGTCGGAAGCCCCAGGGAACGGAGTAGAGCCATTCAGAACCAGGGTCAGGCCATTGTGGGTCAACCAGTTCAGCAAGGTCACGGTCAGAGAAATAGTTGTCTCCAGCTCCTGATGGGTAATTCTTCAGAGTGACATAGCGAGTTGTGAAATGTCCAAGACCCAAGAAGTCACAGGTGCCCTTGATGTAACTTTTCTCCTGAGGAGAGAAGACGGGCAGCCGCGAAGCTCCCAGACCCTGCTGACCACTCTTCCTGCCTGAAGAAATTTAGTACACTGTGAAACGAAGTGAAGCTATATGCAAGGGATCAATGACAGCAGGGGTGGGGGAACATAAGGAGCATAAGGAGACAAGGAATATCAGACTGAAGTCACGCTAAAATTACAATCCACTAAATACTGAGTATGCAACTTCCTCTTATGCAAACAAAGAGAAGTGTTACATAGTGGATCTTGATTGATTCAGTATTCTGTTCAGACTAGCATGTGTACAGCTACTACACATGATGACACTGGAATATAGGAATTAATCTACCAGCGGAGGTAATAGTGCATTCACTCAGGTTAAAAGCATTCGTGGTGACTTATTCGTGGCTGGTCACACAGAAAGTGAGGTGCATAGTTGTGTCACAAGTGTGTACACAAACCCCCAAGATCACAATAGGTTAGCACTTACTGCAACGCATGGCTGTTTTCTTCCAGACCACAACATATTTGCTATCAACTACAAGTCAGGCTCTTAATTGCTATGTTTTGCTGTTGTGACAAAATCTGGCCAAAGACAGACATATAACACTTTGCAAAGCACCCCCGGCCCCCCGTGCTTGTTTCTGCCAATAGAGGTCTTCCATATACCTCCGTATAGCAACAGCTTCTAGCTCAGCTCTTCTTCTCAGTTTAGCAGTTCAGCAGTGTGTGTTGACCACTGAGTTTGAAAAGGCCAGGATCACAGCAGCTGCTTTGGAAAGTATTACTTCCTATTCAGAAATTCATGAAAATAAATGAATGACATGGTGAGATTTTTCTCTTTGAAAGGGATGTACGTTAAACTTCCCTTGAAAATTCTTGACACATGTAGTTATATCCTTTTTCTTTTTTGGGGTGAGGACATTTTTACATATTGCAAAGGTGTAAATGGTTGCATTTGACATACCAATGTAATCTTTCATAACTTGTGGGTAGTCTCCATGGAAGAGAGGTGTAGCAAACCAGCCCAAGTAGAACTGAATGTATCTCTCTGCTGCTTCGATATCCCTCTGGTTGGAGATGTCCACTGGTTCACCCCAGTCAGCAGTCAGCGAGATCCCAACCAGGCCTGCACACATGCAAGAGCTTTGTTGATAGAAATTATGCATATGCATATATTATATACACATAAATACAAACACACACACACATATATATATAGATGTAGGTAGGTAGGTAGATAGATAGATGAATGAAAGTTTTCCCTTTCACCTTTTTGTTTGCTTCTCCACTGCATGTCATACGTGTGCCATACTTTAGCATGTGCCTGTTGCAAAGATAGAGATGCAGGTTTAGCCTTATGTCTGTTCACCATTATTTTTTCAATCAAGGGTCCCAGTGAGATACAGTATCTCTTCTGGGAGTTATACCTGGTTAGGATAAGTAACAAAATAAGATGTAAGGCTCCACGAAGAATAACGTACAAACTGCTACATAAGCAACACAATATATTTGACCAATTTTAATGTAATATTTAACAAAACACAATAAACAAAAAAATATGTAGGAATCATACGGTAAAGAAAAATGTGTAAAATAATAACATAATAGTAAAGAGCATTTTTGTAAACACTGATTACAGTAGGGGTAAATAATTATTTGCTGCTCTGCTGAATTTAAAGTTTGTTCAGTTACAGATTCAGTAAAATATGTACGTGAGCAAACTTATAAATGAGCTCTCGACAGTTTGGTTTTAATGTAGGAGACAGAATATCAACCAAAACATGAAATCGTTGTTGGCAAGTACAGCGATAAGACATTTTTATAGCTGATCACCAGGTTTGATTACATGTTGGGAGGGATTTGACCTTTGACCTGCCGTTTGGCTTCAGCTCCCACCACTGATTTTCTACAGGACTGAGGTCTGGAGACTGGCTCAGCCACTTCATGACATTAATGTGCTTCCTGATGCCAAAGAACTTAATTTTGGTTTCATCTGACCACTGCACTTTCTGGCCTTCTCTTGGTAAAATTGATGGAATTATAATCTTGACAGCAACTGATTTGGAGCACCTTTGTTTTTCAAGTTTGCAATCATAGTATTAAAACTAATAATTGGAAATTATGGTAAATGATCAGATTTATCAGCAAAACTGGGCACAAGTCATTCAGTCCTACCTTGATGATATGGTGGGCGGCTTTGTAAGCTCCTGTTCCCTTCAGTTTCAGTCCAGGTGCATGTTCACCTGTTTCATATCCCTCCACAGCAATGGACTTAATAACGAGACACTGACAATCACTCTCTGACACAGCATACCGTATTACATTACAACTGCAAACTGTGAAGGAACCATTTTTCTTTAACCTGACATACCCAAGGATTGTTGAAAGTAATCCAGTACTTGACTCTGTTTCCAAATCTTTCAAAGCATAAGTTAGCAAAGTCGTTAAAGTAATTCACCATGCTGATATTGTGCCAACCGCCATATTTCTCATGTAACACCTGTGGAGAGTAACATAGATTTTACTGTTGTATCTACAATATAGCTTTGGATAAGAAACTATGTTGAGCAATAATATTAGTGCTTACCTGTGGTAAATCCCAGTGGTATAGAGTGACAATGGGTGTGATCTTGTTATCCAGTAGCATGTTAATCAAGTCACTGTAATATTTAATTCCTTTCTCATTGATTTTTTCACCTGTAAGAATTGAAAGTGACATACACTACATGGAGCAAAGTGCTGGGAAACTATACATTACACCTAATGCAATTGTTGGTTGTGGAAATCCACACCATGAGGCTCACACATACAGTGTGAGCACAGTTTTTGTGCATCCATGAAAAACTTGCCAACCAGCTCGTTCTGCTACTGACTCTTGCTTGGTGTCAGATTATTGACGTCTGAAGAAGCAAGTTCATACTGGTAATTTCATTAAACAGACCGGGGCCTGAGTAGCATGAAGAACCATACACAGCTACAATACCCAGGCACCTCGTTGTCAGGCTGGACACCAGCTCGGTCACAGACTGGAGGAAGATGGACTTCAGACCTGAACTGTGGAGATGTGGGATTGCCACTGGGTGCCACATCTCATCTCGATATCATTCTGCATTGATATTGTCTCCAGTGATGATAAGCCTTGTTTATTCAGTGAGGGAGATGCCGCCCAAAACCATCACACTTACACCACCTAACGCTGTTACCCTATCAGTGCAACAATCAATCCACACTTTGACCCCACAATCCAACTGCTGCAGGGGGAATCTGGACTCTTCGGTGAATATATTGTTCCTCCACATGTTGAAGTTCCAGTGCTCATGCTGCAGACACCAGCAAAACTGGGCCTGATGGTGAAAGGCAGTCATGGTAGGCTTCCTGGAAGCCCTATTAGACCAGAGCTCTGTTCATGGCTCCTAAATGCCGGTGTCATCTTTTTGGGATGTCCGCTTCTGACATCCTCTGTTCTATGAAACTATAATACTGCTGACACTTGGTTTTGTGCAACACATTCTTTAAGTTGCCCAATGGCTTGGTCCCTATCCGGGTGAGTCTTAGATTATCATAAGCTCACAGTAAGAGTCCATAGCAGAATAAGCTGTTTATACTGGCAAGTTTATCATGGATGCAACCGCCATATTCAGCTCTACTGCTCAACCCACAAATGCATTTTCCTTACACGTGTGGCACAATTTAAGAGGAAATAAATAGATTTTCAAAGGGAACGAAGTATTGTTACAACTAAGAAAAAATCACGCAAATACAAATGTCCTAATTTTTTGTGCAAATTTCAGATATATACATTTTTAAATGATGTCAGATGTCAGATTTATGCTTACTTTTCAGTCCAGTGGGTAAAATCCTTGGCCAGGAAATGGAGAAACGATAATGATTCAGCTTCATGTCCTTCATCAAGGCAATATCGTCCTTAAAGACAGACAGCAGGAAATATTTCTTTAAATAAATCACAAAAGACGATGTCTTTAGATGTGAGTCTTTGTCTGATAACATATGAAACAGGTCTACTTTATATTATCTTCAGATAAAGCTGTAATCAGATTGAATGTTTCCTAAAATTCCTAAAACGTATTTTCCATTCTAACTATAACAGTTCTGGATGTTGGTTGGGGTGTAGGAGTCATAAGTCATGTGGCTTATGTTGGAGTCTGTGGTTTGATTTGAATGTAAGACCACTCTTTTATTTTATTTACTTACTTTCATGTTGATTTTTTATTTTTACATCAACACTTTTAAATTGATCTTTTACTTAATATTTACTTTTACTTTACTCACTGTCAGGAGTCTGACACCTTTTCAAAATGTTACCTTTAGTGTAAAAGCTATTCCTTCACATTCTGGGCTGCAAATAAACATTAGTAGGAAAGCAAGAAAACGGAAAATATATTTTTATATTACAGTTATATTTGTAATATGCATCCATATGTAATGTAGGCTGTGATAATGAATGTTAGAGGAAGAGAAACGAGTCATTTAGATCGGTTGAGCAATAAAATATTGTGTGTAAAATTTTGGCACTGAAGAAAATTCCATTTTTTCCACGTCACCTTGAATTTGTGGTATCCCTCACATGAAGAGTCTGCTGTGTCATTCAAGAATATTTTCCCCTTTTTATGGGAAAATGCATCCCAGATGCTTATTCCCTTTCCATCGACATTCCAGGCTCCTTCAGTCTGGTAAGCAGAGCTGCCAGCTCCCCAGGAGAAACCTGCAGAGGAACAAAAGACAATCAACAAATCTTATTTTATTTTGTATTCACTCCTGAGCTTATAATCATGATCACATTATGGTTTTCCAGGTTAAGGTAGAATTTTATATTTATGTTTAATTATATGATCAACTTTTAAACCAACATGAGCACTTTAAGAACGTTTTATTCTTACTTTGTTCTTTAATAACATTTTGTGCCCAGAAAAAAATTATGGCAACTTAGGAAAGATCCGTCTGTCATGAAGATTGTGTGATATGAACAAACGCTGGAGACATAGGTTTCCTATACAGTGTTGCATAATATGGAATTAAAAGTCATGCCTTCATAAGTATTGAAAAAGCAAAAGAGAAAAATGTTATAATATATTTATGTTCTGAAAAATCTTGGTCAGACAATAAGCATTTGTATGTTTTTCACAGCCTTTTGAGCCTTTTGAGCAGACACTCAGTATCAAAACATTTATGTATGCCAGGAAGCAAGTAGTGCATGTTCAAAAAATTACAATATCATGGAAAATATCTGATTTTTAATAATATGATTTAAAAAAGGGAAACTTTCCTTATTCTGTCTTCACCACACATCAATTAAAATAGTTCAAGGCTTTGTTCCTTTAATTATGAGAGCTTCCTATTTGAGTACATCACTATTCAAACTGTAATACTGTATATATTTCAGTCTAGTTCAGTATATTCAACCTTAAGGATGGCTGCTGACTTGATATTTGTCCACATGATTATCATCAACACCCCATAATGGATCAGTTATATCAGTTGGAGGTGTTGTTGGCCGACAGGTTGCAGGTGGAATACGTGACGCTGTGCACCAAAGGTACAGGAAGAGGAGGCCAGGTGGAGGTTGTATTAGGAGGCAGTGAGAGAGAAGGAAAGGCGGAAGTGTGGAAGAGTAGAGACTCTAGGGATTATGACTGGTTCAGGGGTATGTATGATGGAGAGAAGGAAGGTTGATATTATAATGTAGGCAGGAAACTAGGTAGAAGAGAAGCAGGGCCAGGAGCACTGGAGCTGTTCTGTCACGGTGTAGATAATAACAGAAATACAGCAGGGGTGATCTTGATGGAAGAGTATGTGAATAGTGTTGTGGGGTAAAGAGAATATCAGCTAGGATCAAGAGTTTGAAGTTGGAAATTAAAACAGTGACGTGGAAAATGTTAGGGGTGCATGTGCTCCACAAACAAGGAATTCAGGAGTAAGTTGTGTGAAGTGGGAGAGAGAGTCTCCAGGGGGAGAACAGATATCAGTGGAAAAGGAAGCAGAGGTGATGAGGTGTTCGGCAAGAGAGAGAGAAATGCCGAAGGACACATGGTAGCAGATTTGGCATAAAGGATGGAACTGGCTGTTGTAGAAACATATTTGAGAAGAGAGAGGAACACTGAGTGACATACTAGAGTGGAGGATGGTGCACACGGGTGAGCTACGTCTGAGTGATAGCAGAATGTAGCTACACAGCATTGGATGGGTTCTGTAGGATGACTTTGGACTTCAAGAAGAAGAAGCAAGTGAAGGTAGAAACAGCTTTTAAATGGTGGAAGATGAGGATGAGGCTTCATGCTGAGAAATAGCTCTGCAGGTGCAATGTTAGCTTTGAGATTCCTAATAAAGAAGTATACAGATGGTCAGAAGGAGTTTCACTCTGTCTTTGTTTCTAGAGAAACTATATGATAAGGTTCCACGAGAGGAACTCTGGCATTGCATAAGGAAGTTAGG
Source organism: Simochromis diagramma (assembly GCF_900408965.1). NCBI lineage: Eukaryota > Metazoa > Chordata > Actinopteri > Cichliformes > Cichlidae > Simochromis > Simochromis diagramma. The sequence continues at coordinate 1,469,515 of NW_024387485.1, forward strand.
GGAGGTATGTGAGGCTGGTGCAGGACAGTAAGATAGTGGTGGGGTGTGTGGTAGTAGTGAAAGTCCATAGAAGTATGACAGAGTACATGTGTGTGAGTGAGAGAGAGGCACGTTGAAAGGTTAAAATGCAAGAAGCAGAGGTAGTGAAGGTAGAGGATGGGGTCAACCATCCAAAGCAATGCGCGGTGCGTGAGTCAGGTGAAGAAGAGAGTTCAGACAGGGTGGAGTGGGTGTAGATGAGTAGCAGGTGGGATTTGTGGGAAAAAGCCAGAGTGAAAGAAAAATTTACATGAAAGATGGTATACAAAGTTCAGAGATGATATTACTGACAAAACGACAGGAAGCCAAGTCGGAGGTGGTAGAGTTGAAAATATTACGATTTTCATCAGGAGTGACCAGAATGGACACGATTAGAAAGAGGAGGAATGGTGAATATAGTAAACAAAGAATGTTGAAAATGAGCTGCCAGTCCTGAGGAAAAGAGAAACACCTTAGATGTATTATAGCTGTATTGAAGGAGGATGCTGGGGATAGGGTGAGATGGAGGAAGACGATCCGCTGTGGGAACGTCTGAAGGGTGAAGTCAGAAGAAGAACAAGTAGTAGTGGAAGAATCTTATGCTTGATTAATTTATGAATTCTCAGATAACTCCAGTTGCTGATGACTAAGATATTTGTATTTTCTTGGTTTTGTGACAGATTGTTTAATAAATTGGTTACATAATAAAGATTTAACTCTGAGCACTGAAAAAGAAATATGAGTGTGAAAAAGTGCGGGATTTGGGATTTGCATGTAGGAACTAGGAATACTCGATTCTACCAACAAAAATGAGTTTAGCTGAATATACCAGAGAGATATTTTATATATACGGACACTATATTGCTCTCCTGTGGAACTGCAAGTCCAGCATGTGGTCTGCTTTCTCTTAGATCCTGGTTTCCTACCAGTTGGGAAGGTGCCGTAGTAGAAGGACGTTCTCTCGTTCTTTGTCCAGTCAAAGTCCTCAGTGGCTGACACACATAGCACCAAGGCAAGCACATGGTGTGGTCTCAGGATTCCCCACTGCAGCATTGTCATCTTTGGCAAAGAGAGCACTGTCTTTAGTTACAATTGACTAGCCAGATTTTAGCACAGATTTAACATCCTCATAGCTTGCACATTAATTTTTTAAAGTGTAGTGTCTTCATTACGCTAATCCTACTCATATTTTGGAACGGCACAAAGGACTTTTTTGGAAAAAATATAAATACCTTTTGATTGTCTTTGTACCCTCGTGAATAATTAAAAAACAAACAAACATATTAGGGTAGGATTAGGTTTGTCACCAGTGATGGCATAGACCTCATAGGGTTAATTGCAGTAATGTGTGGGATGGCAGCTGCTGCAAGGCTTCAGTCTGCTCTGAACTATACAGGATGGAATATCACAGAACATGCATAAATGTTTAAGTAAAACAAAGACTCAGAAACTTACACTCAGGTGTCAGGTGTCCACAGGTTTTGAGTAAAATCATCCTAATTCAACCCCAAACCTCAGGATCATTTAAATATCCACTGAAAAAAGTTACATATCCACCGAAACACCCAGTCATTGTCAGAAGAGCCTAGTTTCATTTCAGCCAGCTGTAGGACACACTGACACAAAATGCTATCAGAGACAGAAAATAAGCCAACTTGTCCAACACGGTTAGGATGACTGACATTTCAAGCTGCTAAATCTTTTCAAGGATGTGGAAGATTTTAAAAAGTAAGAGTGGGGAAGAAATACGAAATTGCCCTTAATTCCTGTGCTGTTTCTTTCCCTATACTTTCCCCTTTGCTCAGCCTGTGTCGCCCCAACCACCTCACTCAGAACCACATATAGATGTCTGACCTGCTGCATTTGTCTCAGTTGGAAACTGCTCCAAAATGCAAGAAAAGTCTCCAAGCTTCTCCACCTGATCAGTGTTCGCCAGCGTTACTAGCTGGTTCGCTGCCAATGGTAACAAAAACAAAACCGAGTCGAGTATCCAGGACATTTTCTGCTATTCATCAGCACATGTACAGCAACCCCCACCCCACCAGACGCACACTGAATACCTCTCCATTTGAAAGCAGTGAAGTGTGAGCATAAAGCATTTGCTGGGGCCAACAGATCTTTTTGAAAAGGAGGGATTTTGACACTGTAAGCAAAGTTAATGGCAGAGAGCATAATTTGTTTGCAAAACACATCAGAAGATATTTAAAAAGTTATCTGCTGGATGTGACTACTGGTTAAACCTCTATTTGGCAGCAGTAATGTTTATTGGGTTAGTTTGTCTCTGGCGTAGCTGAGTACAATACTCAGGTGGGGAAGAATTTCAGTACAATCTTCCTGACAGATGTGCTTCAGCTCGGCCACATGTTTTTTCTTGATGCATCCTCCAGCTTCAGCTGATGTTTCGGCCAACTCAGCGTTATTGTTTTAGCTTCATACGACCACTAGCCCATTACAGCTATGTAAGGGTAGGGTCTGTGGTAGTACCGTCTATATTAGTGTCCCAGTGCTGAATTATTATGATCATTATTGCCATTGAAGTCAAACATTCATTAATTTAGAAAATACAGGAAATAATCGGTCAATATTTTCATATGATAACCTTCTATTAGGTAAAACAGTTTGCTAGAGCACATGAGTGATGACGGTAAAGGTTAGGTACTGGTTCCACTGGGACAGGCCTTTCCATGACCTGCTGTGACTCAAGAACATTACCAAAATCCACCACTTGATTCAGATCCAGTCTGAAATGAATAAGTTCTTAATTTTCCCATGATTCCCACTCTAGCTAGATTCAGGAACACAAAGTGTGGTCATTTTTCCAGGAGTTCTGAAACCAGAAGGTGAAACAATCAGAACAATACCACGTTTTCATTACAGTCGGGTTTGCAGAGGTGATGCTCGTATAGTAGAAGCTCACCAGCCTCAGGGTCATGACCACTTCAGTAAATACAGTGTGGTGGAGCGGGGCCCTGTACTAAGCATGAATACAGCCATTATCATAAGATGCTTTGTTTACAGAGCTTTGTTGAGAAATGCTGAAATGTTCAGAACTAAAACTGTTGGCACTGCACTCTCACTTTATGTTTGGGTGCTGAAGCTGTGCTCTCTGCTTGTTGTGTTTGCGTTCACGCATCTGTTTCACTTGCTCACTCTATGTGCATTTGTATGTTGTTGTTGTTTTTTAGTGCACTGCATGTGGTTGCAGTGTTTGCGGCTGTGGAAAAAGGAGACAACATGGGTTTAGCATATCAAAGGCACAAGGGCCCCAACGACTGTTACAGAAATGTTTTGAGATTTCTAGCACTCGTCCGCTCACCTCAGCTGGCCATATTTAAGGGGCTTTATTGTAGCCTCGCAGAGCTGACATGAACATCTTTACTAAGGTCCCAGGATTAGTCCAACAAACCAGGTATGTTGAGAGTGCCCTACTCTGGCCATAGTCCACAGAGCAAGACACCCACCAGTGTTATTGAGGTGGGTGGGCCTGTGGCTTTACAGCCAGTTTCTCCTGATTATCATGCTGTGCTCTCTGTGATGCCTCCAACACCAGTTTCCCAAAATCACCTGGAGAGTGATGAAGGCTGTATGCACACATACTGTCTCGCATTTTAAAGTGCCAGATGATAGCGCTAATCCAAATTAATCTGAAGCATGAAACTAATTTGATGCAAGAGTTGGAAATAGAAATAAACACTGCAGTGATTTTTTTTTTTTTAAAGACATTTTCAAAGGCTAAAGTCTTGACTTTTGGTTCCAGACCACAGACTGGGGAGTTTCTTTGATCGCTGTAGTTTATGTCTTGATTATTACATGTGTGTGTATATATAATTCATTCAAAGTTTTCTGTATCTACAGCAAGCTGGGGTCTGTGCTCCAACGTGCCTTCTACGGGTCCAGTGGGAGGGTGAGTCAAATAATTACTTAGTTACTTTGTCAAAGTATAGATGGGTTTCCTAATATAAAGTGACTAGAATTTAAAAAATGAGTCAATCTGTGACACATAATTTGAATTGTCAAGTTAATTAGTAACTATTCTGATAATTGAGAAATCGTGTTAGTCATTTTCACACCAAAAGAAAAAAAATGGTCGACTTAACCTTCACCCAACATATAAACCCACACATTTCAGTTTAAGAGAGCATAATGTTATTTTTATACAAAAATTAGCTTAAAGGCATACCTTTTAAAATTCTTTAAGACATTTAAAATCTTAGCATCGCATCTTACATCACTTTATCAAAAATAAACAAATCAACAAAAATCATTTATGATTTGACTTGGTGTTGTTTAAATCAAACAAACTTCATCCATCCCTCCATACGTTTTCTTCTGCTTATCTGGGGCTGGGTTGCAGGGGCAGCAGCCTAAACAGAGAAGCCCAGACATCTCTCTCTCTCCCCGGCCACCTCCTCTAGCTTGTCCGGGTTAACACCAAGGTGTTCCCAGGCCAGCCGAGAGATAAAATCTGTCCAGCGTGTCCTGGGTCTGCCCTGGGCCTCTTCCCACTGGGACATGCCCAGTACACCTCACCCAGGAGGCGCCCAGGAGGCATCCTGGAGGCATCCTTTGACATGGCTACCCAGATGGCTGAATTCCTCACCCTGTCTCTAAGGGAGAGGCCAGCCGCCCTGAGGGACATGGTCGAATGCCTTCTCCAAGTCCACAAAACACATGTAGACTTGTTGGGCAAACTCCCATGAACCATCAAGTATCCTCGAGAGGACAAAGAGCTGGTCCAGTATTCCACGACCGAGATGAAAACCGCATTGTTCCTCCATCTGTTAGTCAACCGAGGTTTGGCTAACGGATGGACTCTCCTTTCCAGACTTTGGCTGTAGGAGAGGCTGAAGAGTGTGATCCCCCTCTGGTTGGAGCATGATGGTTCCCTTCACCTCTGCTGTCCACCATCTGGTTTGGGGGTTATCAATGGAGTAGCTCCAGCAATCGAGGTGCTGAACATGGTCCATTCAGACTCAATGTCCCTAGTCTCTCTTGGAATAGTGTTGAAGCTCAGCCAAATGTGGGCATTTAAGATCTCGCATTGTCTGCTAGGTGTTCCCAGCGCAGCCTCATTGACAGCGCAGCCTCCCCCGCCACCTGATCAAACCTACTATAAGGTGGTGATCAGTTGACAGCTCACCACCTATCTTCACCCAAGTGTTCAGAACATGCAGCTGCAAATCTGATGATACGATTACAAAATCCAGAATCGACCTGCGGCCTAGAGTGTCCCGGTGCCATGTGCACTTATGGACACCCTTATGTTCAAATATGGTGTTCGTTATGGACAAACTGTGGTTTGCACAGAAGTCCAGTAACAAAACACCACTTGGGTTCAGATCTGGCAGGCTGTTCCTCCCAGTCAGGGCCTTCCAGGTCTCTCTGTCACATGAGTGCTGAAGTCTCCGAGTAGGATGACAGAGTTCTCAGGTAGAGCACCCTCAAGCACCCCGGCCAAGGTACTCCAAAAAGACCCGGTACTCTCAACCGCTGTTTGGCACATAAGTGCAAACAACAGTCAGCATCCATTCCTTGACCCAAAAGCGCAGGGTGCAAACAATCTTGTCTACCAGGAAAAACCCCACCGTACAAACAGCAAGCCGAGGGAATACTAGGATACCCACCCCAGCCCTCTGCCTCTCACTCACTCAGGGCAACTCCAGTCTAACACAGAGTTCAGGCCCTCTCCAGGAGACTGGTTCAAGCCGTGCGCTGTGGTGAGCCTGACTATATCTAGCTGGTACCTCACCAGAGAGGTGACACTCCATTTCCCAATAACTTGGGTCTCTCAGTCTCTCTCTCTCTCTCTCTCTCTCTCTGTCTACATATATATATATATATATATATATATATATATATATATATATATATTACATTTAGAGCTGAAGCCTGGGAGATTTTAGCTTGACTTGGCATAAAAATTGGATTCAGGGAGGAATGTCTGTCCTTTGGCTCTATCGGAACTTTGTATCTCTATGTATAACTGATCAATCGGTCTGTTTTATCTTGGTTGTTTAGCATCTTCACTAAAAAAAAAAACCACGAAAACCAAAATTTGTTTCTTTAGGAATTAAGTGGTTATAAAAAAAGCCAGAAACCTCTATAAAATCAGCTTATTTGAGTCAAATATTTTCAGATAGTCTTCTGTGAAAATTTCCATTTCCAGTACAAAAACCTCAGATGGCTCTGACAGCCAGATAATGGCTGCTTGTTTACTGTTAGATCAATAAAACATTCAAAAATTGAAAGATGTGTTCATGTCAGACTAAAAAGCTACTCACACAGGAGCCTCACAGACAGGTTATGCTGCCACAAAGTCTAAAACTTGGTATACATGTGAAATATTTGTCAAATATCTCCTAATAAGGAATACCTCCATTTCATGCAGGCTTCCTATGTTTGATGTTTTTTGGTTTGGGGTAAACTGTAACCATATTTTTGTGCTGCGGCTGCTCTCAGGTGACCCTTTTTGAACAGCGAAACTTTGCTGGCAGAAAGCTGGACCTGAGCTCCGACTGCACCAGGATCGGTGACAAGAACTTCCCAGAGAGATGTAACTCTGTCCAGGTGGAGGGTGGAGCGTAAGTCTACTTAAAACAGGCAGCAGGCCACTGATGCACGTTCTGCTGTCTAAGGTTATCCAAAAAGCAGATGAAAGCATCTACAGTGGTGTGAAAAACTACTTTCCTATTTCTTGTATGTTTATCACATTTAAATGTTTCAGAGCAGCAAACAAATTTAAATATTAGACAAAGTAAACACAAAATGCAGTTTCTAAATGAAGGCGTTTATGATTAAGGAGGAAAAAAATCCAAACCTAACAGCTCTGTGTGAAAAAGTGATTGCTGTCTAAACCTAATAACTGGTTGGGTCACCCCTAGCAGCAACAACTGCAATCAAGCGTTTGCGATAACTGGCAATGAGTCTTTTACAGCAGTGTGGAGAAATCTTGGCCTATTCGTCCTCACAGAATTATTGTAATTTAGCCAAACTGGAGGGTTTTTGAGCATGAACCTCCTTTTTAATGACATGCCACAGCATCTCAGTTGGATTCAGGTCAGGACTGTGATTAGGCTACTCCTATATGGCCACTCCAAGTCTTCATTTTAATTTTCTTCAGCCATTCAAAGGTGGACTCGCTGGTGTGTTTTGGATCCTGCTGCAGAAACCAAGTGCGCTTCAGCTTGAGGTCCAGACAGATGGCCAGACATTCCCTCTCGGGATGTTGTGATAGCAGAATTCATGGTTCCACATTACCACAGCAAGTCTTCCAGTTCCTGAGGCAGCAAACAAGCCCATTTAGCCCACTTTTTCACACTACTGTATATCTGCGCCCTTCAATAAAGAGACACTAAAAGCAAAATGAAATCAAAATGATGTTTAATCACTGTTTAGAGCCTATTTGAATCTAAAACAACATTTCAAACATATTTTTATTTTAGCTTTGTTGTTGTTTTTGCCTTTGCCACATTGATTTTTGACTCTCTCTCTTCTCATTTAAAGATGGGTGGGTTATGAGCATGAAAACTTCCGGGGACGTCAGTACCTATGGGACATGTCAGACAGGGGCGAGTACAACTGCTATGATAGGTGGTGTGCCCAAGGGGACCACATCTCCTCTATCCGTGCTGTCAAACAGGTGGAACACAGAAACGCACACTAGTTACAGAACATACAGAACTCAGTCTGATTGGAAGATCTTCTTCTGTCTCGACCTTTTTAAAGAACAACATGCAGTATGCGCTCCATATCTGCTGTACTGCTGACAAGCAACTGAATAAAAGAGATAAAATAGTTTACAGAAATACATCAGAGCTATTTATGGTGGATTCCAGGATTAAAGCAGATTGTTTTGGTCTTAATAATTATGCAGACATTTTACTTGTTTTTGTGAAGAATGACTAATGCACAGTGCTAATGTCATAGAAGATGATATTTTTCTCCATCCAAAGACAATGTGTTGGTAAATAATGTATATTGAGCTAACTTTGTGATGAACAAAAAAGCAGCTTAACAGTTACATAATAAGTAATTTAAAGTAATTACATTTTGATTATTCTAATACATAATGTTTTAATATTTTTTGGTTTAGCAAAAGTCATACTAAAAAGATTTTATCTGTGGTTATTTCTAAAGATATACTCCAGTATTCAGCGTCACTTTGTCTCACCGTTTTACAAATTTGTATTTAAAAAATTGCAGCATTAGAAGAAAACTTACAAAAGAAGAAATCAGCCTTAACAACAGTGTGCTGGTTCTCTCAGTCCACAGACACCAGCTAACCAGCTTTAGTGGGAATGGTTGTCTGTTAATTCAATTCAATTTCAATTTGTTTTTCTTTTAACCTTATCTGTTATTTCACAATAACAGTGGCCTCACAGCGGTAGATAAAGACCCTAAATTGTTGGAAAGAAATCCCCAGCAATCACATGACACCCATAAGCAAGCAATCGGCAACAGTGGCAAGTGAACACTTCCTTTTAACAGGAAGAAAGCTCCAGCAGAAAATCTGAGCTCGCTGGTTGGGGATGAGGAGGGAAAGAAGAGAACCGAGTGACAAAAGACACACTATGGGAGAGAGAGTCAGTTTTTAATAACTGCTAATTAAATACAGTAAGTTGTGTTGTATAAAGACACAGTGAGTCAAAATAGATGAGCGAACAAGAAACCTTCAGTGTATCATGGAAAGCGCCCCCACAGCCTCTTTGCAGCATAACTAAAGAATGGTTCAGGCTCACTGAGCCCAGTTGTATGGATCAGTGAGCCTTCAGCTTTCAGGCCCCTCTTCAGTTTGGATTCAGCAGACAGACTGTCTCAAAAATTTTCCTTTTTGCTGGATCAGGTGACCCTGCATCCTCCCTTAGTTATGCTGCCATAGGTGTAGGCTGCTGGGGGATTCCCATGATGCATTGAGTTTTTCTTCTTCAGTCCCCTTTCTCTGTATGTATTACTGTAGGGTCTACCTTACAATATAAAGCACCTTGAGGCGACTGTTGTTGTGATTTATATAAATAGAATAGAATAGAAGTGATCCAGACCTGACTATATGCTGTATCGAAAGGAAAGTTTTGAGCCTAATCCTGAAAGTAGAGAGAGTGCATGTCTCTTGAATCCAAACTGGGAGCCAAATCCATAGTAAAGAAGTCGAATAGCTGAAGGCTCTGCTTTCCATTCTACTTTTAAAACTAGAAAGCACCAGTAAGCCTGCAGTCTGACAACAAAGTGCCGCGTTCAGATAGCACAGTCCTATAGCTCTTTAAGATATGACTGGGCTTGATTATTTAGCATTTTGTATGTGAGAAAAAGGATTTGAAATTTAATTCTAAATTTAACAGGAAACCAATGAAGGGAAGCTAAAACTGGCGAAATATGGTCTCTGTAGTTCTTGCTGTAGTGTTCTCAATCACCTGAAGGCTTTTAAGGGAGATTTTAGAGCAATCTGATAATGAAGTACATTATCCAGCCTAGAAGTAATAAATGCATGAAGCAGCTTTTCAGGGTCTTTCTGATTTTAGCAATATTACACAAGTAAATCAAAGCAATTGTAAATATTTTTAATGTTCTTTCTGAAGGATATGCTTAGGTTAGGTTCTTCCTGTTTATAGGTTATAGATGGACAATTGTGAACCACTGGACTGGAGTGCTGTTTTAGCACCTTATCTGCTGATTGAACGTGTATGTTGTAGTGTAATGTAATCCACCTCAGGTCATTAGCCAGTACATAACATTTATCTCAGTCTCCAAAGTTTCATGTTATCTTAAAGTAATTAGTAATCCAATATGATTAAAACTTTCGATTTCAACAGCAGTATAACTTATTCAAAAATGCAGGAGCCATTAAACAAATACATTCAAAAACACACACACACACACATACACTCAACAGTTGTGTATTTCTGTGACTTCTAGGACAACAACCCTGCCAAAGCTCAGCTGTTTGAACGAGCTGGTTTCTCTGGTAAGAAGATGGAGCTCCAGGATGACATCCCCAACCTTATGAGCCGCTACAGCCTCAACAGAGTAGCCTCCATTCGTGTGCTCGGAGGAGCGTGAGTGATTAAACGAGTGAAGCCTTTGGACTTTGAGCAGTGTAACTAGTATCCTACCAGAGATCTAACCTTCCTCTGTGTATACAGGTGGGTGGTGTATCAGGAGCCCAACTACAGAGGACCCCACTACATCCTGGAGAAGCGTGATTACAACAACTTCTCTGACTGGGGCAGCCAGAACAGCACCATTGGCTCCATGCGGAGAGTTCGCTTCAACTGAACACCAACTCTGAGCTATTGACATTGCGCCCATGAAATTTGTCAGCTTTATATACAAACATTTACATATTTTTAGTAATAAATTGTTAAAAGGCAAATGTTTTTGGTATTTATTCTTCATAATTTATTACTTTTAATAAAAGACATATGGGTTTTCGAAATGTAAAGAATTTGTAACCGATGGGTAATCGATGGTTGTGCCTTAATACCAGAGACATAATAAGTCAGCAACATGACACTCAATTGAAATCTATAGAATTCCATAACATAAAAGATGGTGGTAGAAGTATAACATCTGTGATCAAAAAACTTCTCTAAGCTTAAATGTTTGAAAAAGCAACCCTAATTATTATGACATGTATTGATGTTTTGCAGACACACAGAGGATAACCATATCATATTAACTTGTTTGGCATTTTGGACATAGGACAGTCATAGTGTGAATGTAGGATCAAGCGAATAAGGCCCCAGTCACACTGGCCTAGAGACTGATGTGCAACTCAGCCACCAGTCATTAGGAAAAAGTGTTGCTTTGAGTGCTTGCAGGACGTTGATGGCACTTGCAGGAAAAATGGCGACTAAAGTCCCAGTAACACAGGTCTACAGACCAGTCAGTCATCACCCCCGGCAACCACTGTTTGGCAAAAACGTCCTTGTTATTTTTTGAGTGTCTAACACAGCATATTACTTTGGTCATAAACTCAATGGAAGACATGTGGATTCAGCTACTCTCTAAGCTGTAGCGAAACTGTGATTCAACACATGACTGGCCTGAGGATAAAAACTCCTCTTGAGCCTCTCCGGTTTTGTTCGGATGGTGCGGAACCTTTCAGAAGCTGGAACAGTTCATTGCTGGGATGGGACGGGTCCTTCAAAATCTGAGTTGCTCCAGTCCAGCATCTCCTGATGTAAATCTCCTGTAGGGAAGGGAGAGGAGTACTGCAGCAGTGTTCTGCCATACAGATCACTCTCTGAAGAGCTTTTTATTTTCAAGACAGCTGTTTCCATACCAGGATGTGATGTTCTGTATGAGGATGCTCTCCACAGCGCCTGTATACAAAGTCCTGAGGATCACTGGAGAGACCCTGAACTTCCTCAGTTGTCGGAGGTGGTACAGTAGTAGAGAGTAGAGCAGTGGTGAGAGGACACACCCCTGTGGCGCTCCCGTGCTGATGGTGATGCTGTCAGAGATGCACCTACCCACCCTCACCACCTGAGTTCTGCCAGTGAGGAAGTCAAACACCCATGCACACAGACAGCTGTTGAGTCCTAGATCCCTCAGCTTGTGAACAGTCTACCGGGCACTATTGTGTTGAACGCTGAGCTGTAATCAACAAACAGCATTATCACATAGTTACCCTGTTACTTGTCCACGTGGCTAAGGGTGGTGTGCAGGACGTGGGTGATGGCGTCCTCCGTGGATCTGTTGGGTCGGTAGGCAAACTGGAGTGGATCTGTGATGTTTGGGATGGAGGAGGAGATGGTTTTCTTCAACAGCCTCTCGAACACCTTCATAACCACCGAGGTCAGCGCAACTGGCCGGTAGTCATTCAGGCATGAGGGCTTGTTGTTCTGGGGACAGGGATGATGGTAGATCTCTTGAAGCATGTGGGGACCACAGACTTGAGAAAGACTTTTACTTCTCTGCTTCGAGTTTGTGTCGTACCTTTTTAAGGTTTACTATTGCTCGGCTAGTGATATATACAGAAAAACATGAAAAATTGCAGGTAACTGTGGCAATTTTTCATCAACTACAGCATTCACTAGGTTTTTGGTACAGTATTATCTTTACAACCGAGTCCATCCAGTGATAGCCAGAAACCTCCACTAATCAGGGAATACAATTTTTTTTTCCTAACAATCTGTCAATGTATCATGTCTTTAGTGGACATCTCTTGAGCAATGTGTGCATGACATCACATGAGTAACCTCCGAAGCATTGCAAAAACTCCACTGATGTTGGTTGCACTGGCTGACAGAACATCTGATGTGGTTTTCACATTTAAACACGGGATCCAGAAAGCCATTCCAAAAGGTATATGGTGATGGTGAGGATTTAGTACATGAAGAACCAAAGATAATATCAACTTTAAGTAAATACAGACCATTGGTGTGGCACAACCATACATTTAGGTGAAGAAATATCTATTTACATTGCATGGTAATCAGATATAAGGTTAAACGGAGTCTTAAAGTAGAGGTTCTTTGTTTTCAGTTTGGCGGTAAGGAGTTAAAAGGCCTAACAGGCCAATAGGGTGGAGTTTAGACTCCTGGGTGTGTCCAACAAACTGACAGGAAATGTATGCTGATGTATTGAAGTTGGAAAATGGCTTAGAATTTGTGATGTTAAGCTAATTATATTAACATTGTGTCAATTTTCTACTGCTTATCCAGGTCACAGGGCTTAAGAAATAAGGCTCCCTTTGGTCTGCAGAGAAGCCTTCATAAATTGCCACCTTGCTGTAGTGGAGCTGTTTGTGTGCTAGTGATGTCAGGAGCTGCATTGTTGGGGATAAATTGTCACTTTAAAAAAAAAAAAAAACCAAAAAAAAAAAAAAAAACCACAAACTTAAGTTTTAGCATGCATTCCATTTAGGCTCTAATACCAGTTTCATGTCATCGCTACAGAAATGTGTTTGATGAGGACACACCCCCATCTTAGTTCAGTGTTCCAATGCAAACATTATTCCACAAGACTTTCGTTTCACTTCCAGAACCAGCTGTTCTGATAGGCAGTGATATCTCCCCTGCTTCCACAATGAAGTCATTTGTGAGCCCTTTTACTGAGATGCATGCCAAGAACAGTCAGGCTTTGCATTGTCTCATATTTTCCACCCGTCTATGATGAAGTAAAACCAAAAGTAGGTTATGATTTTTTGGTTTTGGGGGGGTGGCTTCCCCCCCCCCCCACACACACACACACCACGACACACAAGATAAAGTCTAAGAACCATCTAAAACTTTATTTCGATCTCCAACAAGGTACATTACATGCAAATAGATGCAAAACTGTTTGCTGCCCAACAGGCATGTTTAATCATTCAATAGTTAAAATCTTCCACTGGTGGAAAAAAATAAAAAGTTAGAGATGAGAAAAACTTCAGGCCATTTTACTTCATAGAAGCAGTCTGTAGATCCTCTGGAAGCTGCACAACAACTTCTCAGCTTTTGCTTGGATATGCAGTTCAAGGTGCATTAGAGAGAAGAAAAAAAAAAAAGAAAAAAAAAAAAAAAACCCCAACACAAATGACTCAAATTCTCAGATCATGAAAAAAAAAAAAAAAAAAAAAAGTTGAGTCAGAGTACAGCTGCTGCCATGTTCTTGACAATTGAAGATTTGAGCTGAGGAATGAGGCTGATCTTGATAAGCTTGCTGCTTGAGTACTTTTTCCTCACAGCCTACAGAGACAGATCCTCAAGGTCAGTCTCTACTCACACATGATATGAGCTGGCATATTTATTCTCAGCAAACTCACCTGGAACTTCGTTTTCCCTTCATTTACCAGCACAACATTTTTGGCAATGTGCTGCATGATGGGCTTCAGGTGGGCCTCGTCATACGTAGAGTAGTGCTGCTGTGTGGGAGACTGATGGGAGGTCAATTAACAGCCAGCTTGAAGGAGCAAGAGGTTCATAAAAAGTGACTTTAAACTTACCCAGGGTAGGCCGTCCAGCAGCAGCTGGGAGAGGCAGAGGGAAGCAGCAGCGACCTCAGAGGGCCTGTAGTGCACCATATTGTAGTCGAGCAGGGTCAGCTCCATCAGGTACTTGGCCAGCGTGTGTCTCTCCCCATCAGACTGATAAACATGCACGTCAAGGTTTAAGATTCTTACAGTTTCTCTAACACCTTAGCTGCCATTTCTTTAATACAGAGTGATACACATGCAAGTTATGAATTGGAGGCAGCCGATTCCTACACTGTTGAAGTCTTCTCCACATTAAATTCATAATGAAACTCACATTCGCCACCTTAGATGCCCGTCTGAGAAAGTGCAGTGGGAGAGGACGCCCCAGCTGAAATTTCAGGCCCTTCAGAATCTGCTGCTCCATCTCGAGAATCTGAGATTTTGTAAAGGCGTTGTCGGTTATGTAGGCAAAGTCGCCAACCTCTGGGGCGTACATCTCCTCATACTTGCAGGCCACCAGCATGGCAGTCACACCGACAAGTTGCAGCTTCCTGCGAGACACTGGCTGGACCTGCAGCATAACCAGAAGAAGCCTTTTAGATCCAGGTCACAAACCCATAGACAAGGCTGTTCAGAAACATCACCTGAAGAAAGCGGTCCAGAATGGCAACTGTGAGGTACAGAGTCTCCTGCAGCAGCTGGAACCTGGAGTGAACCTGGACCAGCCAGTCGATGAGAAGCGCTCGCATACCATCAGTGATTTCGTAGCCCTGCATGTAGTTTGCTCGTACTGTCTGCTGCAACTGAGAAGACAAACTGATGTAAGTCAGAGACGACAGCAGCTGGTGTCAGAAGGTAGGGGAAGAAACTACCTCCAGGTTGTGCAGATACTTGTAGATATCCTTCACATATTCTGAACAAAGCTGTGGCTGGTCTGCATCCTCCTCATCCACGTCCTGCACCGCAAGCAGTGCCTCAGAGAAAGCCAGGCACAACTCAGTCTCCTCCTTCATGGACACATCAGTTGCAGATTCCTCCAAAACCAAAGGAAGAGGCTCTGTAGCTGCTTGGACCGGTCGAACTGCTACATCGGCAGGTTTAGCCACTTGGACACAAGATGGCTTGGCTGACACTTTTGTCTGTCCTGTTCTCTAAGGAAACAAGTTTGGAATCATTACAGTTGGGAAATGCAACACGAGTCACTAATAAGACTTTCAGATTGGACAGGAATAAAATTCTGTTCAACTATTGCGACCTTCCCTTTTGCAAACCACTAAGGGGATTTCAGTCTGCTGCAAGGTTCTTGCTTTGGCTCAGCTAAACCAGTTGACAAGGTTTGTGTTTATTGCAAAAGACACAGACAGATGAAGTCTGGGCTGAAAGTCAGCCAGTAAAACTACTTGTAGTCTAGCAGGCATACCAATAAATCAGACCTCTATTATAAGACTTTATTACCTACTTACCAAGTGACTGCAAAGCAGACAAATGAGTCAGGAACCAAACCAAGATGCTCTTACCTTTGTAACAGTCACTGCTGCGTTAAAGTTTGTAATCTCTCCGAGAGCTGCTCTCCTCGGACCCGCTGCTGCGGCGGCTTTCCCCGGTTTCTGCCGGTTCTCTGCGGTTAGGAGCTGCTAACGAGACAAACATGCACATTAAAAAGGCTTGACCGACTTTTCTACAGCGTGTTTAACATTACTGAAACGATAGCGTTATTATTGCAGCGCTAGCATCAACTAGCCAACAGCAGCGCTTCTCTAAGCAAACAAAAGTCGTTTTACTCACCACAGCACGAACTTCCACAGACATGTTTACCGTGGGCAGCAACGAGGATACAGAGTGACCAAGAACAAGCAAAAGAGCATATAATTCACTAACAGAGGACAGTTTCCCAACAAAATCCGTAAACAGTTATTTCCGTAGCTAAACAACACAGCGACGAGCAGCTTTCAAATAGTTGTCCTCTAAATCTGATTGGATGTAGCGATTTCGTTCGGACGCTTGTGATTGGCTAGTGATTTCAGGTGGGAATTAAAGCCATATGAGCTTTTAAAGTGCTCGGTAACCTTATCTCACAGTCATCGCTTCATCTACAGTAATATAGCGCCAGATAGTAGATTTATAGCAAATGCTAAATAATACGTAAGTAAGTCTTATGCCTAAAGGCAACTGTTGTTAAAAACTGTGTATGAAAAATGCATTAATATTATTTAGTCAAAAAAAAAAAAAACCTAAAAAAAAAGGGACTTTTTCTTAGTCATTTTGTTTTACATTCAGATAACAAAGAGTGTATTTGGTGGCTTGACAGTGTATACATAATGCAGTATGTTTAACTTATTTACATGAAGTACATCAATACATATTATGAAGTAGAGGGTCGACCTGACATTGTACAATACATGAGAGATACACCAGTTCAGGGCTGGCCTTACATAAATTCAGGGCCGAGGGGGGACACAAAGCTAATCCATTCATTCCATATTTTGTAGAATTTGTCTTTTCGAATTTTTAAGGAAAATGTCAATTTTTCCATTTTAAATATTTCAAAAACCACATTAAAGCAATACTTAGATGTTTGCTTTAGATTCCATTAATTTACCTTCTTACTATACTTTCATTCAATGTGAACATGGAAACACAAACAGCATCCATAGACACTACAAGCTGTCTGTAGGTAACTCTGCATGTCTGATTTGGCAGATATTGCAAAGAATCAGAATCAGAATACTTTATTAATCCCAGACTATATTATGTGCTCACAGTTGCTCCAAGACAGTAAAAACCTTAAATTAAATAACACAATACTTTACTAATTTGGAAAAAATAAAAAATAGCTCTAATGTATATAATAGCTCAATTATAAATATCTCAGTATATAACAAAAATTAAATATATAAGGTTGAAATTAAGCTGTACAGGATGTGCAATAGGGCATAACTATTACAGTGTGTACTGTGCATTAGATGGAGGAGGAGTGCAGGGAGATACCTACAGACAGGAATGATCTCCTGTGTCGTTCTGTGGTGCATTTGGGCAACGTAAGTCTCTCACTGAATGTGCTCCTGTGATAGGCCAGCACATCATGGAGCGGGTGGGTGGTCTTGCCCACCTTTGTCCTTGGACAACAGACCTGATAAGCCATGTTATGTGTATGTATGATCTGGCAATGTTCCAAACCGCCTAAACACGTTTATTGTGCACGAGGTGACTGCAGAGGAAAGTCTGTGACAAGCAACCTTTAAAAGTTCTCATTATTTCTGAATTTGCAAGAAAATATGAAAGATTTTCAAGATGCCTTCAGACTCTTGGACTCCACTGTGTGTTTTCCATGTGGGCCAGGCCACGTTTGACACAGAAATACATTCATTTTTATTAAATATTAAAGCTGCAACCCAAATTTGTGAACTTCAAATTAGAACCACATTTGAAACCTTTACGTGTCATATTTTACGTTCCTTTAAATCAGCAAAATAAGTGACTGATGCAGAAGTATTGGATCACCTTCATGTTTACTTGGGCTGGTATTCTTCTGATCTGTCAACCACTGGTATAATGAAATTATCTCCCTATTAGGAGCTTAAACATGAATCCACAGTCACAGCATGTCACAAAGCTGACCAAGTAATCATACAGCACTGCACTCGCTTACTCTTTATTTGAGCATCCCTTAAATCAATTCAAGTCATCTTATAACCACAGATATGGAGAACACGTAGTACAAAAATGCAAACCCCTGAAGGACGGCTGAATAACAAAATGCACTTTGCCATGTGGTGTTACTCAAGCCACAAGAACCCATGCAACAGGTTGCAGGGGTTAAATTGTCCCAGTGTGACTTTTAAAAGAAAAACAAAAACCAGCTGCTCGAGAGTTTGGTGGCATTTTCTATTTTCAATTCCACTTCTTGATCTCACAGCGTTTCATTATGCCACAGCTGAAAATGGCCTATGAAAATGTCCCTTTGTTGAGATGGCACAAAATAAAGAACCCAGATGTTTTAAGGAATTGCTGAATCGATGGGGTCCGAGGTGTGAGGTTCAGGGTAGTGACAGGACCAACAGATTCTCTTTGTTCAGTTAGTTATAAAAACAAAAACAAAAAAAAAAACCCAAAACACATCACTTGTGTTCCCATGTGCTCCAAGCACAGCAGGGTATAATGTACCACTAATTTTCTGCAACCATGAGGCAATTGCTTTTAACTTAAGGGCAGGATGCATCTAGTTTTCCTCCATATGCTCCTAAATGAGGGTACATCCAATTAAAATAAAAATGTCCACCATACTTTATTAGCTTTTCAAGGTAACTCTTGTATAAGGTGACACAGGCATTGAGAAAGACACAAACCATCTAATGGTTTCTGTTACAAGTCCCCTCTACAACTGAAACAATGAATTCAATGGTCATTTCCCCTGTTAGGGGTGACAATTTGATCCAGTTATTAGCAAAAGCAAAAGTCCCTTTCACAAATGCACATTTGCATAAAAATGAACTATATTTGAATGACACAACATAGTTACTTTAACAGACCCGTGAGGTAAAAGGTCAAACACACAGAGTGATATATCACTCGCTGCTGATCAGCAGGATAAAGTGTATGAAACAACAAGCTGAACTCGGTTCTACTCCGTATTCATTTGATCTCTTTCTAAGCTGGTGCAGCCCTCCACAACAGTCCTAGTTTCTTAAGTGGCCTCTGAAATTTAAATGTTTTAAATCCTTCCTCCAGGGTATCTTAATGAAGCTGTCCCAAAGATTCATGGTGGGAAAAAAAAAAAACCACTTAAAGCTGGTGTTTCCCATTAATCTGCTAGCCACCCATTTAGCATCTTTAATTCATGAAAGCACTAACGGTTAAAAAAGGCTTTAATACTTGAACAAATGGCAGTATCACAGAGTTTCAAGAAAAACATACACTGCTAACAGAGGCTGCACCGCCACATCATCAAAATCCCACTTTATTACCTGTTGCTTTGATTTTACTGTTGTGAAAGACGTCCAACCTCCGACAGAGCAAGAACAAAGTCATGTCGGGTGGTGGTTTTCTCTCATATTGCATGGTTATGGAATGTAAATGTAAGTGTTACGTAAATGGACAAAACACAATCCACACACACGTCTGTTTCCTGAACCAAAATAGGATGAAGAGGAGACAGAATGAAGCTCTGGCCTTATTATTTATTCTATAGTTCTTCCCTGCGGTGTGGATGGATTGGCTGAACGGCAGAATCAGTTGCCATTTTGGTTCATCTGTAGATACTCGTTGTGTAACTTTTCTTGGGTCTCGTAGAGCTTGCGGAGCTTCTTGGCTTGACCTTTGCTGAGCTCCTTCCCTTCAACGTCATGAGTGGGGAAACCCTGTTAACGGCGACAAAACCAAACACACCTTTAAAGCTTTTCAGGTTGACACAGTTTGTGAGCTGTCGTTTCCATGGTAACTTTTAAATTACCTTTCTGAATTTTCCTCAAGTTCTGACGCACACACAGTTACACTGAATGCGGATGTCATTTCAAATAAGGACATTCATGTCTGTACAAGCAAATCCCCGTGAGCTAGGTCTTTCCTACTCTTGGATCCGCAT
This sequence comes from Simochromis diagramma, assembly GCF_900408965.1. NCBI lineage: Eukaryota > Metazoa > Chordata > Actinopteri > Cichliformes > Cichlidae > Simochromis > Simochromis diagramma. The sequence continues at coordinate 1,489,008 of NW_024387485.1, forward strand.
CACGTCATTGACCTCAGGCACACGTCTAGCTGTGAGCACCAAATCCCCACTTTTATTGCTGTAACTTCATGATTTTGTGGTGTGGGGTCGTTGGCCCCGTGACCACCTCACGACCTGGAGTACCGGGTGCTAATCTTTGTCTTTGCTTTCCTAGATATCCCAGGTTTTAAGCCCTCAGCAACAGATTTCTGAGGTCATCAGGGCCCACGAGCCTCACCACTAACATGGCACCAGCTTAACAGGTTCTTCTCATGAAAAATTAAGCATGGGAGGTAAAATAAGGATTTACCGTTTCATCGAATTTTGAGTATTTGTCTGTTTCACTGCGAAACATTTCGCTTGCAGGGATCTTCATCTTGGCCAGTTTCGCCATCTGCAACAGTAACAGAAACATGAAGATTTCCCTGATGACACAAACGTAGAAGGTCACTGTCTATATAAACCATCAGACTGACCTCTTGCTCCTGTTTCTTCTTAGCAGCCTCTAGCTTCTTCATTTTCTTCTCTTCTTCCATCTGTGAAAGATGGAATTTTATTGTGTGAAATGTTTTAAAACACATGTTTGCATTTTTAAAAAACAATTTTACATAAAAATGAAGGCTTGCAGTGGACTTCTGTTAAAATTGTAAATCAGCTAAGAATTTCTTTTGTCTGAACAAACTAGCTGTTAGATGTTGAAATGCCTGTCCTTATATCCATGGAAACTCAGCGTTCTTCAGTTTTGGGAGGGGGCACTTCTTTTTTCTGGCTTATCGTTTACTTTAAATTGGGATAAATTATCTCCTGTCAATCTTAGGACCTAAACTGCTCCAGACATGCACTCGATGTGTGATGATGTCTTCTCTTACCCTCTTCTTCTCCTCTCTCTCCTTCAGTAATGTCTCCTTGTCCACTAGCTTCACCACAGTGGGCAGGCCTGCAACACAACCACTTTATTTTCCAACACTCTTCACTTTGTAAGAACGAAACAAGGTCAGAACTTTTTTACATTCTTACGAAGAGAGTAAAGGCCCGGATTTATTGAGCAGGGCATCTTACTGCGCTGCAGTTATAAAGATGTGATGAAAGGAGCGGATAATGATTTCGTGACACAGACGTAACCAGTTTATTCCAGTAATAACTAACCCAGTCCACAGACAGACGGCTGCGCAAAGGAGGCAGACCTGATGAGGAAGATCAAAACCTGAGCCGATTCTTTATCTCTATAACTTCAAACACAGACATCTTACCTTCGTGATCTTCCAGACGTACTCCAAGCTCTGGCAACATGTCGTCACGGACAACATCGCAGAGCTGCAGCAGCTCTGTCACTGAATAAGTAAGAAAAGAAAAAAAGAAGAAGAAGAATTTCATGTTTCAGTTCTCTCTGATTCAACATGGAGGTGATGTTTTGAGTCATAAAGTAAACAGTTTTGTTTAAAGCGCATGTTCTTACCTTTCTGCTCTCGAGCAATTTTGCGGACGCGCTCTCTAAAATCTGACAGCACTGTGAGGTATGGCATCACTGCGCTCTCCAGCTGTGGACAATTAAGGGGAATTTTTCATATGCAGTACATTTCTCATAATAATAATGCCACAAGAGACACAATTCAATCACAAAAAGTGAAAACCAGTTCACTTACATCAACACTCTGACTCTGTCCACCCATGGGAAAACCTATGGGGTCCGATCCTTCAACTGCACCAAATATCTAGACAACAATAAAAGTTTCATTTGAAGGGTTTGTTAGGCATCTCCTTTCCTATATGCACTACGCATTACAATGATTATACAGTTGAAGGCTCTTGGAAAAAATAAAGGTAACAACTGAACCCAGGGTGACCGTGGCTCAGGGGGTTGGGAATCGCGTCTGTAACCGGAAGGTCGCCGGTTCGATCCCTGGGCTCTCTGTCCTGGTCGTTGTGTCCTTGGGCAAGACACTTTAGCCTACTTGCCTACTGGTGTTGGCCAGAGGGGCCGATGGCGCGATATGGCAGCCTCGCTTCTGTCAGTCTGCCCCAGGGCAGCTGTGGCTACAACTGTAGCTGCCTCCACCAGTGTATGAATGTGAGAGTGAATGAATAGTGGTATTGTAAAGCGCTTTGGGTGCCTAGAAAAGCGCTATATAAATCCAATCCATTATTATTATTATAATAAAGCATACTCACATCGATGACCATGTTAAAAGTTCATTGACACACAAAAATCAAACAGCAGGTTCTTGTCTGAAAACTCATTTTTACAGTTTTGGTGCAGTTATTTTTACGCCAATGTTGGACCAAGCTTAGACTGAATACAGCAGCGTAGGCAAGTCCAGGCCTCGAGTGCCGGTGTCCTGCAGGTTTTAGATCTCACCCTGGGTCAACACACCTGAATCAAATGATTAGATCATTATCAGGCTTCTGGAGAACTGAAGACATGTTGAGGAGGTCATTTAACAATTTGAATCAGCTGTGTTGGATCAAGGACACATCTAAAACCTGCAGGACACCGGCACTCGAGGCTTGGAGTTGCCTATCATGCTACTGCACCTTGATGGACCAGAGTCCAACTTAAGATGCCCCCTGGTGGTTGCTGCACCATTTCCAGCCTTGTTATAGATCAGGAGTGGGGGAACGCCAGGCCTCGAGGGCCGGTGTTTTGCAGGTTTTAGATCTCGCCCTGGGTTGACAAACCTGAATCAGATGATGAGTTCATTACCAGGCCTCTGGAGAACTTCAAGACATGTTGAGGAGGTAAATCCTGCAGGACACATCGGCCCTCGAGCCATTTGATTCATTTTACAGCAGCTCAATCAATCAATCAATCAATCAATCAATCAATCTTTATTTATAAAGCACTTTTCATACAGAAAAAATGTAGCACAAAGTGCTTTACATAGTTAAAAGCAGCCCACCCCACCCTCCAACGCACTCCCCACACTCTCAATACACATATATCCCCCCACCCCCACCCACACACACATACACACACGCGCACACTTAAAGAGTAAAAATTGGGCTGGGCTCGCATGAGCCAAGTGAGGAAACATTATAACAGAGAGCCGTCTGCACCGGGAGCCGGTCACAGACCGCAGCCTCCAGGCTGGGCACACAGCAGGAAGGAGGCCAAGGAGCCCCCCAACCAGGCTGAGAGGACCCCAGAGACCCAGCAGCCACGGTCAATAACAGCCCCGGTGCAGAGAGCGCCCTCCGAGGAAACACTGGAGATATGACGCAATACGATATATACAGGGTAAAATGATAAAATAAATAAGAACAGGATACAATATAAATATAAATATAAATAGAGTAAGAAGATTAAAAAATGAATAAGAATAAAATCAAGAAATATTAGGTAAATCCTAAATTAATAATAGAATAACAGGATAGAATAAATAAGCATAAAAAAATAAATAAACGTTAAGTAAAAGCTAAATTAAAAAGGTGGGTCTTGAGCCTGTTCTTAAAAACATGTACGTTCTCTGCGGCCCTGAGCTCCTCCGGCAGGCTGTTCCACAGACGAGGACCGTACCACTGAAAAGCTGCCTCTCCGTGAGTATGTGTCCTGACTTTAGGGACAATCAAAAGGCCAGTACCAGAGGACCTCAGGGTCCGCGAGGGTTCGTATGGTAAAAGCAGATCTGAGAGATAAGAAGGCCCAAGACCATTAAGACATTTAAAAACCAATAAAAGAACTTTAAAATCGATCCTGAAACACACGGGGAGCCAGTGCAGCGATTCTAAAACCGGTGTAATGTGGGCCCGCCCTCTGGTCTTCGTCAGCACACGAGCTGCCGAGTTTTGCAAGAGTTGTAAAGTTGAAATATTCTTCTTAGGAAGACCAGAGAGCAGGGCATTACAGTAATCAATGCGACTGGTAATAAAAGCATGCATCAGCATCTCCGTGTTGGCCCGAGAGAGAATAGGGCGGACTCTGGCTATATTTTTTAGATGATAAAATCCAATTTTGGTTACATGTTTAACATGTGGGATAAAACCAAGCTCAGAGTCAAAAATAACACCCAGGTTTTTCACTTGTAGCGAAGGACATAGTGAAAATGCCTCTAATTTAGACAAGAGTTTCTCTCTCTGAGCCTCAGGACCGACAATTAAAACTTCAGTTTTGTCCTGGTTAAGCTGTAAAAAGTTTTCTGCCATCCAAGATCTTATATCCAAGATACAGTTAAAAAGGGCATCTATTGGTCTGGTGTCATCAGGAGACACGGAGATGTACAGCTGCGTGTCATCAGCGTAACTGTGGAAGTTCACTCCATGCCTCCTGATGACACTGCCGAGAGGCAACATATACAAATTAAAAAGTACAGGGCCTAGAACCGACCCTTGAGGCACACCACATGTCAGCTCATGAGTGAATGAACATTTTGTTTCACCAAACACTTTACTTCACTTGACAAGGGGTAGGGGTCGCCACCTGAGCATGCAGTCGAGTTCTATAGTAGGGGAAAAAATCGATACTGTGTAGTATCGTGATATTTTGTTTGCTACTAATGTATCGATACAGGGACAGCAGAAATCGATATTTTGTTACAAAAAAGGTTTTTGTGCTCTGACTTCAGACCATGTTGATCCTTTTTCTGAGCAAGGATCCTGACATTCCTTCACTGTCCAAATGTGTTTAACTTTTTTTTGGCAGCAATAAACATGACAGTTTACCTATTTTAATTTAAGACATGTTTTATTTTAATTAAGTTTAAAACTTTTTTATTTAATGTAAAATTATATTTTGTTTTAATTTACTTTCAAATTCTTCAGTTGCTGAATGGGCTGCATAGTTTTCATAAATTGCATAGTTCAGAATAGCTATAATTGTACCAGATGGTTGCATTCAGTTAAGTTGGACTAGACTATAATACAAACCGTTCAGTTTGTCAACAATAAAACTGACTGAAATGAGAGAAAGACTGAGTGCGAGACTTTGATATTAGATAAAATGAATATTGATAAAGTTTACCTCTATGTACAGAATCTGAATATCGCAAAATATTTTAAAAAATTGCAATAATATCGTATCGTGTGTTAAGTATTGTGATAATATCGTATCGTGGGATGTATGGTGATTCCCACCTCTATTCTATAGGGTCTCGCTAATGACCTGCTAATTTTATTCAGGTGTGTTACAGCAGGGACACCGGCCCTTGAGGACTGAAGTTCGAGAGCCCTTGGTATAGAGGTATAAATATGGTCACCACCTAGCTAACCAGTCAAGTTTACAGCCACACTGATTTTGCCCAGTAATGGAGTTGTTTCTTAACTTGGAGAAGTAACAAAGTGTATCACATCCACTTTCACGTGTGTGAATGGATGAATGAGGCATGTTGTATAAATGAGATAAGAACAAACAGCATGATTTCTCCTCCATACAGAATCAAGGTGTTTTGTAAAATTCATTATTCTGAGAGCTGTGAAACGATAAACGCAGCAGCAGAAACATGCTCACCTTCAGCATGTTGGTGAGGTACGCAGCAATACTTTCCATCAGCATGCGGTTGGGCCTGAGTTTGGCGCTCTTCTTGCTGGCAATGTAACCGTTGCTTTGGCTGACCAGCGTTCTCATCTCCTCCATGGCAGTGCGGGTGTCCACGTTGTCACACAGAGCCTCGTGGACGGCAGACTTCCTGTCAGAGAAACTACACAACACAAGTCACTTTTTAGTTTTAAGTATGAATGTGTTGTGTTTGCACGCACACAACTCTGAAAGTGCAAATTATGATGAAGAACAACAAACTGGTCTTCTAATCTACCGAGTCGCTCTCTCACCTGTTATTGAGCTCCACCTCTGCCGTCTCCCACTTCTCAAACTGACCGGTGATGTCAGTAGGCGCACGCAGGATGTCTTTCACATTCAGGAAGAACTCCTTTCAAACAGAATAGAATAGAATTCAACTTTATTGTCATTGCACATGCACAGGTACAGGGCAACGAAATGCAGTTTGCATCCATCCAGAAGCGCTTTAGCCATGATATAGATATATTACAATATATATTAGCAATAATATAGATATGTAAATATATTACAGAAATGGGTCTATTATGGTATGTTATAATGTACACGGTATGAAGTATGTTGTGAATATTCTATAACTATAAGTATGTACAGGCTGTAGTGAGTACAAGCTACAAATAACAAACAAAACAAAAACAGATCAACACAAAACAGACAAATCTTCCAACACTGTCTTTGTTCTTGCTTTCACCTACATTCATAAACTTCTCATACTGGACGGCTGACTCCATCGTGTTAGAAGAATAGTCCAGAGTGTCCTTCCAGGAATGCATCAAGAAAGCCAGACGGAGCTGACGTGCTGCGTGGAGACAAACAGTGAGACCGTTAAATAGTTCTAATCTAACTGAAGAACTTAGTGTTCATTATGGATAATGTGTTTCTCTTCAGATATAAAATAAGTAACAACTGCTGTTGGGGTGAGAGAGGGAACCATTGCATTTAATAATAATTAAATGCAAAGTGGTGTATAAACAGATAATAAGTGAAAAAGCATGTCTGAAGAAGAAACACCCAATGCATCATGGGAACCCCCAGCAGCATTCAGTTTGCTGTTAAAATGATGATTTTGGCTTTGAGCTGTGACAGTTTGTGCAGCCTCATAGCTGGAAAAACTCCCTGACAGTTTATTAATCGTGATGTATGCTCAAGTGATGCAGTCTACAAAGCAGGAACACATGTATCACCTGTGTTCTTCGCCAAGGCGTCCTTGATCGTGATGAAATTCTTCAGAGACTTTGACATCTTGCAGCCTGAGATTGTCAGGTGCCCGGTGTGCAGAAAGTACTGGACCCAGTAATCGTTCTCAAAGAACGCCTGTAAGCAGCACAAGCAACTGTGGTCATAACAGGTTTTACCCTTCATCACTGGAAACGGCTTTAAACACATTCAGGATGTTTCAAAGTGTGTGTTACGTCAGGCATTTACATAGTAAACAGGAACACATTTTCTGCAACAGTTACCTCTGACTGAGCCAGCTCGTTGTCATGATGAGGGAATCGCAGATCAAACCCTCCCCCGTGGATGTCCATCGACTCGCCCAAGATAGAGCCAGCCATGGCTGAACATTCAATGTGCCACCCGGGTCTTCCCTGTCACAACATTCAAAGAAAACACTGATGACTTCCTTTTTCAGAAGTACAAATTCTCGTTCCATTTCACAGAGCCTCAAATGACACTTTCACGTTTATATAAAAGAAAAGCTTTAAATGCAAAGGATGATCACACGGTCTTTAAAGTCTCTGAAAATGAAGGCTCACCTTCCCCCATGGAGAGTCCCATGATGGTTCTCCAGGCTTGGAGGCTTTCCACAATGCAAAGTCATTCGGTGACTTTTTCTCACTTAGTCTCTCTGCAGAAATGCTCAGATCTCCTACAGAGCCAGGAAAACAACGACAACAGGTTAAAAACTGAACATTGTACTTATTCTCTACTCAAATATTAGTAGGAGGGAAATCTTGGTGAATCTCTTCTGCTCGCACTGAGTCAAGCACTGAAAATCCCCGACCTGTTGTGTGGTGCTTGTTTTAGTTTGACAAACTGAGTAAGTGTACCTTCTCCCTCTTGTAAAGCTTTCTGATCGCCGACCGCCTCCGGCACCAGTTTAGCGTACGAGTGCTGCGGACTGGAATCAAACTTCAAGGTGTCAAAGTATACTGAACCGTTTGACTCGTACCTGCAGACACCAGAGAAACAAGTAACTATAGCGACAGCGATGCAAGCAGTTCGTTCGGTACGACACAAATCGTGAACAGCGGCAGCATCTTCCTCACCCATAACCATTTGAAACTATTTTCCTCACAAACTCCACGATCTCCGGCACGTATTCACTGACTCGAGTAAGGACATCAGGGGGAAGAACCTGTGTGCCAAAATGACAACTTAAATCCAGTTACAGCAGGAAAATGCTGATTTCAAAGCACATTTTAACAATGATATTTTAGACATAGTGTCCTTCCAGTAACAGAAGTTTGGACAGAGCAGTTTCAGCCATTGTTATCTCAGAAACGGTAACGTTCAACAACACAAGTAAAACTGAACAATTTTCACCTCCATAAAGTTTGGCAGAGAAACTGCTTTATAATAAAGTACTGACTTTCTTGTGTCATCATGGTGCACACACTGACACAGAACAGTTCACTTGCATTCATTAGAAAAAGCACAGTGAATATGCATTTTCTGTGTTTGCTAATGATTGTTTGATTTAGCCTCGTGTCAGGTGTTTAAATCTGCAGCACAGCGGACAGAATATATCATAGAAAAAGTTTCTTTACACATGTTGGATTTTTACAGGGGGCATTTATTTAATTCCTTTAAGAGATTTTCTCAGAAAATCATTTGGCTTTTTATACTTACATTGAGTGCTTTCATATCTTTGTGATAGTCTTCTTCCCAGTATTTAGGGAGAAGGGAGAAGATGGAATTCTCTGTGACGTGACTTCCGAATTGTTTGTCCAACCAGTCTGCCAGCAAGTCCTTGGAATTCTCCAACAACACCTTGGGGAAGAAAAGACAATTTAATTGGACTTGTTGAGCTCATTTCCAGCTCCACACTTTTATTCGTGGTCACTATTAACAGAGTAGTTTTGCAGGATTCTAGTGATAAAACGATCCTTATTAGTTCTTGGTGCAGACCTGGTAAAACTGGGTGGAGTTCCTAGTTGGAACTCAGATCAGTCACACTAACCCCGAGTTACTAATCCCAAATGGTGGCAGTGAATACAAGCAGTAATAAAGCTAATCTGTTCTCCCACTGTTGTAAATGTAGAGCACTGACCATCTATCCATGAATCTGCTGCAGTTATTTTGGAAGCACAAAAAGCAAACAAAATAAAAACAAAAAAAGCATTTTCTGTATTTCTAGTGATATTTCTCTGAAGTTGCAACCACATCAGAGCAGACTCACGTGTGCCAGAGGTCGTATGACTTCATCTGCGGCTTTGCTCTCCATTGCTGCTTGCAGCGGTTGCAGACTGGCTGTAACTGCACTGTCCAGCCTTTCCAGCATCTGCTTCTTGTCCGGGTCTGTGGTGGAAGCCAGCTGGGCCTGAAACGGCTGGAATTGGCAGAATAACACACAGAAATCCACAGAAATTAAAAAACAAACTTTCAGCTTGTCTCTGTTTTTAGATAGAGCTGAAGCTTGGACTTCTACTAGCTACAGTACAGGGTGTACTGATGCTTGTGTCTATAGAGTCTAGTGTTTGTGCATGCTGTGGTTAACCAGCTGCTACTTCACAAACACTGATACAACCCATAGGGAAACCAACAGAGCCTGCCGATGGAGCAGAGTTGTTGTAGGAGGAGGTTTGCAACTAGATCTTCTGATATTATAAACTCAGTGACATAAATGTTTAACATTAACGCAGTATTTATCTGTTTTACTAAGTACTGCACAGTTCTGTTTTGTGTTATTTTAATTATCTGCCTCGCTAAATAATGACCAATAATCTCCAGAGAGATACATGCTGTGTGATCAATGAAGACAAAGAGAGAAGATTTACACCATCACTGTCAGATCAATAAGTACTTCACACAGGTGCAGTGCATCCAGGGCTTAAACCTGTCTCACCGTTCTGGCGCTGAGCACATCCTGCAGTATTTGAGCCGCTTGTGGCTGTTTCTCTTTGTACTGGTCCAGAAGGTAATTCTGCCGGGCTCTTTTAATGATCTGAAAGAAGAATATCCCAATAATAAACCAAAACAGCAGAGTTTGCTTATTCCAAAAGTTCAAAAGCATTCTGCATGTATTGCAACATCAGCTCCATAGTAGGACAGTCTGGGTGCTAAACTGGCCTGTCCTGTAGTCCTGACGCCCGTTTAGCCCATTACAAAACAACAAATACAAATCAGCTCCTAATTTTCTGAGCAGCTGAAAACCTGCACGTGTACATTTATGTTTTCCCCATGTCTAATTAGGTCATCACAAGACACTGAATTCCTGCCATAACTTCTCAGAGACATGTCAGCTTACAAGCTGAACCTGTTTTTACCTGCATGCCTATAAACACACAGACAGATGTGTGAAAATGTGAATGTTAACAAGGACCTTGCACTTATTTCAACAGGGCTACATTAATCATTACAGACACAGATGAGCTTGGACAACCCATCTCCCACATTTCATGCAAAAACCTTTATTAAAAAAATTAAAAACATCGAAAACACATCAAAGCAGACTTACTTTGTCATCTATGTCTGTAATGTTCATGCAGTAGATCACATCATACTTGAAGTAGTCCCTCAGTATCCTTCGCAGAATATCAAAGGATATGTAGGATCTGCATAAAGCAAATTATTCATTAAAATGTTGTAATAGAAAAAATATAACAGTCTCGCTATATGAAGGATCATTTCCAACCCAGAATTTCCTCTGATCTTGCTTACCTGGCATGTCCCATGTGGGAGGCATCGTACACTGTAGGACCACAGCAGTACCATGTTACTTTATTCCCTTTCTGAGGAACAAACAGCTCCTGAAACATGGAGGTTATGAACTTAAATGAGGATAACAAATACTTTAAAATAAAAAAATCTGATAAAAATGTATCTTACTGGTGGCAGCGGTATTTTTAAATGCAGTGTAATAGAAACGAGAGCCACAGCGAGAGATTAGGTTGCATAGATGGTTATATTTCTACGTTTGTTTTTTCAGTCGAGACTTCTTCCTGATCCAGAACAGTCTGGTTGTGCCAGACTAACGCTCATCTAAGAAATACGGGCATGTTTATCAGCGCCACAAAGAGCCTTAAGCTAAAGACCATCTCGCTACACTTACAATCATCTGGAAACCAGTTGTGTGTGCATGTGGCAAAATGCAAGCAGACTATAAAAATATGCATTAAATCTACAAATGTGAAGTGAAAGTGCTGCATTCTATACCAAGAATGAGAGCACATCTGTCACAAGATACATCAGTCAAAAGAAATGTGACTATAACTTCTTTAAACCATACCTGGATTGCATACTTTGGAAAACAGTGAGGCTTTAAATCCTGTCACTATTAAAAACTTGAATGAAATAATCTAAATATATATGCATTCTTTCTTTTTATAAGTTGTACAGTAATGATCACAGACTCTTTAGAATTGTGTTTGCTTCAGTGGTTTAGCCCTGCGTCAGGCTGCCCACCTGTCCAATGGATGACGTGCACTGTCATACTTTTATTCCCATGTCTGCTCCTACATACGTAGTTACAAATGTGGGCGAAACGCTCACAGTTACATGGCAGAAACCGAGAGCTACAGATGCTTCGTGTAATAAACGAAGCGCCAAAGCACAAAATTTGCATCGATTATTTTTTAAGTTATTCGAGTTACTCGGTGAATTGTTGCAGCCCCTTATTAATCCCTTGTAACTTTAACAGGCCTCATAAGCTTAATTTGCCTGCAAATCATAGCTTATCGTTTCAATTTCACATCACTGCATCAGTATAAATAAAACTGACTCTGTCCAGCCTGTGGCTGTATATACATTGAGGGATGCGGTATCTAATGTAGCGACTTCACGAGGACCTCATTTCCCAGCAACACCAGCACTGATGTGCGCTTTACATTCGTCTCTACCTTTGCTCTTGTCAGGCTGTTGTAGAGTCGCAGCTGAGGAACATCTGTTCCTGCTGGTGGAGACCAAGGAGGCTGGACACGCTTTCCTTTGACTAAAAAGAGAAAGGAACAAGGGACAATTTCAGTTTTCACGTCATAAGAAAAGGGGTTCTACCTCTGTCGAAGCTATTCATATGGATGCTTTGGTGACATCATGTTCCATTAGGGCTAATTAATAAGACTAATCAATAAAGGCTACCAATAAGACAGTGACTCAGAGCTCACGTCAGATAACATGAGACAGTGAAAGAGCAAAGAACTGATGCCCAGTGCTGTGATAATGGTTCGAAAACTGTGACACATGTAAATGGATTTATTTTTGCTTGAAATAGTTAAAGTAAAGCAATGACAGAAATCTGTTATAGGTTCTAGTGCAGTGCTGAGGAGTGTTATATTTCAACAGTAGTTAACAATAAATATAAATATTCTCATCATCCCATTCTTATCAAAGACACACAATAAAGTTTCCTCTTCATCAGTGTCAACGAAAGAAAATATTTCCTCTTTAGTCTGAACTTCTGTCACTGTGTCTACCTACTGAGCTTCAATTTCCAGTCAAATATTTGCTCAAAGGCAGGGTTCAACATCCACACAGCGCATCAGAAAAAGAGTTGATGCAGTCTGCACAAAGGGAAAGCACAAGTACTGTTCACAAGCAGTGCAGCCCTGCTAGAATATGGAATCTAAAAATAGTTAGATACCCCATATGATTAGTTAAAAAACAACTTCAAGTGGACACAATGTGCTTAAGATTGCTAATGGTCAACACGTTTATTTAACATGGCCAGAGTCACTGGTCATAGCTGGTGAACATATCCTTGATAACCCTCTTTTCTTTTGGAGCGACCAAAAGAAGCAGGTAAGCCCAAGAACTCCCCAGGAAACTCCACTGAGGACACAGAGTGAGGGAGGCTGCTGTCCCCAGATGTCTACAGAACCAGAAGTCTTTTAACAACCACATGGTAAAAATACATTTAAAAAAAAATATACAGTTTTGAAGCATTTCTGGTTTTGCTTCACCTTTCAGACCCCAAACTTACATCTATCGTGTCTACTGTGTCCTTGTAAAGAAGAATGGAATTTTCCAGTAACACAGCAGAGTTAAATGGAAAGTGAAGGTGAAAGAAATGAAGGAAATCTAGACATCCGAGACTGGCACAGCATAAGACAACTTTGCACTCAGATGAGCAAAACAACACACTGGAGTCCCCGGATAAAAATACAGCGATGAAAGTGAGCGTAATAGGTCAAATTTACTATTTACTGGCTTTTTTAATAAGAGTTTCACTCCCACTCACATCAGCCACGTAACCAAGTACGCTCTTACACATCGTTTAGATTAATAAATAAACATTTCTGTGTTCTATCATCAGTTACTCTTTCTTTTCATGATGTTTTACATTTTTTGTAAAGTTGTCCTTATTAATATTAAGCTATTTAGCCAGGTATGGGAACAAAGAGTATTTGCCTGTGGGGTCTTCACCAGCTGTTGCTGCCGTGTTTACACAGCGATAACGCGAGTCTCCTCAGCGCTTAGCTGCAGGTACCACACACATCAAGTTGCTATGACTGACATCAAAAGTGCAAGCTAAAACAGAGTTCATTCCAGTGCCTGCAAAGGAAGCCTTAGTTCATGCTGAGAGTCAGTTTGTTTAAGAGGGCACGTCACAGCCTCAGAGTGCCTCCACATCCACGGCCAGCAGGCGCAGGACCACATCTAGCCTGTTCATGCCTTCAGCTTTCTACTCACTGCTGCTTTCTGGGTTGAGGTCCTGTTGCAGGGCTGCTATGTGTCTGTACCAGCGCAGAGTGTGGACATGTTGTGGATCTGGGGGTCTGTGGAGGAGCTTAAAGGCTTTCTGGTCGACCTGGGTGGGGCTGAACCCAGCCAGGTAGCTGCGTGAGGTTAGGTAGTCATTCAGGGCCACTGTCAGTGCAGCCTCCTCACTTATCTGTAGCAAGAAGCCATACTCAAAGGCTGCAGAAACAAGAGGGCAAATGTTCGCAAAGAATTACCACCTTACTCCACTGGACAGTGGAATAACCAATGAGACTAATGACTTTGGTCAGAGCCAAGAATTACTCGATCAGTTGGAAAGTCAGCACACGTCCAAAGTAAACTGCACTTATGAGTGAGTTAAATGGAACTACTCGCTACCCAAACATAGCCTAGCAGAACTAATGCTGAATAACACTGGCCTTTAGCCACTCACAGAGAACCTTATATATGTATAAGAAAACAAAAGAGGTGCAAGCACTGAGTGGAAACAGGAGAAAGCAAAAGATGGAGAAAAAAATGTAATTAAGGGTGCAGGTTACATGTCTTATAGAAGCAACCAGACTGTGTTACTATTTGAGCTGTAATTCTAACTGCAGGTCAACAAGTATTTGGACAGGAACACATTTTATATCAATCGAGGGGCTGAAAATAAATACAGCAAATATATTGGTAAAACTGTTAATGTTACCAATGTTTTAAAGGGTCAGGTTTCACTGGTTTAAAGGTAAATTAGGAACGTACTAATAAGCAATTTCATAGTTATTTTAGGTTCATTTCCTTCTTAACTTGAAGCTGAAAGTCTGCACTTTAATCACACCTCGACTGTTTTATTTCATTGTTGTGCTGTATAAAATTTAAATGACTGACCTGAGAGTAAAAATCACAGTAAGCACTTGAAAACGTTAACAGTGTTTCTCCTAACAGGCTGAGTTATAGGGGAGACCGGGGATAGTTGTAACGTGGGTCAGTTGTAACACTTCCAATTTCTCCAATCAGGGCTAAGTTTCAAATGATGTGACTCATCCTGTGCATGCCCAACTCAGTTCTGCTATCACATGTGAAAAATCAGCACATTTTGTCAAACACTGACAATTTAACACGAAAAAAAGTCATTTTTATGCCAAAAAGTAAGTTTTTCTACTTTATTTCAATTTCTAATAGCATTATCTGCTTTGCAGCTAAACTCATCAAACTTAAATTGTGTTATTTGTATGTCTATGGGCATATATTCTGTGTAGGTCTTTAGTGCTAATGTTTTAGCCGTTGGCTGTAATGTTAGCTAGTTCATGGCTATAGGAGTCTGGGTCAGTTGTAACAATAATGCAGATGTTACAACTTACCACACTATTACTTTAACTTATATTAAACAAGTTGGGGCAACGACATCAGCAGAGAGAGGTTCACTGGTCGCATTTGTATATGCGGTTAATGCCATTGGTAACACAATTCCTCCACTGTTTGTGTTCCCACACATACATTATGCAGACCACTGTGTCAGAGATGGACCAGTAGGAAGTACTGGTAGTGGAAATAAATCAGGATGGGTGCAAGAAACAGATTTCCTCATCTTTCCGAAGCACTTTGCAAACCACACCAAGGTAAGCCAGGATAAAAAGTAATGGAATTGCGATGCTGGTGAACAACTACATTTTTTCAGCTTCATTGTTATGTTCAAAATTGGTGCAAGAATTGTAGGTTATAATGCCCACTGAGCCAATGAGGCCAAACTCAAGGAAGACCAACCAAAATGAATGAAATATTCAGTTGCAGAAAATTCCATAACTTGTCTTTTTTGGTATGGAGTGCCAGGACTGCCATAATGAATTAATTAAATACACCATTAAATAATTAATTAAATGTGTCAATAATTAATTAAAATTGGAATTAATTAATTAAATAAATAGTTATGACACATGTAATTAATTAATTATTGACACATTTAATTAATTATTTATGTATTTCACATTTTAATTAATTATTGACACATTTAATTAATTAAGTATTGACACATTTTAATTAATTATTTATGTATTTCACTTTTTAATTAATTATTGACACATTTAATTAATTATTGACACATTTAATTAATTATTGACACATTTAATTAATTATTTAATGATATATTTATTTATTTCATTTTGGCATTCCTGGCGCCTGGCTCTCATCATGAAATAATTTTATCTGTCAGCCTCACCCATCAAACTCAGGGGGCGGGGTTAACGCTGATCGAGTCAAAACCATTGCTTTGGCCTGGTGGCCATTGTTTCTAGCACACAACAACCGGCATGTGGAAGCTAACAGAACTGAACTTTGAAAAACCCTGTTTGTGTGTCACCAAATACCGTTTTAATATTTTTTTAGCCGAGAATGTAGCGGTTTAATCTTCACGTGTCTGGTCGGTTTGTCAAGATACAGCCTCTTTGCAAAAGTGCTTCGATGATTTCGGAGATGTCTGCCCAGTCTCACGGCAAAGCGTGGGATAGACCCGCTCGCCTCGCAAGCAATCCCACCGACAAAGCGCAGGCCTGGTACACAGCTGTAGTAACCCCCGCTGACTTCTTTTACTGAGGTTATATTTATCGGTGTTTTATTTCCTGATGTTCTTATGTGTCCTACGTGTTTCAGTATAATTCTGAATTATAACTAACATTAAAAACATGTTTAAGGAGGAGAGAGAGCAAATAAATCTGTTTAACAGCTGATCTTTGGGTTTTTGTTCAGTAATCAGCGTGACCTGTGTATAAACGCATAAAAGAGATAACGTTGGTGTTTCTGTCATGTAGTAACTGCTGGCTTTAACTGTACAAAGGTTGTTCGACACTATGAAACACATACAGACTTCATGATGTTCGGCTAATATTTTTATTGCGAATATTAATCATGAGGGTAAACGGCCCTGTACACCACGCAGCGAGGTCAGCATATCCACGATATCCTCAGCTCCATGAGTTAACACAAAGTTTCCCAGCTGACTATCTAACTGCCAACTATTCCAGAGACGTGAAAATATACAGCATAAAGAAAAGTGTAAGAGACTCAGCAGCAGATTAGAATAACAGTTATACATTTAATAAATCACCAAATGAATCCAAGAAACGAGCAAACCTGTTCCGACAATTTGAGTTTGTATTCCCTCAGCTGCAGACTCGCTGCTGTTTAAATGTTTGAAAAGGAAGATTAGATATAAAAAACGTCAAACATAGACTCAGTCTGCCTTCACATTTGATATGAGGCCAGCACGTATAGTGGCTGTGTCCTGTTTTAAGATCATATATGTAAAATTGTTGTCTGACCTCCGTCGATCCAGCCGCTCAGAGTCCGTGGTTACCATGGTTACTGCATAAGCAGCTATAACGTTAACAGCTGGCACTGAGGAAACCTACACCAGCATGGGTGTTTATGTTTTTCATTGCAAAAGAACTGTCTGAATGGTTAACTGAAGTTAACTTGGATAAATTATAGTTAAGGAGTATCACAGATAACGCCTACGTGAGCGACTGTTCACCTGAAATCAGCAGGCTATTACTGAAATACATGTGCTATATCATAAACTATGATATAAATAGGGAGGTCCTATTAACATGTTTAGTTTTAAAGGACACCTTCCTGCCTTTAGTCTCCTTCATGAGCAGTATTAGTTTTCTTCTAACATCCAGAAGTCTGCACGATGTGTTTCATAGTTTGTAACAAGCCTTTGACAGGTAAACATAACATGACCGAAAAAGCAAAAAAAAAAAAAGAGAGAGAGTGTTGACATAAGAAGAGAAAATGCTCTCAATTATGGAGACAGGCAAATGGTTCATTTATGTTTGATGTGTGTTTATTCCTCCCTAAATATCGTCGGTGAAGTTTGCCATGCACGTCAGATTTTCCTGCGCATTTTTATACCTCTGCCAACAGAGAGAAAAAAAATCACATTCTAACAGACAGCTGGTGCTTAGAATACAGTTGAATAACTATTAAAAAACAGATGATATTTAGATGATAGTTCAGTCTAACACATGTGCCAGTGAACCATTAAACGTCTGTGAAACTATGCAGTTATGAAACGTAACTTTAACCTCAGCCAAACCGATTTGCTCAGTTGTAAATAAAACAGCGAAGTAAACGTGACCCGACAGACAGAACCTGAGTGAATGAAGTCCAGCGTTTAACCACTGAGAGCTAAAACTCAGCTGAGGTTTCAAAGCTGTGTGCCGGTGATTGGACATCAGCCGCTGATGAAGCTGCTTCGCCTATAAAGTGCTCTGTAAGGAAACAAGCTCCAGCAGCTCTGCGCTCGGGGAAAACACTATATTTACTTATCTTGTGCAGAAAAATGCGCTGACATTGCTTTATATCGAGCACCGGCTGCCCGGTTAAACTGTGACTATCACCAGGTAACGTAGGCGTGTTTCTTGAATTAGCAGCAGGTGTTAAACAGCTGACAGATGAGGAGGAGGATGCATGCAGGTAAACTGAGGGTCTGTTGAGCTGATCGCTGGTGTCGTGAGAAAAATGTCAGCTCGTTCTTTATGTTACAGAAGCACAGAGACACAAGACCAGGCGGAAAGAGACGATCGTTCGGTGAAAATGAGAATCTGCGAATGCAACATGTGGAACACGGAGAGTGGAATATGTAAACAAACCGGTTAACGTAACCCCCTGGGTGCACTCTGCATGCTGACTGTTAGCAGAGCTAGTGAAATCTCTGAAAACATCTGAGCACTTTTGCAAACATGTTCTATGTTGACAACCTGACCAGACATACGTCGCGACATTCGCGGCTAAAACACTGTTAAAAGTGTAGCTGGTGACAGAAAAACGGGGTATTTTAAAACTACACCACCACCATTGCTGCCTGTGATTTGATCTGCATTCTGGGATACCTGGCTGCCCCAAGTCTACACAAGCAATCGATTATCTAGGATCGACCTGTTTTGACTTACTTTGCACGGCAACCAATCAAATGTTAGAGAAGCTGCATGGGCAGCGTTAAGCCCGCCCCCTGAGTTTGATGGGTGAGGCTGACAGATAAAATTATTTCATGATGAGAGCCAGGCGCCAGGACTGCCAAAATGAAATAAATAAATATATCATTAAATAATTAATTAAATGTGTCAATAATTAATTAAATGTGTCAATAATTAATTAATTAAATGTGTCAATAATTAATTAAATGTGTCAATAATTAATTAATTAAATGTGTCAATAATTAATTAAAATGTGAAATACATAAATAATTAAATGTGTCAATAATTAATTAATTACATGTGTCATAACTATTTATTTAATTAATTAATTCTAATTTTAATTAATTATTGCCACATTTAATTAATTATTTAATGGTGTATTTAATTAATTCATTATGGCAGTCCTGGCACTCCATATTTTGGGGGGTTGGAATATGTTCAAAAGCTAGATTTCTGCATTCTGTCACACACACACACACACACAGCTACATAAATGGATGTAAGTACATTCATGTGTTGAATAAAAAAATATTACATGTTAATGTTTTGTTAGTACCCTTATTTCATTGTGTTACATTTTACCCCAGGATATGTTACAACTAACCCAGACTATGGGGTTAATTGTAACATTTCACTCTTTGTGTTTGAGACCATACCATGCAATGGGTAATTGTGCTGCAGAGAAAATAGCTGCACTATTTAATAGCAGAGACATGTAAATACTTTGCATTACATTTTGAATCCACTACCTTAAAAGAGCTCCAATTTACAGACAGAAATGTCAAAAATGTTACAACGATCCCCGGTCTCCCCTACTACTACTACTACTACTAGTAGTAATAATAATAATTTCAATGCTTTCCATAAACCTTTGTAAAAATATCAAACAAAAAGGCGATACTGTCGGATGCTAATAATTTTCTTAAAGATGACACGAAAGAAGATGGAACTTAAACCCGAACATAGACTTAAACAAACCACAGTTCAACAAAAACACCCCACACATCACACAGGAATAGGTTCACTAAAACACTATAAACAAATAAAAGAGAATAAACTGTAGTTACTTCATAACATCCTGTTTGACTGGACACATGAGCCGAAGATGAGGCTACCTTTTTTTAAACGCAGACAAATTGCTAAATAGTATTTGCTGCCCTGTGTTTATGCCGAGGTATTAAGTATTAGTTTAAGCTGTATTTTTTATATGAAATTCGGCTTGTCACTCATTGACAGTGTTTCCTTTAGCTAAGCGGCTCAACATATTAGCTAGCCTGAGCGTTAGCATATTCGCTGTGACACTTCATCAAAATGCGTTAGGTTGTGCTGTCATAGCTTTATGCGGTTTTTCAACTAACGAACCTATAAAGCAAACACCATATATTATTTACTGTACCCGGATCTCCCGAAGCCGACATTGTCACAGTAGTCAAAGGCTGGATGCTGATGCAACAATAACGTGCCCGGAAGAAGAACCCGTATAAACGACGGTAGGAATAGGAACCAAAGTGTTTGAACCTGGGAGCTGGCGGACATAAATGATGGTACACTCGTCAAAGCGGAAGTTTAGACAATGTTTTTTGTTTTTGTTCTGTGTGTGTGTGTGTGTGTGTGTGTGTGTGTGTGTGTGTGTGTGTGTGTGTGTGTGTGTGTGTGTGTGTGTGTTTAAGACACTGGAATGCAATGCAATAATATAAAATAAAATACTATATACAATAGAATAAAATGGAAATACAAATGCTATATACAACTGAGTAAGAAAATACAAAAGTACAACTTCGTCAGAAGAAGAATTGTACAAGAATTGCACATATAGCAGTCTTATTGCACATGTGAGGGTTTGATCAGCTGCAAAAGTCTTTGTTGTGGAGTCTGACAGCAGTGGGGAGGAAAGACCTGCGAAATCTCTCCGTCCCACACCGTGGGTGCCGCAGTCTCCCACTGAAGGAGCTGCTCAGTGCTGTCAGAGTCTCTTGCATGGGGTGGGAGATGTTGTCCAACAGGGATGACAGCTTAGCCGCCATTCTCCTGTCACTCACCACCTCCACAGGGTCCAGAGGGCATCCTAGAACAGAGCAGCATCCTAGAACTTTTAAGGAAAAGTTGATGATCAATCAAGCTTAAGTTATATGGGCACGAGCTGGAAAAAATTTTAAAAAATTATTTCTTGGAATGTGGCTTTAAATCTCAGTGGAAAAGTACCGACATTCTATAGTTAAACAGAATCTGAAAAAAAGAAAGAAAATAAAAAATATATATCTAGTTTTTGTTGCCTACATTGTAGACTCTACATTGTAGAGGGTGACGTTGCCTTTAAACAGGGTACAGTCAGGGGTTAAAGTGGGATTCAGCAGGTGGAGGAACCCTAAAATTGGCTGTAATGGCTCAATGTGGGGAAAAGTATAATAACACAATAACTTCTATTGAGAGCTCCAGTATATTTTCTTAGTGTATAGGCTGTGATCAGATGACCTGCTGCTCTTTGTGGATTTACACAAATTAATTCAACAAGGTGTTACCAGGTGTTTCACGAGTTGTCCTGGCTGATTTCCATCCTCTACACTGACAGTATCTTGTTTGTGCAGTCTTTTTTCTAAATGGTATAAAGTTTTATGAAGGTGGAATTCAGTCAGTGGATCATCAGCTAAAATTCATTTGAATCTCTGCTACACTTGATCCAGTGGCGGTCCTGGCCTGTTTGGCGCCCTGGGCGAACACTCCCTTTACCCCTAATCCTAAAGTGTATTTTTATTTTCTTACTCTTCTTATATTTATTGTTGGTTTACTTGCACTGCTGTAACTGGAGCCTCGTCGTCTCGTCTCTCTATATACTGGACTGTATGTAGCGGAGATGACAATAAAGTTTACTTTGACTTCAGCAGCGAGCAGGCGCACCGAGGGCTCTCGCGCTCACTTTTCGTGTATAGAATTTCGAAAAAACATCGGTGCAAATTATAAGTCTGTATCATGATGTCTGGTGTTTTTGTGTTTGTTGGTTTGTTTTTATTTTGTTTTATTTTGCGAGTTGGTTATTAGATGCTGCTCCAGCCGGTCAGAGAATCCCCCGCCGCCCCGCCCTCTCCTCCCTGTGCCGCAAGCAGCAGGCGCACCTCGCAAACAGAGGGCGCCCTTACTCCCAGCAAATGGGCGATAGAAAACCGATCGGTGCCGATGCCATTCCCAATATGTGCTGGCTGACGTCGGGGCAGCATGAGTACGAGCAATTTTTTATTTTTTTGCTGATGCCCGTGATGCCGCCCCGGGCAACCGCCCGTGTCGCCCGTATCAAAAACCGCTACTGACTTGATCTAACCTAACTCTGACCATGAACCCACGGCTACTGTGCACCAGTCACACACTGTTCTTTAAGCTTCAAATTTCCAGTTCATCAAACATCACTTATCAGTCCTTACCTTTAGATCTGACCTCTCTTCTTCCCGTCTTGTCCTGTCTTTCCTAGCTTTCTCCATCTCTGAGTGAAGTTGGCTCTCTTTTTTCTCTCTCCCTGTGAGATGCAGCAGCTGGACCTGTGAGACAAACTTCACACAAACAGTTTGTGTGTTGGCTGATTTTTGTTGAGCTGATAGAAATGCTATATTTGAAATTACCTGCCACTTAAAAAAATCTCACTCTCTTTATGCTCCTCTTCACTAGAGGTACATGCTGAAGTACCACAACCGCAACTTAGGGACACCTGCAGTCATTCTGGTGTTGTGGCAAAACCCCCCAAAACAAAAAACACAGTCCCACTTTTAACCCCTGACTTTGGCACGCGTCCTAACTTTTTATGCGACATCCACCGATGATGATTATTAAACGAACAGGACTGCCTTTCATGTGTTCAAAGAAAATCTATGAAAAATGAGAAACAGGAAGGAGCAGGAGAGGATGGTCATATTAGACTCAGACGTGGGCACACTAGTTTAAACAGAACATTATTTATAACATGGAAACGCAGTACAGGAAAAGTAATTACTGTGGAGACGAAGAAACTGTTGAACATCTTATATTACACTAACAGGAGTGTCAGGTGCTGACAAGTTCAACTCCAAAACCTCCTCCTCGGTACAGTGATGGTTAAATCCTCTGATCTGGATCATATTGAAAGACATTTACTTTTCGGTCCACACAAAAAGTAAATATTTTAGATAATGTTGACAAATGTAAGACAATCTTAAATAAGTGGTTACAAAGAGACATCACAATTTTTGGAAGAATATTATTAACCAAAATGGATAGTTTATCTAGATTTATATATCCAGCTTACTCTTTATCAATATCGAATAAAGTTATTAAAACAATTAATAGCTTGAATTTTAATTTTATTTGGAGGAATAAGTGCCATTATATATCTAAAGATGATTTGGTTAAACCATACATTGAAGGCGGTGGAAACGCAATTGATTTTGATATAATGAATGGTGTTTTGAAACTTAAATGGTTAAAATCCTTCCTAAATAATCCACACTCCATTTGGTTTTTTATACCAAGTAAGGTCCTTAACACACTGGGGGGTATCGACTTTCTCCTAAAGTGTGACTTTGAAATTACTAAGCTACCTGCTAAACTCTCTGAATTCCATAAACAGGTCCTTCTTTATTGGAAAATGTTATTTAAACATAATTTCACTCCACATAATAGCCCAATTTGGAACAATAGATATATACTGATGAACAGAAAGTGTAAGATAATGGGGAATTTCAGTTTTTACTTTATAATTTGTTTAGCGTAAGATTTACAGTTAAATTGTATTTTTTCTTGCCTTATTTAATTTTTACGTACTGTTCCTTTAACACACGGTAACTGTGCACGGGGGGAGGGTTCGCGACAGGCAGTGTGGAGCTACGGGGGCTTTAACTAGCTGTGGAGAAAAACAGTTTCTTACCGTGTTTGCAGTGTACTGGAACATTCAAATGGATCACTGTATTTCAAAACTGTGGAAATAAATGTTTGCCTGTTTGTTTTTCGACTACAAGCGGACTTTGTGGATTATGTTCAACTGCACTAAGACACGCGTACGGTCCGACTACCAGCTAGTGCTTCCGCGGTGATAGAAAATCTATTTTTATCCAAGATTGGTTATCAAAAGGTGTTTGGGCAATTGCCCATTTTGTAGATGAGGAAGGACATGTTCTAGGACATCAAGATTTTTGCCAAAAGTTTAATATCCAATGTTCTAAAAGTAAATTTAATCGGGTTATAAAATCCATTCCATTGTCACTTAAAAACATAGTTGTAAATGATATAATATATTCTGACATCTCCCCCAAGTTAAGGCAATTATATATAGATGGTATTCGATTTTGTGATGTTAAATGCAACAATAAGTTTCTTAGATCTTCATTAAGGAGTCTTTATTCTCCAAATTTACTTAGACGTAATTACATATTAAAAGATTTCCAAAGGGAAGAAATTGAAAAAATAAGAACTGATTATATCACCTTCCCTATCCCTCCTAAAGGGAAAGAAGTCCAATTTAAAATCTTGAATAAAATTTACCCGACAAATAGACTCCTTAGTGATAGATTCAAAATAGAGACGGGTAATTGTGTATTTTGTGAAACAGAAGAGGAGGATTTGGACCATCTATTCTTTTTGTGCAATTTTATACAAATATTTTGGTTGGATTTTCATACCTGGCTTTATTCCAGTGGGATTCAAATTACCCCATTTACCTTAAATATGATAATGTTTGGAGTGTTTTTGAAAGAAAAGAAAGCTAATTATGGTGTTAGTGTGTTATTAATCTTGTGCAAGCAATTTATACATAAATGTCGCTTTTTTAAGATTAAACCAACACTAGCTTACTGGAAAAACGACTTAAACCTGTTGGTTAAATCTTTGACTTTAGTTCAAAAGAAAAAGGCTGTTTTTTTTTGTTTCCTTTATGGAAGATTTTGATTTAGTGAGTTAATAATTTGTTAAATTATGTGACCCCATCTTTATATTTTATTTTCACTATGTATGAAAGTTGCTAATATATAAGAAATGTCTATTCTCTGAATCTGTAATATATGGTGCATTTTGTTTATATGTTTATATTACTAATAAAAAAAAAAAGAAGAAGAAAAAAACAAAAATACTTTTCGGTCCACACTCCGTACCGGTTGGTGGGAGTAATGCACCGTTTCGCTGTTTGCCAACAGACAATAAAAAGCAATGGCAGGCGGAAGAAGAAGAAGAAGAAGAAGCGGACGTTTACGATATACTTTTGGAATATAGGAGTAAGAAGTCACACAAGTAGATTAGCTGGTCTGTTGTGAGCACAGCGGTTAAATGCAGAGTGTGTCTTTCAGAGAAAGCTGAAATGTCTCACGTTAAGGAGTATCTGGACAAAGTGACGCGTATTTATGAGCGCTACACCGAGTATGTGAGGAGAAACCCAGCTGCCACCGCGCAGCTGGAGAGTACCGTGCGCACTCTCTCTTACCTGCTCGCAGGTCAGTCGCAGAAGCAGGTTTATATACAGTGTGATGGGATTACGGTTCTCTGTTTAGAAGTAATGCAAAAGCTCAACTGGACTTATGATTGTTTTTTGGGAGGTGAACTCTCCAGATCTCTTGTTAGTTTCACTTTAGCTCGGCAACACTAGCTACAAGTGCTCGTGCAGTGCAAAATGAATGACGGCATGTTTTCTTTGTTTGTTTTTTGCAGGGAGATTTACAGATTCCCATGAAATATCTGAACTAGGTAAGTAGATGTTAAGGACCAACACAGACTAGTTAGTTCTTTCTTGTATCAACGCCTTATATATTAGTAGGAGTTTGCCATGTGAATGAAGAAATATGAATGAATACATAAATTGTGAAAAGCCAGAAGGCTCAGAGATCTCAGGAGAGGCATCATGTTCTCTTACATCCCAGATTATGTCCTGTTTTACATTGATTGGAGAATGGTGACCCTCTCCCAGCCTGTGCGCCAAAACATTATACGAAACTAAATAAACATCTATTTATTTTTAGCATTATACAACTTTTTGAAATATTTTTTTCCTCAGTTACATAATGGACATAAATGGTTTGCAGATTAATTATATTACAGGATACTTACTTGAGAATAATAATGGACTATAATTTGATGTTAACATTGAGCGGTGAGGAAACTTTACAGGTTATATTATCACTATGCATTCTGTTCAGTTTTCTAAGCATTATGTGTCCACAAATGAACATACTGTATATAGGTGTGTACTATTCAAATATTTTCATCGTCATCTTTTACCTTTGTAGTGTACTCTGCCTCCAATCTCCTGGTGCTATTCAATGACCACATTCTGCGCAAAGGGCTGAGATGTACCTTCCCTGTGGTGAGCTCTGCTTTCATTCAAACAAAAATCAGTTCTCACAGTACAGTAGAAAAGAAAAGCATTTACTCTCTTTGCAGAAGAGTGCAGTGAAATTGAAATGGCTGTCCTTTGTGGTGCAGCAATAAAAACTAGAAATTCTAAAGAGATGCTTAAATAAACTTATGGTCTTAGTCTATTGTTACCATGATCAGTTTTTATAGTTTTAGTGACCCTATAGGATTTACCAGAGCACAATAGGACAAATACACTGTACTGCTAAAGTATTCACTTACCCATCAGGCCATTGAATTCTGTGGTTTAAAGCTCGCTGCCACTGGACACTAGAGCGGTGGCAGTCTGATGAACTGTGCCGAGTGTAAAGTTTGGTGGAGGGGGGATTATGGTGTGCGGGTGTTTTTAAGCACTCAGCGCCTTAGTTTCATTAAAAGGAACTCTTAATGCTTCAGCATACCGAGACATTTTGGACATTTTCATGCTCCCAGCTTTGTGGGAACAGTTTGGGGATGGCCCCTTCCTGTTTTAACATGACTGCGCACCGGTGCACAAAGCAAGGTCCATAAAGACATGGATGAGTGAGTTTGGTGTGGAAGAACTTGACTGGCCTGCACAGAGTCCTGACCTCACCTTTGGGATAAATTAGAGCGGAGACTGTGAGCCAGGCCTTTTCATCTAAATATGTGTCTGAATATCCAGCTGTAGCTGCTTAAGGCTGATTCCAAAGGCTCCATAATGCCCGGCATCAAATGATCATTAAACCAGATTGGTACAAAGTAGTTTTTGGTCTTTATACTTTTGTACTCCCTTCATAAACACTATATGAAGGGTGATTAAATTGTGCTAAAGCTCATCCAAGAAGCTTGGCTTGTGATGAGTAGCAGTGTGCCTGCCTGTTCCTTCTGTACGGCTTTCAGAATGCAGCTTGGTAACCATTGCTAGTGTGAGCCGAGGACGTAGCACTCCACCCTGTTTTCCAAATATGTTAACTTCTGGTTTTTAAAACTAACATTGCGGCAACCAAAACACTAACACTGAGGCTCAAATAGATGGGCTGAGAAACCAATGGCTAACATCAGCATGGCTGCATCCATCTTTTACTGTACGGTTTCCTTCAGTAAAGAAACTATACAAAGACTAAAGAAACTGTGCACAGGATGTTGTTCTGGGAAGAAGTGAGGGTTTCATCCTTTTTCATCTAATAAGTCGTCCATCCTTTGTGTTGTGGTGTTTCTAGTCCATCTCTCAACAGAGGCTCCTGACGTGGCTGTCTGTGCTGGAGTATGTGGAGGTCTTCCTGGAGATGGGGGCCTGTAAGCTGTGGGGTGAAGTTGGACGATGGCTTGTCATTGGACTTATTCAGATTTTTAAGTATGGCTTGGAAACTTGACTTTAATTTGAAATTATAAAAACACTGATACTGACTTTGCACAGGCTACATTTTAAGTTATTTTTTTGGAAAATGGAAAAGTTACTGTACATGTTCAAAAGGAGCTGCAAAAGAGGACAATAGCTTTCCTTCTGTGCCTATTGCTTTAATGCATAGGCACAAAATATAGTCTGTGTTAGACAAATGGTGTTCCATCTTTGTGGTTGTTTCTACATGACAGTGTAGCTGTCAAAGGACTCCACAAAGACTGGTTTTAAATTTGGCATCATGAATTTAAAAGAACTCCAAAGAACCTTAGCATTCATTGCGTGTCCACATACTTTTGGCCTTGTAGTGAGTAGCTGGGAGTGACTCGGTGGAAGACTACGCTTTTCAAAGTGCTCTTTGAAGTTTTCTCTAGATTTATTTGTGATTTTTGTTTCCAGATGTTGAAGGTTATAATTGTTATTTTTTTAAATCCTTAAGTTGTGAATAGTTTTTAAATGCTTTTTATGTGACTTCTGAGGAGCTTGGAAAGAAAAGCGACTGGACTTCTTAAAGTGAAGACATTTCAAGAAGCTTCTCAGATGAGCGGTGAAAAATCGTCAAGAAACTTTAATGAGTCCAGTCGCTTTTCTTTCCGAGCTCCTTAGACCACCGTGACCTGGATGACTGAGAACTTACAGACATTTTATGTGACTCCTTCACAGGGCAGTTTTTCGGATTGTGCTTCTTCTGTGGTACAAATCTGGCATCCAGACTTCACCTCCCATAATCCCCCTTGACAGAGGTGGAGACTTTGCTGGTGAAGGTCAGTTGTCTTTTATAAAATGGCCTGCACCTTCAATGACTGTGAGACGTTTTGTTTTGAATTGAAGAATGTAAAATCAGATGTGAATTCATAATGGCTCCAGAATCCTGTCACATTTGACTGTTAGCATTTCTATTGTGAGCTGCAGGGAGCATTTTAGCCCAGTTGCTGAAACTAACTGAGTAACTTGGGCTAAATAAGTAAATAAAGGCAAGAGCCTGATAAAGTAAACACGTGCTAGCAGCGCTTCTTGTATGCTAAAGCTCAGAGACTCCCTCAAAAGTAATGAATCCTTCCTTAAAGCACACAAACGAATGACATTTCTCACTTCCTGCTCTGTGATTTGTGCGTGAAGGCTAAATTAACGCTTTTCTCTATAGATGAAAGTAACACAGAGCAGCAGGAAGACACCTGCTTTGTGGGCCAGAGGTCAGGACGAGTCATTAGGCCGCTCGGCAGTGGTAAGTTTGGCTTAAACTCTTTAAAACATTTTAACCTCTTAAGATTCAAGCTGCCTGACAATTAAGCCTAAAACCAAATCCTGTGGTACTCAGCTGGTGTGGTATTTGAAAAGATCCAGTTTCTGTCTGAACAAAGGCCGGCTTCTGAGAAATCTCTTAATGCCAACTAGCACCAGGTTGTCCTTAAGCTTCTTTGTTAGCTCATATCACCTCCTCACTTGATTTAAGAGCGGGGTTCTTAAACTGCACTATGCTTTATCCATTCCATGTTGTTCCCCTCTATCTGTCCCAGATGTTGATGTTTATTTCATTTTGAATTTTCCTTCAACATCTTCACCGTGCATATAAACGACTGTGATTCAGCTTCTTCTGTTGTCTGGCCAGTTTTCTGCTATATATCAATGTGATGTATGGGGTGGTGAAGTTGTGTAGGCAGACTTTAAATTCTTATAAATTCAGACAGAACTTGGGTTATTGTATTTAGCCCCACAAGTCTCCTCGAGAATATGTCCTCAAGATCTGATTGAATTGCTGACTTTCAGCTCTAATTTAAGGGGTTTACAAAACTGGCTGATTGCATTACCTGTTCATAGATAGTCAGCTGTTTTAGCAGTAAACACTTATACAATGCTATGTGAAGTATTCCTGAACTTTTTTGTGGTAAACTCTAAAAAGAAAAAAAGAAACAAAAACAGTTTTTTCTTCTTTTGTTTGCTGCTTGTTTTCAAAAATGTTGATTTGAATTTGTAACTGAAACAAAAAAGTGACCAAATGTCTTCATGTTAAAACCTTTAATGAACTTCATTCTGTCCTGTAGATTAAAGCAATAGACATTGTTCATTTATTTTTTTACTTTGCTGTTAGACAGGAAAATCTGCAAATGTTGTAGAGCGAGTGTCAGGAGGCGGAATAAAGATGCACCTCTAACTCTGTGCTTTTTGTGCGTGACCTGTCCCGTGTTGGTGATGTGGCAGCTCCCTCGCTGCAGACCCGGCTCTGGGGAGCACCGAGCCACAAAAAGCAAAGGAGCAGCTTAAAGGAAACACTCAACAGCCAACCAACACCTCTGGGGCTCCAAGAGACAATTGCTGAGTCTGTGTACATCGGACGGCCCCTGGCACACTGTATCCTTACCTTCCTCTCTCTGTGTTGCCATACCTGTTTAAACAAAAGTTCTGTTATTCCTGATATTTCTTAAAACGCGCTCAATCATCCAGGTAAGGAAATCCCAGAAGCTTGATTCTGTTCAGCTGGACTTTGTGCTTTCAGTGGGATCTTTGCTGTTCTTACGTTGAGGCAGGTGAGCAGTTAACGAGGTGGGGATGACGTTTACAGCCAAAGCGTGTACCTCAGGACAAACACACCACTGGTGACACTCGAACAAGAAAGTTCAGTGTGAAGTTTACAGTTGGAGTAAGAGCAGATATTTTAACTGCACTGCATTAATAATATTTTAGAGAAGATTAAAAACAAACATATTTTGTAGCATCCTCTGTGTGGACCAGTGTTATTTATTTAAAATCACAAATGCCATCTTTCCCTCTTAGCCTTTGAACATTTCTGTTTTTTAACAGTGGAAAACGTTTTTATACATCCTTCATGTCCATTCATATTTGTCATGTCAGTAATAAACAGTTCAAAACATTTTTAAAATGACACTTTGCTGTGAAACCTATGGAAGCCCGTTTCCGCCACTAAAAAAAAAAAAAGGATCCATAACTCAAAATTTCGAGTTATTTTCTCGAAATTTCGAGTTATTTTCTCGAAATTTTGAGAAAAGCAACTCGAAATTTCGAGTTAGCGCTGCCAATCAGTAATCTACGTGAATGACGTCATTTCCATGTTACCCGGAAGCTGAAGCCCTCAGCTACAAATGCTACAGCTAAGCTACCGGTATTACATCCAGTCGTGAATGCACAGATTGCTGAGTGTTTTCAGCCTGGCTTCACAAATGATGAAATCCCTGTGTTATTAGCTGAATCCCATGGTGTTACTATCAGCAAACATACTTTAATTTGTTGGGATCCGTTTTTGAGTGCGCGGTCCTGCGCCATATGCTTCCGGGTAACAAGAAAGCGACCTCATTCACGTATATTTTTGATTGGCAGAGCTAACTCGAAATTTTGAGAAAAGTAACTCGAAATTTCGAGTTATATTTCTCGAAATTTCGAGATAATAACTCGAAATTTCGAGAAAATAACTCGAAATTTCGAGTTATGGATACTAGCTTTTTTTTTTTTTTTTTAGTGGCGGAAACGGGCTTCCATAGAAACCACCACAGCTTTGACAGAAATACACTGTGGATCAGAAAGCTGCAATATCACCGTCACCTCTAGATGGCAGACTGCGAGCCAGAGTGTGCGTCTTATAAGCAGTGAGAATCAGTCTGAAGCAGTTAAGTACTTAGTCCTGGAACAGGTCAAGGTTTTCAGACTTTCTGGCCTCATATAAAGTTCCATTTACAGATGGCTGCACTTTGCTCTTGTGGGAAGTTATTATAATTTTCCTTAAATCAGTTCTTCCCAACTGCAGTACTCTGCCTTGGACTCTTTGGAAAACAGTCTTGGAAGCCATGGCTTATCTCTGGAGTCCTTGAACTATCCAGGTAAGCGAGTTCCTCTTTTGCAGTCCTCCAGTTGGCTACTTCATTATCAAATAAGAACTTATTAATTATTATCTTGGAAGGAAAATGTGTGCGGGTGGAGGATGGCGTTGAGACAGGACAATAACCAAACAAACAATCTGCGTAGTACCCAAATACACATACATCCACCTTTTATATTGTGTCACATACAAGCAGAGATGGGCAGTAACGCGTTACTGTAATCAGATTACTTTTTCAAGTAACGAGTAAAGTAAGGGATTACTATTGCAAAAACAGTAATTAGATTACCGTTACTTTCCCGTAGGAACGCTGCGTTACTGCGTTACTAAAACCGTGATTTTATTGCGAGAATGTCTCACGACAGTGACGTAAGCGAGTGCGCCGTTCGTGACAACAGCTGTGTGCAGATCAACAATGGATCATATATCGATTGTGGGAGAGAGTATGAGCGTGCAGCGTTTAAAGTGTGGAAGTACTGACCTTACTTTGAGTTTGATTCCATAAAAAGTGACAAAAACATTAGTGTCCGCTGTGCGTGGGAAGAAAACTTCCGAGCAAGCACCGAGTGCGCAACGACGTGATGGGAAACTCAGAGAAACTCGCGTATCCTTCCACTGACCGCTGCGGCACACCTGCACCAGGGTAAACCTCCGCCTACCCCACTCCTGCTTTACAGGTGAAAATAGAGCAACAGGACCGCTAGTCTTTGACTTTATTTATTTTCTGCTGTGTTTTACTTGCATCTATTTGAAAGACTGAGTGTAAACACAAAAAATATTTTATTTTATGTGCTGGAATGTGCAGAAAATAGGTTTAAATGTTAAACTAATTTATTCAAGTCAGAGAATGTTGCATATAATTAAATGTTTGCTTGATGCATAAAGTTAAAAGATTAAAACTAATAAAACAAGTTTTAAAAAGAGACTTTTCCATTTGATTACATTTTGTATGATGGATTATGTAGAAAAAGTAGAATTGGGCTGAAAGAGCTATCGCTTTATCACCTCTTCAGGTTGTAAATCGTGTTTTTAAAAAGTAACTAAGTAACTAAGTAATTAATTACTTTTGAAAATAAGTAATCAGTAAAGTAATGGGATTACTTTTGGGGGAAGTAATCAGTAATTAGTTACTGATTACTTTTTTCAAGTAACTTGACCAACACTGCATACAAGTCACAGCAGGACTGGTCTTAATTAGAATAAATAATTTCATCCATCAGTTTTAATTTGTAATAAATGAGCATTTTACTTGTTTTATAACAAAATCTACATCACAATGTGAAGAACAAAGTCTGGATGTCACAGTAACTGTTGCAGGAGGGACAATCATCCAGACAAGTAAACAATGAGTTACAAACATGAAGCAGCAGCTCAGGATGTGTGCTGTGAGGCATCGAAGTGTTAGAGGAGATCGTGAAGTCGTTTCAGCTGCTTGTCCTGTTTCTTCCAGCTTCGCTGCGCTCAGCGACATCAAATTTCAAAATCGATGGGAGAGGGCCGAGATGAGGAGGAGAGCCTTTCTGTTGTTCTACTACCTTCTGCGTTCCCCCTTCTATGACAAGTACTCTGAGTAAGTATCTGTGGTTAAGTGGTGTTTTCAGCGGTTTTATATCGTCTTCTGAAAAGTGTTAAAATTAGGATGACATAAATAATTGTACAATCTGTAGATCTGTCCCCTTGTAGCTGGTTGATGGGTGGGGCCTGATGGGTCCTGCCGGCCTGGTTTAGTGGGGCTTTGGGCTGGGTGAGCTGCAGTTGGGTGACCTAGTTCATTACAAGGCCCGGATGTATAGGGGCCTCTCCCTCCCCCTGCACTAAGGATGTATCAGACAAATACAGGTGACAGATGTCCTAAACTGGAGCTGGTGGTACATATTAGACGAGGTTTGCTTCGTGTTTCATCTACAGGAGCAGGAAGCCTGTCAGTACCTTCCTGAAGCCACCCACCTCCCCAAATAAAAGGAGTGGCTGGTGGTGACTTTTGCACAGTATTGTAATTCTTGTTCCTTCACTGGTCTTTTAACGGTGTTACTTTTTACTCCTTCATGTGCAGGGAAAAGATTCTGTTCCTGCTCAGACTTTTGGCTGATCATGTTCCAGGAGTCGGGCTTGTGGCACGTAAGTAGAACCGTGTGCTCATTCTTCATGCACGATGTTGCCTTACGTTGCTGTAACGGTCGAGAATTTAGACGTCTTAAATAGGGCTGGGTATCGTCACTGATTTCTAGAATCGATTCTATTCTGATTCACAAGGTCCTGAATCGATTTGATTCAATTCGATTTGAATTTTGCCTCAGACAGTCAGAAATATTATAATTCAGATCAGTACATTTACATATTTTTGTATCTATAAAAAGGAAGCTGACACTTTCCAGACTTTATCAAAGGTGTGAGCATCACAGCAGAGGCCTTTGTGTCAAAGTAGCTGAAGATAAAACACAGAAAGACATGAAGGTGATTTTCCTGCCTGGATTTTATAAAAATATTCTGCAGTAGATCAAAAACGAAAGAAAACCATTAATCAACATATGAACATTACCTCTGAAGTTACAGCAGTTTTATTAGAAACACGGCTAAGCGTTCTGCATTGTATAATTTTAAAAAGTTTAAATTTGTTCAGAAGCCTGTTGAACAGCAGAAATTAGGTTATTAATTAAGTAAATTAAGTAAAAGGAAAAAAAACATCGGCCGACAGCCTGTAAACTGCGGTAGACTTGTGCGTAACAAGCAAGCGAATAATGCAGAAAACAGATTTTTAGACGGGAAACTGTTCTGAGAGAGAGAGAGAGAGAGAGAGAGAGAGAGAGAGAGAGCTGTGCAGGAAGTGTGATTTTTATCGTGGTGGAAGCAAAACAGCAAAAGTCAGAGTGAGTCCATGATGATGTTTACGTGAAGCGAAGTTTGGATCTTCTTTTGCTGCTGGTTCAAACACAAAGCGCGGACCCGCCGAAACATCAGAATCAGTGCGCCGCCGGCTTTCAGCCCCGACCGTGTCCGTGCCATCAGGTGAGAAAGGCGACATCTCACTGATTCTGATCCGTCGGCGGGTCGAGCTGTGTGTTTACGTCTTTGAGCAGAATCCGTGTTCCTGCTCTCATTTACTGTTTTAGCTGTTTGGTGGTTGTTGAAATTTTGTGACGTTTCACCTGAGATTCTAGAATTTTGGGCAAAATACATTTATATTAAAAAATCGATTCAGGATTTTCATGAATCGATATCACGTTATCCAAGCCAGAATCTATTTTAATCGATGAATCGATTATTAAAACCCACCCCTAGTCTTAAAGCTGTTTGTAGAACAACTGAAATTGTGACTTTAAAAAATAGCAGCTTTTGAAAATTGAATGCATTTCAGAGTTCTACTTCGTAATGCGTATTGTAAACATTTGTGCGTGTGAGAGAGAAATGAGACTGTCACCTGAAATTGCCTAAAATAATCAGGTGAAATGATTTCTTTAATTTGAAACAGACGAAATGAGTTTAGATGAGTTTAGAGGGTTCGTACGGGTGCTTGAAATCCTTGAAAATGCTTAGATTTTATTAACTTGGTGTCTTTGGCAACAGCTTAGGGGGAAATAATAGCAATATGACAGACTGATCCATATGGGCAGTTCCTCGGCTTTCATTCAAAGTCTGTTTATCGTGAGCACCGACACATTAAACAACTTAAACATTATGAATGGCTTCAAGCTCACACTGAGGCCTGTGGGGCTCTATCAGCCACGGAGACGACAGACACATGTATATGTGTTTTTTGTATATGAATGTTTCATACTTTAAGGCTGCCTGTTTATTTAAGGGAGATGAACAATACATTATTATTTGACATGATTCTATGACAGGTGATGGACTGAATAAATAGATTTTAGGTCGATGTTTGTGCGTTCTTAAAGTCTTATATGTTGAATTGAACTGAGTGTGTCATCTGTTCAAAGCCTCCCCGTCAGGGCTGTTCTCCATGCCTGTCTTACTGTACATGGTGTTATTAGCACAAACACTTTAAAGCTGATCATTCAGGACTGTAACAATAATCCAGACAGCAATGTAGTCAAACATCTCACAGTTAGTTTTGAATGAATGAACTTCACATTTGCACATATTAATTTTTAAGTGAAATGTGTGTTTTAAGTTTATATGAAGTGTGCTGGAAAAGCTTGAAAATGGACCTTGAAAGTGCTTAAACAGTGCTTGAATTTGACCCTGAAAAAGGTGTATGAACCTTGAGTTAACATGTGGGAGAATCCACTTCATTTGAAAGTCACGTGAATGTGCATCGACACTAAAAATCCAGTAACATCCACTGAAACTGCATTATCATATCTATCTTATTCTCTCGGCTTCTCCATTTAGAGGTTGCCACAGATGATCCATCTGACTTTATCTCTAATACCATCTTCTCTCAAAAACCACTGTAATCACATTATCATATATATGTTTTCTTCTTTCAGCTGCTTTCTTTAGAGGTTGTCCTCAGTTTTGTTTCTAATACTGTAAAGTTTTATGAGATGTTACTTTTCACAGGTAGGCCAATCACAGGTGATGCCTGCGATACATTATTACAGTGTTATACATATGATATGATAATTCACTTTTATTTGTTATTATTTTTTCTAAAACGTACCGTCACGTTACTTATCACAGGCAGAGTTTATTATTAAGAAAGAGTCCAGAGGAGCGCAGTCCCTCGCGCTCCCAGGCCTGTTTTTAAATGTATTTTTTAAATTATATTGCTGCAACTCGTCCTGTCAAACCTGCAGCTCAACGTCTTCTCTTCACAGTTGAGACTGAGACTTTCTTACTACGACCTCTGTTAAGCTGCGATGAAGCTGTTGTGCTGTGAGCCGCCGATCACACAGAAACGTGTCCTCTGATCCAGTCGTGTCTTTGGGTCTGCACTTCCTGTCAGTTTGTTTCTGAGTGCAGGAGGAGGAAACTGGACTCACTGACACCTTGACTTTCTTTGCAGTTTCTCTGTCGGACAGACCTACAGACCTAAGAGTTATGATGGTCTGTCTCTCTTCCATTGTTAATTGCCCTTTTCTCTCCATTTTTGTAGCAACACACTCCTTCCTGCATATATACATGTACACATATATGGATACACGGAGAGAGATCTTTTTCTTTTCTTGTTTTTTTGGCACTGTTGTTCCACCATATGATACATGATTTCATGAACTATTAGTGCTGGGTTTGATTGTGTTGTCTCTGTGTTCAGGTCCTCTGATGGGTTATCTCCCCACCTGGCAGAAGATCTACTTCTACAACTGGGGCTAAAACCTGCACTCGGATCTTTGATGTTTGCTAATCAGCTGGAGAAACTGCACAAAGGACCCATCAGTTGCCAGGATGGAACAGAGACACAGACTCTTGCAATAATTCCTCAGAAATCAGATAAAATGATTGGAAATGACTGGCCTGCAGTGAGGGACAAAAATGAAATCATTACAGTTATAATTAAAATCCCAGCGCTCAGCAAGTTTTTTGGTGCACAAAATATGTCCTAAATCTTTGCAGTGTAGACACACTGAGCCTGATTTATAGCAGAATCTCTTTGTGAACTCCGCCCATCATTGCACTGCTTTATCTGTCAATAACAGATGATGTATTTCAGCAGCTCGCTGCAGAGAGGAAGGTGGAGCCATGTAAATACAGCTAGCCTACACGTTATACAGGTTAAAGCAAACCATGTCTTCATAATACATGAACTCAACACAATTGCTCTCATTTGCTGACAGTCTGCATGCACAAATATAATTTGTTATTATTGTTCTTGCTTTTTGGTAATTTATAGATTTCCAAATGCTCAAAATTACAGTTGAATAACCGACTGACAGGTTAGTCTGAGGTTAGCTGCATTTGTTCCTGTTTCTTGTGGTCTTATTCTTTTTTTTCTAATCAACATTAAAATCCCAAATCTGAATTATTCCAGCTTTTTTTTTACCTTTTAGATTTAAAAACAAACACTGAAGCAACACTTTGAAATAAAACCACAGATGATAAATTCAGCAGGTTTTTCTTTTTGTGGAAAGCAAAAAAAAAGTCAACCCTGTTGTAATTAGGTGAAATGTGGATGATTAATTACATGGATAGATATCAGTTAGACAGTGATGAAATTTGATTATTTATAACATTTGAATCAAACTGTGTGATTAATAGTAACAGTCAGCTAACAAACACTTACGTACGCTAAGGATGAGCTGAAGCAACAGTAGTTTAAAAACAATTATAAGGCTTAGAGCTTGTAATACAACAGCATAAACCTTGCATTGAACAAGATGTCTGTTCTGGTCATTCTTCAGATTTTCCACAAACAGAATGGATTCATATCCACAGTACAGTAATCATGTTCCCACCAAACAATAACCTCCAGGGCTGGAAGATGGGAGCTAAATCACTTGTACCAGAACCAGTTCACTTTAATTCAGGTTTATTTATATAGCACCAACTCACCTGAGAGTGTTTGATACTGAAGCACCTACAATGTTAGACAGTTCAATCACACAGCTCCCTATGAGAAAGTGTTTGAGGAAGGAAGTACTCAGTTTTAACTGGAAGACACCAACAGCAGAACCAGGCTGTCCAGTCCAAACTGCATGTTTACAGCCTGCAGCACAGTTTGAGTTGCCGGACTGAAATAGGCTGACTTCAATTTCTTTGCATTAAAATCTGTGGGGCGTCCCCACTTTTTTTTCCACTTTTGGATCATTTTCATTTCAAGTCTGCTTTTATATAAAAATGTGTGAATGTTGAACAGAGTAAAATCTAGTACGGCAGCAACCACAGGTTTAGCTTTGGGTGTTTGTGAGAAAGTTGACGTCAGTGAAAACAAAGCAGGTTTTTGATCTTTATTAACTGTTTCTTTTTGTAACCTACAAATAAATAGTTTTGAATGTTTCATCCTATCGCCCCACGTTTTTACCATGGGAAGGGCGCACACACGGGGTGATCAAAATTACACTTTGATGCATGAGAGAGGAAAAAAATAATAATAACTACTTTTGAATTTTATCCAATTTCCAAAACTTGTTGAACGTAAAGTCTGCCCTGAACACACGAGACAAGATGGGATACGAACAAGCGTGGTGAATCTTCATGGTTCAAGTTCACTGTATTTAACTGCATTGTACATGGCAGTGAAATTTAGAGAGAATTCCTCGCCTCGAGTTAAATACTCGAGGATCATTTTTCTATTTAAAACTGAATATGTGAACTTAAAAGATACAAGCTTTCCAAAAATCAAAGCAGACTCCAGGTTCAACAAGCAAAAACAAGTGGAACACAGCTGAAGGTGGCAGAGTGGAGATGCATAGTCAATACAGTATTATAGTTTTGAGCTGGGACAGCATATTCTGTCTGCAGTGCTTATTGGAGTTGGATTTAACCCTCCCTAATTCCCAGTATTGCACGCTGGAAGTTTGTTATAGGGAATGATGGATTTACTGCTGCACAATCTGTTTCAAACACAGCATGTAACCATAGCAACTTGCACATCAAAAATGTGATGCTTCCATGTTTCACGCAGACAGAAACGCATAATTCCAAACTCAAAGAGTTGAAAATCAGTCAGTGCTTTATGAAGAAAACAAACTGTGGACAAGTGCCACTGTAAGTGAGCAGCACTGTTTGCGATTGTTGTTCAAATGACACTAAAATATATACTGCCTCTTTTTTAAATCTCACAATAAAACAAAAACTAGCATGACATATTTGATTATATGAATGGAAATAAACAACTTCTGCAAAGGAATAAAATAAAGCAGA
Organism: Simochromis diagramma; assembly: GCF_900408965.1. Classification (NCBI taxonomy): domain Eukaryota; kingdom Metazoa; phylum Chordata; class Actinopteri; order Cichliformes; family Cichlidae; genus Simochromis; species Simochromis diagramma. Next base: position 1,527,632 of record NW_024387485.1, read on the forward strand.
ATGAACTCTGGCATCATTTTGAAAATCTAAGACCAAAGTATTCCAAACAGTAAATTACAACAAAACTCTGGTTTAGAAAAGAATACAACCTGTGACGTTCGGCTTTGCTCATGAAAACTTAAAGAGTCTGCTAATGAGAATGAGAGAAGAAAACACTGTCTCAAACTGTCAATAATGGAGGACGGACGTGACGGACATTTCTTTTCCCATGCAATACTTTCTGCTGTCCATGTCTCGTCCCATCTTCTCCATCCAAATGCACGTGTCAGTCAAGAGGCTGTCTGGCTCCACACAGGTCCACCGGTCGATGCTGCTCAGTAGGAGCCGTAGCGGTCCTGAGGAGGGAATAAACACAAAAACAAGGAGAAGTATGAGCAAACTTAAGGATTCAAGTGAAATAAAGCAGCTGTCTCGTGGACCAGTCTCACCTGGATCGTGTTCATGACACCATTGGCGAGGACAGCCATCTTTCCCGCAACGGTCTTGACTCCCTGTTTGAACTGAGCGATGTCCGAGCCAGAGGGAAGCACGCTGTCAAAGCCTGAGGCTCTTCCTGAGAGGAGCAGAGAAGTCTAATCAGACGGGACTTTTTCACACATCCAAATCAGTCAGGCTGGTTTCACACGGCAGTGATTCTGCTGAAAACACCGTAGGCCACTTCACCTCTACATGCAGCAATCCGTGGCTCAAGTTAGAAATCCCACTCTTGTTATTCACTAACTTTTTGGAGGTCATCATATATCATTTTTTCCACTCAGCCTGAGGCAGCATCACAGTAACTTGAAAATGAGGTGAGCCAAGACTTTTGAATTCACACCACAGGTGCATCCACCGAAAATCAGTGACCTTGACGTCAGAGGTCAAGCTTTCTGAAGAACGAATTTGTACCAAATGTGCATCTACGAGGAGGCTGAGGGGATAGAATGAAGGTTTAACATCTTCAGCGAGAATCAGCTGTCTATTTGGGACTAAAGCAGAATAGCACAGCTTTCATCCACACCGACATTGTCTGCATTTGTACTCGTGCGCTCATGTGCGAAGCCTCTTCTTTAAGCATAAAGGATAATATCTCATACCAAGGTATCAGCCTTGATCTAATCAACATTACTGCCAAACACACGTATCGCATTTGCCAATGAGGTAGTTGTACCTTCCCCAAAGGTGTAGGATACAGACCCTTTCTGCAGATTTAACGCAATAATCCAGTGTCAGTGGGGTTTGAGACTGTCGAGTCCATATGCGATATTTTGATTTGATTTCTCCCATATAGTGGCTCCCTGTTAAATCCAGATTAAAATCTGAATCCCATAAATAATAAATAAATAAATAATTACATTTATTTCATAGTACCATATCACCCTATTAGAGCACTTCGCTCTCGCTCTGCAGGCCTACTTGTTGTTCCTAGAGTATTTAAAAGTAGAATGGGAGGGAGAGCCTTCAGTTTTCAGGCCCCTCTTCTGTGGAACCAGCTTCCAGTTTGGATTCAGGAGACAGACACTATCTCTACTTTTAAGATTAGGCTTCAAACTTTCCTTTTTGCTAAAGCATATAGTTAGGGCTGGACCAGGTGACCCTGAATCCTCCCTTAGTTATGCTGCAGTAGGTGCAGGCTGCTGAGGGATTCCCATGAACCACTAAGTGTTTCTTTGCTTTCTATGTGAGTACACACCACTCTGCATTGAATCATATTAGTTATTTCCCCTATTTTCACGTAGGGTAATATATAGTTTTGTAAACACAAGTTAGAAGAGGAAGCTCAAAAGTGCAGATGAGCGCTGAGGAGTAAATGAACTTTGACATTATAAGAACTGCTGGTTAACGTTTACCTTTGTGGTCACTGCCATCTCCGAACAGGTCAGCTGAACTGATGGAAGTGCTTCCAGACATGCTCTCCAGCCTCGTCTTTGCATCATACTGAGAGAAAGATGAAACAAAGGTCAACCATGAGGTAAGAACAGAACATAGTAAACAGATGACAGGTGACATGTTAATTACAAGCCTACAGAGGCCCTAGATTTGAACTGTTTTATAGTGAAATGAAGACGAGAAGGTTCTCACCTCAGCACTACTCTCCCGACCAAAGAACATGTCTGAGGAGATGGCCTTTGCATTGGCAAACTTCTGCCTGGCCTCACTTGACTCGGAAACTGAAGCTGAGACGTCGGCTTTTCTTCTGCTGGGGAGTCTGAGTTTAAGCATTGAGAACGTGCGTCAGAGCTGAGAGCTTTAGACAGAAGCTAAAGGACATGTATGTATTTGGCAAGTGAATATGTGTGTACCGCTCTCCAGTTGGTTGGATACTAGAGATGGTGACCTCCTCCTTGGGGTCATCTTTCTCCAGTGCCCAGGAGGTGGTGAAAGAGGCAGTTCCTCCTTCAGTATCCCACCGGGATCCAAAACTGTCTCCCACTGTAAATGGGTTGTCTTTGTATCTAAGATGCAAAACACAGTGGGTTATTAAGGGAGTGCACTCAGTTCTCTCTATGTTCTGTGGTAGATAATGAATCCATGATACATAAGTGGGTTCTGTGCGTACTTTGGAGGTCCAGAGGTGAAACCAGGCTCATCAAACATTTCCAGCTTGGAGCGAGAAGAGGACTTTGCTCCCACGGGCGTTTCCTGCTCGATGACCTGCATCTCTGACATCACTGAATGTGACACGGCACTGCAACAGGAAATAAATGCTCACATTTACAGACCTAACAAACAATTGGCATTCCTCTATTCTGCGTTAGCTTCCTGTGTTATGAGCAAAAACTATTATCAAGGTTCAAATTCAATTCAAGCACTTTTTAAGCACTTTCAAGGTCCATTTTCAAGCTTTTCCAGCACATTACCAAACAAAAGGCTGCCTTATATGCATATACTGTATAATCTTAAACACACATTTCACTTAAAAATTAAGATGTGCAAATATGAACTAATCAACTTGTTAGAGATATTCATCTCCTGCTGAAAAAAAAAGCCCCAAAGAACAAGAAAACTGCACCAAACATCACAAAAGAATCCACATTAAGGCCAAATTAAGTCTCAGGGCACATAGTTGTTTCAAATAACGTTCAGATTTTTCACATAACAAGCAGCGAGGATTTTGTCCCTCATCATTTCCTCTGGAAGCACTTTATAAGATGGTCTTTCACATGAACATTTTCAAGTGGTAATCCTTCGCTCTTATCTCCTGCTATAAGCTACACTATATTGCATTTTTCTTGCATCCTATATGTCGAGAATCTTCAGCTAAATTCTGAAACTGAAATGAAAAATGTGTTTACCTCCTGTTGCCGAAACCCATGCCCAGTCTCTCTGCCTGCTCTTTTTTCTTGCCTTGCAGATTCTGGAGCTTCTTTTCCTCCATCTTTCTGTCAATTTCCAGCTCTTTGTAGGCCAAACGCATCGAGGCAACACTGCAGCCGTCAGAACAGAATTTTAAACATTAGATTTTTTTTTTTTTTATTGGGAAAAACGTACAAAAGATCCATCTTAAACATTCATTCATTTGACTTAATTTTTATTACATGCTTTTCTTATTTTGCCTTTTACTGTGGTGGATGTTCATAAAACAAGGTCAAAGTTTTAAATAACGAGTATGCAGCGTGCTGTGAACACTGATTCTGTTTGTTCTTCCATTTACTGCTGGCTGTGTGTGACTCAAGCAAAGCTACTTTATTAACGTAAAACATAGAGGTGTGTGGCTGGAAAGAATAAAACGGCTTAGCATTAAAAAAAAATAGATGAATGAAAATAAGAGAGTATTTTTTCTCTTATTCTTACATGGATTCCTCGGCTTGTTTCTGAGCCTCCACGGCCTGCTCCTCTCTCAGCTTCTCAGCCACTTGTGCCTGCTTCTCCACCTCTGAGAAACTCTTATTGCTCACCTTCTGGGCACCGAGACCTTTCTTTGCACCGAGCTGCATCAGTAGGAAAACGTGGTTAAAGTGCGTCCTCAGCTTTAAGCTGATAACTCACAGAAGAGGGAATGTGAAGGAAAATTCATGATACTAACTTTTTATCATGTTAGAAAATAAATAATCCTGAGCTTTTTTCAGCAGCTTCATGTGGTAGAGAAACAATGAAATATTTGTGGTTTGACTCACCCCTTTTTTAGCTGCCATGGGCTTCTTTTTCCCAATGATAGAAGGTTTCAGATCTGTAACACATGGGACAATGTCTTTTTGAAACACATTTACAACATCATTTTATCTCTCGAGATATTTTCACTCATGACTTCCGAACAATGTTGGAATAATCAGGGCAGGACACTGTCCGAGTTCCCCTGGAAATATTCCTTTGTTTAGTTTTAGAACGGCGTTTCCCACACAAACATTACTCAGGAGGAACATCCAGTTCTATTTTGAGTTCATTTGTAATTTTATCCTTCTGCGTCTTAGACATTAACAACAATAATTTACTCAGTGGACAATCCCCTCAGCTGTTTCAAAGTCCAGCTAGCTCTGATCCTTCCCACTGGAGACAGTCGCTCTCGTACTCCTCTACAGGTCGGATGCAAACTGCCACTGACTAGAACTCACAGCAGGTCACAGAGAACTGGTGCCAGTACTCTGAGCTCACCGATGCTTCAAACTGAATGGAGACTACAATCACCAGCTGCAGTCCAACATGGTGCAGCTGGAGCTGTGAGCTTCTCTCACCCCAACCGGTGGCAGCAGATGGCCCCGCCCCTCCCTGAGTCTGGTTCTGCTGGAGGTTTCTTCCTGTTAAAAGGGAGTTTTTCCTTCCCACTGTCGCCAAAGTGCTTGCTCATAGGGGGTCATATGATTGTTGGGTTTTTTTCTTTGCATGTATTATTGTAGGGTCTACCTTACAATACAAAGCGCCTTGAGGCGACTGTTGTTGTGATTCATAGCTGTATAAATAAAACAAATTGAAACTGACTTCTCACATTTAGCTCCATCAGACAATCTGCAGAGTTCAGGGCTCAGTATGCACGAAAACAGCTTCATCTGGCCGCCCAAAGCAAAGGTTAAAAAAGCTCATTAGCTCTGGAAAACCAACCTACATTTGGTGAAAGATGCTTCTGCAGTGAAACAGCATTCACAAGGTTTTTAATTGCTAAATCACAAATTTAAGAAATCAGTGCAGCAAAAGCGTTCTGCTCAGTTAAAGGCACCGCACCACAGCACTTAGACCTCAGGTTCACAAAACCAGCTTTTTTGCATTCCAGCAAGAACATCGTGTTCAGTAATGCCAATGTTAGTCAGCCACTTTGCCCTCAGCAGAGTTACACATCCTGGTAACAATTTCAGAGTGACAGGGAGCAAACTATCATTACAGACATTTAGGAAACTCTTTACTTTTCAGTCACATTACGGTGGTGACACAGACAATCTCAACAGCTTGGCAAAGTACGTAGTCGTTTTGCACAGTGTAGTAACTTTGAATTAAGTTTCACTCAATCACAATAAAGAGCTTTATGCTTGTCAAAGAGTATCTGTTGAACAGCTGTACAAATAAGACCAGTGAGCTGATACTGTTTACATGACAGAGTAGGAGAAACAGAGGTGACTGAGGAGATGTCAATAAAAGCAACAAAAACCATGCGTCTGAGCTAGAAAGCAGCTGGTGCAAACTACAACCCACACGTATCACCTTGAGGTGTCCATCCTTCACGTGATGACAAACGCATGGAGTCCTCTAAAGAGCAGGACAAACCAGTCAGCACAGTCATAATGCTCATGTTCCAGATTACATTACACTGCCCGTGGTGGATATGCACACTCGATAGAAGCATACAGAAGTGATAAGTCAAATCAGGAGAAAAATTAATTCATTAAAATTCAGGAACTCTTAATATGCAGTTCAACAAAAACAAGATTCCCATAAGAGCCACATACTGTTTCTGACATACGCTACTTAATATAAATACTAGTTTGTACTCGCAAATAATTCAATTATGAGATCATGATTCTTGGTAACAAGAATATTAATTAATATATTAGATAAAATGTTTCATGTTCTCAATGATTTTAAAGACTTCACAACATCATTTTACTAGAACAGGAGGCTCAGCTTTCACGTGGAACCTGCTCCATGTTTGGAGGCCCACAGCCTCTCTGCTTAGAAAACTTGCTTTCTGATAAAGCTCATAGTAAGTGTTGCCCCTGGTGACCCTCAACCTTCCCCACATTATGCAGCTGTAGGCTCAGGCGGTTTTGTACCTTACATAAGGCACATTAATGATGGTTTTGTTGTCCAAAGAAATAAAACTGAGTTGAACTGAAGTGGAGAATGACCCACTATGTAAATGTGGATGTACTTCTATTGCACGATTCTACTTTGAGGAACACTGATTCATCCATTCAGATCTACTGATACTGTGCTTTATTAAAGGTGAACTACCACACACACTCATACTCTGACAGATGCATCAGGAGGTATTTAAAGTTGAATATCTCGCCCAGGGACACTTGTGCATGTCGACTAGAAGAACCTGGGATTCCTCCCACTGTAGCTCCCAACCAGCCTCACAGTACGACAGAAATATTCTAATCATTATGAATGAATGTGAATAATACGACTCGAAAGTGGGACAGTCTTCACAGGAACACACAGACGAAAGGATGTATGGATACAAAAGTATAAACACAGTCGAAGCAGAGTAAGGGAAGTATCTATACACAGAAACATAAATGGCAACACAAAGAAAAACTACAGATAACAGCTGTGCAGTTACAGAAGGACAGAGGCTCTGTGAAGCTAATGCACTCACCAATGGCAGCTTTGGGTGATGTGCTCAAACCATCAATGCTGGGTCCTTCCTCTGGCTCTAAAAAGATAAAAGCAAAACAAGGTTGAAGCAACAAAAGAATTTTTCAGACATACTTACTGCATTTTTCTTAGTATTTATTTGCTGCATTCAAAACAGGATCAATGTGAAAATAAACAGTCATGTGAAAAAGGACGTTTACCCACTTTCCATTTTAAGGCTTTAATATCAGGACATCAATAAAAATATACTGTGTATAATGTGGTGTTGTTCATGTGAGGTTGTGTTGACTTCATTTTATAACTTTTATTATTTTAATTAACAAAAACTAAGCCAAAATGCAGAAGCACTGTGATTCCCACTGGTTTCAAAGGCATCAGCAGTTCCAGGTAAGATGGACTAATCACTATTGGCACGTTCCAACCAAACTAAACCAGGACGTGTCTTTAATGAAGTAATAGCTCTTTGAAATAAACAAAGTAAAGACCTGTAACACTCGTTCATCCATCACCTTTTCACACATTAGATTTAGTCACAGCTATTAGAGCTGCAAAGTCTGCGTGTCTGCACGGTAGCAAGCACACCAAACACAAGAACCTGGCAATGCACGCTGACAACTAAGATTCATTTACTTACGGGTGTCCATCCGGGCCTTTAGCAGCTGTGTTCGTCAGCTGCCTGGGTGAGAGTGGCTCCGTTCTGCTCTGGCTCAGAGGATGGTGCAACGTTCCAGTCATTAATAGGCTGAAAAATAAATGTCATTAAATTTAAAGAATGGATGCAACTTAAGCCTGTAACTTTAAATCTACACGTCTTTCACTCAGGAGATTTAAACTATACACAAATCATTTGTGGTTCACTGTTTAATCAGAAACACTTAAAATCTGACCAACAACAACAACATATATTTTATAAGCTGACTGTAATGATGAACTGTAATAATCCCACGTGGCAGTTATAAACCAGTCTTGAGAAGACTAGTCTTATTAACTAGTCTTGAAACTAGTGAAACTCAACACTTTAGTTACTCAAATGCTTTTGTTTGAACTTTAACAATGAGTTTGACACACACACACACACACACACGAGCTTTTTCTCCAAATGAGGCACAAAAGCTTATAATAATTTTAATCATTATAATAATAATTTCAATAACTAAATTTCAAAAACAATTCTGTCACAGATACAAAGCTTGGTGACTCTTAAGTTTCGTACGTTTGACATACGCTGAACACGACACGTGAAACAAACGCAAACGGAGAATAAGTCTCTAAACTAGCGGGGCTTGTGGAAACACAGACCCAAACAGTGGAATTTATAGTAAGTATTATTTCAGCAGGAGACGGGGTGCATACAGACACAGCAAGTTTCTCTTCTGTAACAAATAACTAAACACTAACTAAACGTCTAGACTAACTAGAAAAGTCTCGGAAAGCAGCTGCAGATGGAAGTTCTTTCTCTGATCTGCAGTTTTCCACCTGATGCACGTTCAGACTTTAAATAAGCACCAGAGCAGAAAAAGAACTGCCTCAGAACTGCAGGCCAGTGGAGCTGCAGCACTCTGCTGCAGAAGCAGATAACAAGCAACACCACAACAGTGACATGGCCAGTGAGCCAGAGAGTAGTGAAACACTGAAAGATGGAAAGGGCCAAGGTTAGCTGGTTAGAAATGACTTAACTACAACTAAGAGAGGAATGGAGGCCACTGTTCTGTGCACTGTAAAAGAAATGCTAAAATGAGTTGCTAATTAAACCTGGAATGTCTGCGTGAGGAACACTATAATACTGTAGACGTGATTAAACAACATGCTGTGACATTTA